>NC_133617.1:173337618-173671368 GCF_048593235.1 Sminthopsis crassicaudata | reverse complement strand
TTGCTGTTTTGGTTAAATTAAATGCATTGCCAGAAATTCTTACAGAAACTGTGAACCACAAATTCCTTGAGGTCTGGTAACATCTAGCTATCTGAGAGATAATGATATCATGACCCACTAACTGTCATTCATTCAATCAATTAATAAAGTTTTATCATGTCAGCTTTATGCTGGGCACTCTATTAGATGAAAAGGGATCAATCAAGAGTCAGGTGAATGATGCTCTAAATCACTAATAGCAAGAGAAATGCAAATTAAAACAACAATGAGTTTTTGTGACACCCATCAGATTGTCAAAGATTACAAAGGACAATAGTGATAAATTTTAGGGGAACTGTGAGGTGACCAGGACACTCAAGCAAAGTTAGTATACTACTTTATTGCTAAATATATATTCCATTTGGTCTTTTTCTAGCTTTTTAAGTTGCAGGCCCAATTCATTAATCTTCTCTTTCTCTATTTTGTTCAAATAAGCCTCTAAAGATATAAAATTTCCCCTTATTACCGCTTTAGCTGCATCCCACAAATTTTGGTATGATGTCTTATTGTTGTCATTATCTTGATTGAAATTATTAATTGTTTCTATAATTTGCTGTTTCATCCAGTCATTCTTTAAGATGAGATTATTCAGTTCTAAATATATATTCCAAGGAAATTGAAGATATAGGGAAAGGCCCCATATGTACAAAAATATTTTCATAAATAGCAAAAATCATGAGGGAAAATCTCCATTAAGTATAGAATGACTGAACAATTCATGGTTTAGGAATATTGTGGAATATTATTGTATGGTTAGAGAAACTTGAGAAGACTCATGATTTGAAGCAGAGCAAAGTAAGGAAAAGTAAAAGGATGAATTATATTCAATAATGTAAAAGAGAGCAATAGTGAAAGGCTTCAAGGATCTGATCAAATTCGGAGGACTTTCAAATGTGGCAGTTTCATTCATTTATTTTGCTTGATTTCACTTAGGGAGGGTTAGAGGGGTTACGGAGGAAGTTAATGGGAAGTAACAACAATAAATATTTTTCAAAGCATCAATAAAGTTTTTTTAAATAACTATTTTTGAAAGTTAATATAATAGAGTGGGTAGGGTATTGGGATTGGACTCAGGAAGATTTGTGTTTAAATTCAGTGATTTACTAGTTCTGTGAGTTTGGGCAGGTCACCTTTCTTCTCTGGGTCTTAGTTTCCTCATTTGTAAAAAGAGGGAGTTGGACTCGATGGTCTCAAAGTTTCTTTTCAGTTCTACATCTATCATCCTATGATTTCCTTCTCTGTTTCTTCAGCATCTTTATGTTCTGCTTCAACTTTTGAACCTGACTGCTCCCTGCTCCTAGTTGAATGTCTCAGCAAGAGGAAGGGGGTAAAGTGAGATGACTATATTTATATCCTAAATGACATACATAGTAGGTACTGCAACTTTTAGTTAAACTTAGTTGAATTGAACCAAAAATTCCATTTTCAGAAGCTCAAAGAACTCCTGCAGCTGCCCTCTCATTGAAATTAGTTGTACTAGAATCACTTTATTGAGGGAACTGAACTTGCCAAAGTAATTTTAGAATACATTGGAGCTCATTTTTGATGTATTGATTTTGTTCTCTATTCCAAGCATCTCTCTATGAGCCATGGAATTGTAATGGCAAAGAAAGAAAACACTAGAGGGTATGGGAAGAGGCAGGCTATCTCTAGGAACACAACATCCAAGAACTATGCATGATTCTAGCCCTTGACCTCCATTGTTCTGTGTGCATTTGACTGCAAAAGGGAAAGTGACATCTGTGATTTAATATTGGATGAGATGCTTGACCTCACTTGGGTTCATTTCACAGTTCATCTGGCTCAGTGTGGGGTACAGGAATGGGAAGGCAAATTGGTAGAAGGATAACTGAGGAAAT
This sequence comes from Sminthopsis crassicaudata, assembly GCF_048593235.1. Lineage (NCBI taxonomy): Eukaryota > Metazoa > Chordata > Mammalia > Dasyuromorphia > Dasyuridae > Sminthopsis > Sminthopsis crassicaudata. Next base: position 173,669,470 of record NC_133617.1, on the reverse strand, counting down.
AGTAGTACCCAGAGTCTCTGTCATCCTACCTACAAGATATAGTGTGTGTTTTTAAATGGATCCATTCTCAGAATATCTTCTGGTGTTTTAGAAAAAGCAAAAAAAACTTCCAAGACAGAGGTTTTTAACCTGAGGTCTTAGATGTTTTGGTTATATATATATATACACACACACACACACACACACACACACACACACACACACACATATATGTATATATGCATGTATATATACATACATATGTATATATACATATACATATACATATATATCCTAGTAATTATATTTCAATATATTTGGTTTCCTTTATAAACCTGTACGTTTTCATTTATACATTTTAAAACATCATTCTGAGAAGGGATCCATAGTAGAGCCTGGGAAGTTGGAATGAGGGTTAGAGTTCTTTTAACTATCTACTTCCTATAAAAATACAGAATCATACAATGTTTTAATTAGATGTGATCTTAGAATTATGTGTTATTGTTAAGTCATTTTGCAGTTGTTTCCAACTCTTTATGATCTTATTTGGGGTTGAAGAAACTAAGGCAAGTGGGGTTAAATGACTTGTCACCCAAGTAAATTCAGTGCTGGATTTTAATTCAGAAGGATGAGACTTCCTGATTCCAAACCCAGCACTCTGTAATCCATCCCAGATTAACCTCCAATAAGTAGAACCCAGTATCTCCCACAAGTCATCTCATTTTTGACTAGCTAGATAGTAATGCTTTCCCTCCTGAAATGAAGCCTACATTTGCCTTAGGCATTAACCTCCAAAAGCTCTTATTCTCTTTAGACCACAAGGAAGTGGATACAATTAGGAATCACAGCCTGAAAGGGTGGCTAAGGAAGGCATTCTCAATGTTCTCTGGATTAGATAGTTCATAGCTAGAGGAAAATCTGATTCAAATTCTGACTAAAACTTATAAATTTGCCCTTACATGGGCAATTAAATTCTTGGATCCACAATTGCTTCACCTAAAAAATGGGTATATGACTACATACCTGCATACATAAAATAAATATATGCATATATAAATGCATACACACATAAATAAATATTTTATTTAGGGTCAGCAAGGGAAGGGGGAAAGAACAGAGAATACCTTTTCCTTTACCGGTCACATTTCCCCCCAACCACCACCCTTGAGAATATCCTAACTGTGGTAGGAATAACAGTTGATCCAGATGACAATGAGGTGGGCAAGGAGGTGAGGAATGAGGCTTCCACCAAGTTAACTTGGGTTACCAAGACTGGAAACATTTTTTAGAAATTAATCCAAAATGGAACAGTTCTCCCCCAAATCTGGAAGCTGTGGGTGCCTAAATCATCTCTACAATTGCCATCTGCATCTCACCAAGTTTTTGTGGTGTCTTGTGCCTGCTCCTCCACAGTCCCATCAGGTGTCCCATCCAGTTATCTTGTAAGAGAGATGCTTCTGAATTATGATCCATTTGGGCTGGAGCCGTTAGACTTGAAAAATGCTCTTGTCCTATGTAGTTCTAGCATCAGGAGACCTCTTAGAGCCCCAGAGTAGAATTACTTTGGGAGACTAAACTAAACTAAAAATCTTGTAGTATATACCTGTTGTATCTATTATGAAATTTATATAAGATAATATAAGCTAAATACTATAAAATGTCAATCACTATCATTTGCTAATCTGGAAAATATAAAAAGTCAGACTAGATGATAAATCTAAAAGTATTTTTGAAGTTCATATATTATTCCAAACACTATCTTGGGCATTTGGGGTACAAAGACAAAATCAAAATAATCCTTACCCTCAAGTTTGAGATTACGTTGAAATAGGGGAGATATACACATACACACACACGTGTGTATGTGTTTGCATGTATGCACTTGCATGCAACCATGTAGTTCAATATATAGAGCATTGGGTCTGCATTCAAGAAGACTCAAGTTCAAATACAGCCTCAAATGTAATGATCCTGGGCAAGTGACTTATCTTCTCTTTGCCTCGGTTTCCTCAACTATAAAATGGAGATAATAACATCACTTCTTTGCAGTGTTGTAATGATTCAATGAAATAAAATTTGTAAAGTGCTTAACACAATACCTGGCACATAATAGGCATTATATAAATGTTTAAGAGCAACTAGGTATCACAGTGGGTACAATCAGGCTTACAATCAGGAAAACTCATCTTTCTGAGATCAATTCTGCCTTCAGACACTTACTATCTGTATGACTTTGGTCAAATTATTTAACTCAGTTTGCCTCAGTTTTCTTATCTGTAAAATGAACTGGAGAAGGAAATTCAAAACATACCAGAATCTTTGCCAAGAAAATCTGAAAAGGAATCACAAAGAGTTAGAAACACAAGGAAAATGATGGAAAAACGGCAACTTATAATGCTTATTCCCTTCTCCTTCCTCTGTTTCTTCCCCTGTAACTCAACAGATACATGATAATATTGAAGAAGAAAGCACTAATAGTTGAAGAGACTAGGTAGATCTTCCTTTAGAAGAGAACATTTCAGTTGAGTCAGGAAAGAAACCACATTTCTAAAAGCAGAGGTAATAAGTAAAAATACTCTGAGGGTTTGGGAAGAGGCAGGCTATCTCTAGGAACATAACATCCAGCTCTGGGTCTCAATTTCCTTATCAAAAAAATGAAGGAATCAAATGATGGACAGAAATAACTACACCCAGAGAAGGAGCACTGGGAAGTGAATGTAAATTGTTAGCACTACTGTCTATCTACCCAGGTTACTTATACCTTCGCAATCTAATACTTAATGTGCAACAAGAAAATGGTATTTACACACATATATTGTATCTAGGTTATATTGTAGCATATGTAAAATGTATGGGATTGCCTGTCATCAAGGGGAGGGAGTAGAGGGAAGGAGGGGATAATTTGGAAAAATGAATACAAGGGATAATATTATTTTAAAAATTACTCATGCATATATACTGTGAAAAAAAATTATAAATAAATAAAATAAAATAAAATAAAATATTTCAATCAAAACAAAACAAAACAAAACAAACAAACAAACAAACAAAAAAAAAAAAATGAAGGGATCAGATGTCCTTTAAGTACATTCTGGCATTAAATCTAATCGCCATCTTTTCTGACTCCAAGATGAAGTTGCTTTTACTTTTCTATTTTTCATTATGAATAACAAAAATATTTCTAATAAAAACTAAATCAATATCAACTTTAGAAGAAATACATTTATCTATATTATTATGTATGCTTTTACACATTATTGTGTGTTTATTTAGGCCTTTTTCCTTTTCTTTTTTTTTATGTTTCTATACCTTTTATTTTTTTTAAATAATAGCTTTTTATTTTTCAAAAGATATGCAAATATAGTTTTCCACATTCACCCTTGCAAAATCTTGTATTCCAAATTTTTTCTCCCTCCCTTTTCCCCCTTCCCTAGACAGCTAATAATCCAATATATGTTAAAGATGTGCAATTCTTCTATACATATATCCACAATTATCATGCTATTCAAGAAAAGTCAGATCATAAAAAAGGGAAATAAAAAAATAAATAAAAAGCAAGCAAACAATAACAAAAAAGTGAAAATATTATGTTGTGATCCACACTCAATCCCTACAATCTTCTTTCTGAGTGCAGATGGCTCTGTTTATCACAAAGCCAATGGGATTGGTCTGATCACCTCCTTGTTGAAAAAAGCCACTTCCTGGATATTTTCAACATAAAGAAGATCCAACTCACTTCCAGTTGATCAATGATGGACAGAAACAACTACACCCAGAGAAGGAACACTGGGAATTGAATGTAAACTGTTAGCACTACTGTCTTTCTATCCAGGTTATTTATATCTTCGGAATCCAATTCTTAATGTGCAACAAGAAAATTGGATTTACACACATATATTGTATCTAGGTTATATTGTAACATATGTAAAATGTATGGGATTGCCTGTCATCTAGGGGAGGGAGTAGAGGGAGGGAGGGGAAAATTTGGAAAAATGAACACAAGGGATAATGTTATTAAAAAATAACTCATGCATATGTACTGTCAAAAAATTTTATAATTATAAAATTAATTAAAAAAAAAAAACAAAAAGAGCCACTTCCATCAGAATTAATCATCACATAATCTTACTGTATAATGGTCTCTTGGTTTTACTCACTTCACTCAGCATCAGTTCCTTTTTAAATCATCCTGCTGATTGCTTCTAATAGAACAATAATATTCCATACCATTCATATACCATAATTTATTCAACCATTCTCCATCTGATGGCATTCAATTAGTTTCTAGTTTCTTGCCATTACAAAAAAAGGGCTGCTACAAAAATTTTGTACATGTGGGTCTTTTTTATGATCTCTTTGGGATACAGGACCAATAGAGACAATGCTGGATCAAAAGATATGCAGTTTGATAGCCTTTTGGACATAGTTCCATATTGCTCTCCAGGAGAGTAGATCAGTTCACAACTCTACTTACAATGAATTAGTGTTCCAGTTTTCCCACATCCACATGATAACATTTATCAGTATCTTTTCCTATAATCTTAGCCAATCTGAGAAGTGTGCAAAGATATCTCAGAATGCTCTTAATTTGCATTACTCTGATCAGTAGTGACTAGACATGATTTCAATTGCTTCATCTTTTGACCTTTTCTCCTTTGACCATTTATCAATTGGAGAATGACTTACATTCTTATAAATTTGAGTTATTTCTCTATATATTTTAGAAATAAACTAAGGCCTATTCCTTTGAGAGGATTTTTTTCTTTTATAATTTTTCTGATGAATACAAATAACTATAAGCAAGCTGTGGAGACTGAGCAAAGACTTTTTTGGACAAACATTCTGGGGAACTTGGCAAATAAGGAATCCAATTAGATCATGGAATAATGTTCCAGGGAAAGGAGTAGATGCTCCATCTTAAAATCCGCTAAGATTTAATAAAAATAAAATCAATGGAAAATATTAGGTAAGAAATTAATCCTCCACTGGCAAGATGAATAGAACTCTTGGGTGACTTCATCCAACTTTTTGCCTCTATTTCTAGGCTCTTAGCTGGACCTACCCAAAGTTTTGGAGATAAATATGTATAAACACTAAAAGGCTATGGAGTGCAGTGGGCTGCTTCAATGTTCTTTCACATCAGTGACTAAAAGAGAACTAGACAAGAAAACTAGAGAAAGAGACCATCATTTAGCAAACAGATCAGACTTCTCTTTGGTCAATATTTTGCAAATGTCATGGTCCCAGATTTTGTTTCTTAAAACAAAATGCTTTTTAAACAGAGCTGTTAATACAATTGAAAGTACTCGTTCTTCAGGGCACCAATTAGCCTCCAGGCCTGCCAGTTTGTACCAAATGCCAGCATATGGCTCACTTGGACATCTTGAAAGGATGCTAGATCAGAGAGTGTTCTGGAAGGCAATTACCAAATGATTATTCTAATGCTTGCTCATTTTGAGATGAAACCATGGGGATGTTCCATAACAGAAAGCCATTAGTTCCTGATGGTGAGGTAGGATATTTACTGCATCAAATCTCATTACTAGTATATGTTCCTTTTGTATAACTAGAAATATAAAATGGTCAAACAGACTGTGGAAATAAAACATTGGTGGAGTTGCTTAATCACACAAATATCTATACAAAACAAGGATTGTTTTATGGCAGTCAATAGTGAGTGTTCTGATGTTATGTTCCATTCCCATAAGATTTTAGCAATAATAATGCCATCAACAATGAAGTATTATATAAATGTAGGTTGTCAGGTATTGACGTCATTTTCTTAAAATAAGAAAATAGAAGCTCTAGTGATTTCAAAGATTTCTAAAAATCATCATGCCCTAATGGTTGCCATTTATTATTTATAATCCTCCGTGAGTCACTTCTTGACGACTCTGAAGATCATGAATTAAGAGTTAGAAGGGCCTCCGAGGGAAAAACCTCTGGCTCTTAAGTCAGATCCTTGATATCTATTACCTATATGGCCTTAGGCCTCTCTGGATCTCAGTTTCCTCATCTGTAAAATGAGGAAGTTGGACTAGAAATGCTCTAAATTCTCATCTAGCTCAAGGTCTTAAGATCCATTTCCCTAGAGAGATGGAGGAGGGGGAAGACTTGTATTGATCTGATCAATCACAGTAGGACAAACAACTCAACTCTAGCATAGTGATATCATTTTGGTCTTCTTTGAGAATGGACCTAGATAGATAGATAAATATAAATATAGATAATATGTATATATGTAAGTATATGGGTATATAAATATAAAGATATAAAGATATATGCATTATATATACATACACACACACCTGTGTTATCATTGGTTTAGAAAACTCTAGGTGAGGAAACTCCCTTCATCAGGGTATATCCACATTTGAGACCCAAACAAGTTATGTAATTTGTCCCCCAAATCCACACAATTAGAAACCTTCAGAAGCAGAATTTGAACATAGTTCTCTGTCTCTAAAACCAGTGCGCTTTCCATTGTATCATGATCAGTTTACTCATCTGTATAGCAAAGGGTTTAGATCTCTAGTATCTTTATCAATTTTAAATACAATGATCCCATGATTGGCTCAAAAACATATTGCTAATAAGTGACAGACCTAAATAGGTTTCAAATCCAGGTATTCTTACTCTCAGTAGTAGCCTCCATTGAACCTTGCTGCCATGTGCAGTAGCTGGATTTGGGCAGTCCTTTTGGATTGGGTTGGATGGAATTTGACAGTGAAATCAATAGTCTTGTTGTATATTATAGTTAATCTCCTGAGTACAATATTTAATGAATAATCCCTTAACCTTCCTGTAGACATTAAACATTCTAGTTTTAAAGTAGGAATTGTATGTGAATATTTGGCAGCATCAAAGTTTGATCTTGATGCCTCATTTTTGAATGATGTAGGTCTCAGTGAACAGAAGGACTTCTTCATGATCAGGAAGAAGGAGGGAGGGAGAGAGAGACAGGACACTAAAAAGTTCTGATAGTTAGACTATATTGAGAATCAAAGAGGATCAGCTCTTTAAAAATGGCCAACCATAATTCTTTCTCTTATTGGCAAGAGATTTGTCTATCCGAAAGATCACCAGAAAGGGAACTTTTTTAACTTCCTAAGTTTGTAGTATTTGCTATAATGAGCTTTCTAAGTTTATCTGATAATAAATGGGCTTCAGATGAATAAATCAGAAGAAAGTCTATACTGGTGATTTTGGAACAGTGGTGAGACTGAACAGAGAGACAAAAGACCTGATTTTCAACCTGCTTTCAAATCTTGACTCTTCCTAGAAAAGCACTGAAAATATTTTAAGTTCTTCATCTGTAAAATGTGAATAATGATACTTTAAGTACCTGCATTGTAGAATTTTTGTAAGGAAAATATTTTTTAAAATATAAGTGCTATAGAAATTCCAGTTATTAAGCCAAAACCACACACAAATAAGCAACTGGGTTCCAAGCAACCCTGGGTAATTGATGATCTCTGTTCCAGGAAGCCCAAGGCAGAAGGCAGCTAAATCTCCATGGTGAGGCCCACCTGGCCAAATGCCAAAGAGATTAGCAAGAGATTGCCCTGAGGCCCACAAGCTAGACTTTTGCCAGCTGTGACCACTTACACAAATGTGTCTATTTTTAAACACCAAATCCCACTGAATTATTGGCTTTGACCCTAAATGGAAAGTCAACTCTGCTTTTCTTTCTGTATCTCCATGGAGCCTTACATGGCAAAATGAGATTTTGGGTCACATTGTTATCTTCTTTATTACAATAATGGCCATGATGCTGAGGTCCTGGAATGTCCAAGTTCCAGGATGTTCAATTCTTTGTTATTACCCCTGATCAAGGACTGCTGGTGTTTTAAAAACCGAAACACTTAGGGAAAAAAGGAAACGCTGAGTAAGGAGCCAAAATTGGAGGGAATTTCCTAGCCTGAACTGTGTGTACCAAAACTAACCAAAATACATGGCTGTGTTTTCATTCCTTATTATTAGAGTGCAAAAAACATGGGCACTAGATTCCGTGCCTGTGATTTGCTATCTGCTCTAAGGGAGACAAAACCTCACAACATGCTTTGTTCTAGGACTCTCTGTTCTATAGCCAAAGACTTCAAGTGGCATTTGTTAGATCGCTGTGTGCCGAAAGGAACTCCTTAAAGACAAAGGCAGAGTGCAAAGATTGTGGACTTGGAATGATGAGAATGGGTCACACACCCACATGTGCCACCTACTAACCACAGGCTCTTGGCCTAGTCAACTTCCCCCAAGGCTCATTTTTATTGCCTATAAGATGAGGACAATGATATTTTCATTGCCTATCCCTTGGAGTTGTGAGCAGGCTATTTTGCCAAGTTATAAAAGTCCTTCCTTAACCTGTATTTTATTTTTGATTTATGAAATAAAACAAGCATTTCCATAGCATAATAGAATAAAAAGACAATGTGCTATGCATTTTAAATATATAACAAAATTATCATATATATTTTTTTCTTTATTACCTATTTGCCAATAAACAAAAAATTCTTTTGAATTTCACATAGATATATATTAATATGAATATATAGGGAAAGAAAAAGAGGGGGGAGTGGAAGAGGGGGTAAGGAGGAAAAAAGAGAAGAGGGTGGAGGAAGAGAAAGAGAGGGAGAGAGAGAGAGAGAGAAATTATTACAGGGTCCCTTGAAGGTGCAGTCAAAAAACTCCTCTTCCTGAGTTCATATCCAGTTCATATCCTATCTCAGACAATTATTAGCTATGTGATCTTGGGCAAATTACTTTACCCTATTTGCCTCAGTTTTTTCATCTCTAAAATGAGCTAAAGAAGAAAATGGCAAATCCCTCTATTGTCTTTGTCAAGAAAACCCCAGATTGGGTCATGAGGAGTCAGATATAACTGAATCACTCAACAATAGCAAAAATATCTCCATAAAATATCTCTTTGGAAGTTTGAGTCACATAGCACTAAAGCTATAAATTAACTTTGGTAATATCATTTTTATTGTTTATTTTCTTAAGAAATATTCTATAATTGAATCTGGACAAATAAAAATGTATTTTGGTTAATTGACTGTAAAATATTTAATGCATTTTGCAATTATTATGAATGAAGCTCCTCTTTCTATTATTGCATCCTGACTTTTGCTATTATTGTAGAGAAAAGCTATTGATTTTCCTAGATTTTTTGTTTTGCCTACAACTTTACAGAAGCTATTGTCACAATTAATTTTCTTGTTGATTCCTTGCAATTATCTAAGTAAATCATCATGTCCTCAATGAATAGTTTTGTTTCCCATTTGTCTAACTTAATTCTTTTAATTTCTTTCTCTTTTATTACAATTGCTATAGAACTATATTTTTTTAATTAGTAAAATAAGTTGGCATCTCTGCTAGACTTTTCTATTGATGGAATAAGCTACTATTTCTCATTGCATTTAATGTCTACATTTGGTTTATCATGTAAAAAAAAATTTCTGAAGATGGCGGAGACAACACACATTTCTCTCTGACCTTCTCTCTACAACCCTCACACTAATTATGAAATCCAGCCTCTGAATTAGCTCTGGATGGGCAGAACCCATAAATATTGGGTATGCAACAAATTATCGATAATTTCGAAGATCGCTAGAAAAGGTCAATTTCAACTGGAAACAGGAAGGAGGCAGCCAAGCACAAACAGCTGAGTACAAACACCAGTGAGACAGCACAGAGTCCTAGGACTGTGCAGTCTCTATTTGGCAGTGCAGACTCCACTGGTGGGGAATCTATAGGGAGGAACAGACCAGAAAAGGTCAGTTTCAACTGGAAACAGGAGGGAGGCAGCCAAGCACAAACAGCTGAGTATAAACACCAAGGAGACAGCACAGAGTCCCACGATGGTACTACAAAGAGGAAACAGACCAGAAAAGGTCTGTTTTAATCAGAAATGGGAGGGAGGCAGCCTAACACAAAAAGCTGACCACAAGTGCCAGCACAGACAATGCAGAGTCCCAGGGCTTTACTAACTTCACAGACAGTTCAGACTCCACATGGCAGAGAATGTACGGAGAGGAATCTACAGCAGTGCTGGCCACTCTGCCCTGGTTGCAAACCAGTAGATCAGCAAAAAAGTTATAAAGCATCCAACACAAACACAAAATAGTGAGCCCCAAAATGCCAGAATGTCAACGGACCTAGCCATGCTCACCCAGCACTCGGAGTGAGTCAGCATTGACCCAGCATTGCTGTGGCCATTTGGAAAACCTCCCCCACTCTAAAGGCAGACCTTAACTTTAAAAAAAATGAGTAAAAAAGTACAAAGGACTTGGACAATAGACAGCTTTTATGGAAAAAGAGAAGAACTGATTAAAAACCCTGAGGAGACTAAAGGCAGATTGTCTCCAGATGAAGCCCCAAAAGGCAATATAACCTGGTCCCCATCACACAAGGCTCTCCTAGAAGAAATGTTAAAGGATCTTAAAAGAGAGCGAGGAGAAAAATGGGGAAAGGAAAGGAAAAACTTGCAAGAGGGTTTGGAAAAGGCAACACAGAAATTATCTGAAGAAAATTCACTATAAAATAAACTTAGTGAAATGGAAAAAAGCATATAACTCATTAAAAATAGATTTGATAAACTCTCCCAGAAAAAAAGAATTTTTGAAACAAAAAATTTGTGAAACAGAAAAAGAAATAATTCCTTAAAAAACATAATTTGTGAAATGGAAAAAAAAATTCAATAGAACAAACAACTAATTTAAAAATTCAATTGAAGAAATACAAAAAGAAATTTTAAAAAGTAAATGAAGAAAATAATTCACTAAAAATCAGTACTGAAGAAATGGAAATGAATGACTCAATGAGACAACAAGAATCAGTTAAGCAAAACCCAAAAAAAAAGAAAAAATAGAAAAAAGTGTAAAATATCTAACTGGGAAAATGTAGATCTAGGAGAGACAATGTAAGGATTATTGGACTCCCTGAAATATATGATGAAAAAAAAATGCCTAGAAGGACTATTTTTTAGGAAATCATCAAAGAGAACTGCCCAGATACCATAGAAACAGAAGTAAAATGATCATTGAAAGAACTCACTGAATGTCTCCTGAAATGAGACCCCAAAATTAAAACCCCAAGGAATATCAGGGCTAAATTTGAAAACTGTCAGACCAAGGAAAAAATATTATAAGTAGCCAGAAAGAAACAATTCAAATACCAAGGAGCTACAATAAGGATTACTCAGGATCTAGCAGCTTCCACTTTAAAGGATTGAAGGGCCTAGAATCTGATATTCCAAAAAGCAAAGGAACTTGGAATGCAGCCAAGAATAAATTGCCCTGCTAAACTTAACATTTTCTTTCAGGGAAAAAGATGGGCATTCAATGAAACCATATATTTTTGATGAAAAGACCAAAGTTAAACAAAAAATTGATCTCAAAATATAGAACTCAAGAGAAACATAAAAAGGTAAAAAGAAATAAAAAAAAAAACTCTTAAGAACTGTATTTCTATTGTGGGTATAAATTGAGAGTATATGTATAATATGATTTTACTGTTATAATACAAAAAAGAAACTAGAGATGGAAAGGGAACTATAACAGAAAAAAGGAAAGTAGAGGTAAAATGAGGGAAAATACTTTTCAAGAAGAGGCAAAGAAAATATATTATAATTGTGGGAAAGAAGGGAGGGTGACAAATATTGTGTGAATCTTACTCTAATCACATTTGGCCCAAAGAAAGAATATTAAATATATTTGATTTCACCGAGAAACATCTCTCAACTTATGGAAAAGTGGGAGGGTAAAGGGGAAATGGAAGGGGTAGGCTAAATAGAAGGGAAAAGAAAAATAATATGGGAAAGGTATAAGAAAGGGAAAAGGTCTCTAAAGGGGAGGATTCCTTGAGGCAAGTAGTTCTCATAAGTAAAATACTAGGGAGTAGGGAAAGGGAAAAAGTAAAGAGAAAAGTATAATTTGGAGTTAGTAAGATGGCAGGAAATGTAACTGTAAATGTGAATGGGGTGAAGTCTGTCATAAAAAGTGAGCAGATAGCAGACTGGATCAAAAGACAGAATCCTACAATATGTTGTTTACAGGAAATACACTTAAAGCAGGGTGATACATACAGAATAAAAGCAAAAGACTAGAGCAGAATTTATTATGCTTCAGGTGAAGTCAATAAAGTGGGGTAACACTACACACCTGTCAGATTGGCTAAGATGACAGGAACAAATAATGATGAATGTTGGAGGGGATGTGGGAAAACTGGGACACTGATACATTGTTGGTGGAGTTGTGAAAGAATCCAGCCATTCTAGAGAGCAATTTGGAACTATGCCCAAAAAGTTATCAAACTGTGCATACCCTTTGACCCAGTATTGATGCTATTGGACTTATATCCCAAAGGAATACTAAAGAGCAGAAAGGGATCTGTATGTGCCAGAATGTTTGTGGCAGCTCTTTTTGTTGTAGCTAGAAACTGGAAGTTGAATGGATGCCCATCAATTGGAGAATGGTTGGGTAAATTATGGTATATGAAGGTTATGGAATATTATTGCTCTGCAAGAAATGACCAGCAGGAGGAATACAGAGAGGCTTGGAGAGACTTACATCAACTGATGCTGAGTGAAATGAATAGAACCAGAAGATTGCTGTATACTTCAATGCTGTATGAAGAGGTATTCTGATGGAAGTGGATATCTTCAACATAAAGAAGATCCAACTCACTTCCAGTTGATCAATGATGGACAGAAATAACTACACCCAGAGAAGGAACACTGGGAAGTGAATGTAAATTGTTAGCACTACTGTCTATCTACCCAGGTTACTTATACCTTAGGAATCTAATACTTAATGTGCAACAAGAAAATGGTATTTACACACATATATTGTATCTAGGTTATATTGTAACACACATAAAATGTATGGGATTGTCTGTCATCAGGGGGGAGGGAGTGGAGGGAGGGAGGGGATAATTTGGAAAAATGGATACAAGGGATAATATTATGAAAAAAAATTACTCATGCATATATACTGTGGGAAAAAATTCTAAATAAATAAATAAAATAAAGTGGGGTAACCATCCTGATTTCAGATCAAGCAAAAGCAAAAATTGATCTAATTTAAAAAGATAAGGAAGAAAACTATATCTTGCTAAAAGGTACCATAGACAATGAAGCAATATCAATATTAAATTTATATAAAGCAAGTGATATAGCATCTAAATTCTTAAAGGAGAAGTTAAGAGATTTGCAAGAAGAAATAGACAGTAAAACTATAATAGTGGGAGATCTCAACCTTGTTCTCTCAGAACTAGATAAATTAAAACACAAAATAAATAAGAAAGAAGTTAAAGAGGTAACTAGAACACTATAAAAGTTAAGTATGATAGATCTTTGGAGAAAATTGAATGGAGACAGAAAGGAGTATACTTTCTTTTCAGCAGTTCATGGAACCTATACAAAAATTGACCACATATTAGGACATAAAGATCTTAAAATCAAATGCAGAAAGGCAGAAATAGTAAATGCACTTTTTTCAGATCATGATACAATAAAAAATATATTCAATAAATAGTCAGGAGAAAATAGATCAAAAATAAACTGGAAACTAAATAATCTTACTCTAAAGTATGAATGGGTGAAACAGCAAATCATAGACACAATCAATAATTTCATTCAAGAGAATGACAAGACTGAAACAACATACCAAAATTTGTGAGATGCAGCCAAAGAGATAATAAGGGGAAATTTTATATGTCTAGATGCTTACTTGCATAAAATAGAGAAAGAGAATCAGATCAATAAATTGGGCTTGCAACTCAGAAAGCTAGAAAAAGAACAAAAACTCCCCAATCAAATACCAAACTTAAATTCTAAAAATAAAAGGAGATATCAATAAAATTGAAACAAAAAAACTGTTGAAATAATAAATAAAACTGAGTCAGTTTTATGAAAAAAAAAAACAACAAAATAGTTAAATCTTTAGTTAATTTGATTAGAAAAAGGAAAAAGGAAAATCAAGTTGTTATTCTCAAAAATGAAAAAGGAGAACTATCCACCAATGAAGAGGAAACTAGAGCAATTATCAAAAATTACTTTGCCCAACTTTATGCCAATAAATTTGACAACCTAAGTGAAATGGAGAAATACTTACAAAAATATATATTGCCCAGATTAACAGGAGAGGAAATAAATTACTTAAATTGTCCCATTTAAAAAAAAGGAATAGAACAAGCTATTACTTGACTCCCTAAGAAAAATCCCCAGGACCAGCTGTATTTACATGTGAATTCCACCAAACATTTAAAGAACAATTAACTCCAATACAATATAAACTTATTTGAAAAAATAGGGAATGAAGATTCTCTACCAAATTCCTTTTATGACACAGACATGGTACTGATACCTGAACCAGGTAGGATGAAAACAAGAGACAGAAAATTATAGATTAATTTCCCTAATAAATAATGATGCAAAAATCTTAAATAAAATATTAGCAAAGAGATCCCTAAGATAATACACCATGAACAAGTAGGATTTATACCATAAATGCAGAGCTGGTTCAATATTAGGAAAAACTATTAGCATAATTGACTGTATCAATAACCTAATGAACAAAAACCATATGATTATCTCAATAGATGCAGAAAAAGCATTCGATAAAATCCAATACCCATTCCTATTAAAAACACTAAAGAGTATAGGAATAAATGAACTTTTCCTTAAAATAATCAGTAGTATCTAAACAGCAAGCATCATATGTAATAGGGATAAACTAGAACCATTCCCAATAAGATTGGGGTAAAACAAGGTTGCCCACTATCACCATTGCTATTCAATATTGTTTTAGAAATGCTAGCCTTGGCAATAAGAGTTTAAAGGAATTAGAGTAGATAATGAGGAAACCAAATTATCACTCTTTGCAGAAGATATGATGATATACTTAGAGAACCCACTAATTATACTAAAAAGCTATTAGAAGTAATCCACAACTTTAGCAAAGTTGTAGGATACAAAATAAATCCACATAAATTATCAGCATTCTCATACATCAGTAACAAAATCGAACAGCAAGAGATACAAAGAGAAATTCAATTTAAAATAATTGTTGATAATATAAAATATTTGGGAATTTATCTGTCAAGGGAAAGTCAGGAACTATATAAGCAAAACTACAAAACTTTACACACACATACAAAAAAAGTCAGATCTAAGCAATTGGAAAATATCAAGTGCTCTTGGACAGGATGAGCGAATATAGTAAGAATGACAATACTCCCTACAGGTAATCTATTTATTTTGTACTATACCAATGTTGTACTAAACTTCCAAGAAACTATTTTACTGACCTAGAAAAAAATAACAACAAAATTCATCTGGAAGAACAAAAGGTCAAGAATTTCAAAGGAATTAATGAAAAGAAAAGCAAATGAAGGTGACCTAGCTGTACCAGATCTCAAACTATATTATAAAGCAGCAGTCATCAAAACCAAATGGAGAGCAATTTGGAACTATGCTCAAAAAGTTATCAAACTGTGCATACCCTTTGATTCAGCAGTATGTCTATTGGGCTTATATCCCAAAGACATCTTAAAGGAGGGAAAGGGACTTGTATGTGCAAGAATGTGGCAGCCCTCTTTGTAGTGGCAAGAAACTAGAAACTGAGTGGATGCCCATCAGTTGGAGAATAGCTGAATAATGCTATGGAATACTATTGTTCTGAAAGAAATGATCAGCAGGATGATTTCAGAGAGGCCTGAAGGGACTTACATGAACTGATGTTAAATGAAATGAGCAGAACCAGGAGATCATTATACATGGCAACAACAAGACTATATGATGATCAATTCTGACAGACTTGAGTCTCTACAACATTGAGATGATTCAAACCAGTTCCACTTGTGCAAGTGGATGAAGAGACCCATCTATACCCAGAGAGAGAATCATGGGAACAGAGTGTGGAACAAAACATAGCATTCTCACTTTGTTGTTATTTGCTTGCATTTTATTTTCTTTCTCAGTTTTTCTTTTTCTTCCTTTTGATCTGATTTTTCTTGTGCAACAAGATAACTGTATAAATATATATACATATATTGGATCTAACATGTATTTCAACATATTTAACATATATTGGACTACCTGCCAGCTAGGGAAGGGAGTAGGGGTAAAGGAGGAGAAAATTTGGAACCAAAGGTTATGCAAGGGTCAATGTTGGAAAAATTACCCATGTATATGCTTTATAAATAAAAAGCTTTAATAAAAAATTCCTTCTAGCCCATAGTTTACAGAATTTTTAACATGAATGAATGTTGTTTTTCTGAAGGTTTTGGGGGGGAGGAGCATCTATTGAGATAATCATGCAGTTCGAATATTTTTCATTTTAATATAATTAATAACTTTTTTACCTAATGACAATATTGAAAGAATCACTTGAAAACTGAAAAGAAGTCTAAAAAAATTAGACTTGAGTCAATATCCTATCACAATAAATTTAAAATGAATATATGACCTAAATTTTAAAGAGTGTGTGTGTGCACATGTGGAACAGACTATATCTTTTTACAAGTATATGCACCACGTTGAAATCTTAACCAAATAAAGAATAAAGGCAATTACAAAAGAGAAAATAGATAAGTTTGATTGCATGCAATTAATAGGCTTTAATATATACAAAATTAACATTTAAAAAGAAGAGTGACAGTTCAATGGAAAAAATGTTGAATCAAATATCTCTGAAAAGATAATTTTCAAATTATATAATACTAAAGTCATTCTCTAATAGATGCTTTCAAAAAAGAATTTCAAATTATTAACAACCAAATGATCCAATTTACTACTAATAAAAGAAATTTAATGCAAAATAAATTTGGGGTCTTGCCTCACAACCATCAAGTTGACAATGATGACAAAAGATGGGAATATTTAATATTGGAGGGACAATGAAAAGTTAAGCACACTGAAGTAATGTTGAAACTATCACTTGCTACAATCATTCTAGAAAGCAATTTTGAATTGTGAAAATCAAATTACAAAAAAATATTCACACCATTTAAACCAGAAATTCCACTGCTAGGTATGTATATTAAAATGGTGATTGACTATATCTATATACACACACACATACACACATAACACATGTATGTATTTAATGCATGATCTACACATGTATGCATGTATGTATATACATATATGTGTATACAATATACATTTATTCATAGATACTTTGTGTATGGGAACACACACACTGCAAAACACTTGTAGCAGCACTTTTTTGCTGGAGCAAAGAATTGGAAACAAAATAGATGCCCATCAATGAGGGGATGGCTAAACAGCTTGATACACATGAATGTGATTAACTATTATTGTGCTATTAAGAAACAACAAACTTGATGAATACTGAAAAGCAGAGAACAACTTAAAAAATTGAAACAAAGTGAAATAAGGAGGAAAACAATATATACTACAATTACAAAAGCAATTTAAGTGGAATGAAAAATAACTACCAAACAATCAAAAATGAGTGTTGTGAAATTATAAACAAGCATGGTCTCTAAGAAGATGCATGAAATGACTCCCCCCATCATACCTGCTCTTTTGCAGAGGTTGGTATTTACTAGTGTGAGATTTGCATATTTTTCCAATATGTTGATGGATTTTTGGGAGAGAGGGAGGGATGGAAGGAGGGAGAGAGAAAAAGATAGACAGGAGAGAGAGAGAGAGAGAGAGAGAGAGAGAGAGAGAGAGAGAGAGAGAGAGAGAGAGAGAGAGAGAGAGAGAGAGAGAGAGAGAGAGAGATTTTATTACAGGGCCCCTAGGTGGTACAGTGCATAGAGTTCCATTTCTGAAGTCAGGAAAACTCATCTTCCTGAGTTCAAATCCATCCTCAGACACTCAGCAGCTGTATATGAACCTGAGAAAGTCATTTAACCCTGTTTGCCTCAGTTTCCTATCTGTAAAATGAGCTGGAGAATAAATGGCAAACCAGTCCAGTGTCTTTGCCAAGAAAACCCCAAAATGAAGTCAAGAAGAATAAGACAGGACTGAAACAACAGAACAGTAACAACTCATGATCATATTGTCCTCACCCTCACTTATTTTTGCTCTTGGCTGAAATATTTTCAAGTATTCTACTTGTAAAGAGAATGATGGTGATATCTTTTGGGCACTCTTCCCAGGTATTTCTTACACATCAAGGTCTATTTCCAAAAATTTTTCTCCTCTTCTTATCTCAACTTAGTCCCATAGAAAGCAATCTGGTGGAGTAAGAAGAGCTCTATACCTGAACCCAGAAGAGCTCTATACCTGAACCCAGAACACCTGGGTTCAAATCCCAGCCATTCTATTCTGTGACTTTGGGAAAGTTATTGAATCTCCCAGGACTTCAGTTTCTTCATGTATAAAATGAAAGGTTAGGGTAAGAAAATCCCTAAGGTCCTATTCAGTTTTAAATGTGACAAGAATAGGAGATGAGGAAAGAGTAAATTAAACCTCCCCCTATGTAAGTTATCTAAAAGAATGATAAAGCAGTGGGTCCTAAAGGCATGGGACCCCTGGGAGATGGCATTAAAGAATACATCACTACCCCCTTGGCACATGAGAGATCTTATAGTAGGCAGTATTCCTGATAGAGGGGCATTACTCGTTTATATTTAGAATATATTGATTTTATCAGAGTCTTCAGTCCCTGTTATCCATGAATATCATTGATCCTCTATGAAAATTAAGGATGAATATCAACAACTTCCCTTTACATCTTACTGAGTTACTGTGACCAAAGAAATTCATGAGCTGATGGTCAGTCTGGTCATAGATCTCTAATTCACATTAGGCTTCAATAGATACAGTGTCAAGTTCCCATGTCCTACAGGGATGGGACTATTTCTTACCAGTCATTAGGCACAATTAAAAGAAAGCCTTCCTGAGGGAAAAAATGGCCTGGAACAACCTGTGATCTGTAACATGACAAACCAGAGTTCAAGGAATAATCAAGTCTGTCATGGATTGCAGGATTATGGAAGAGCTTCAAATAGTGAGCTACCTCAGGACAAAGGTGTCACATTTGTGTCTGGGGCACACTCTCTTAGTGAAATTTCCAAATTCTATCCATCCATCAAGACTTAGCTCCTTCACAAAGGGCTCTCTGACAAGTCTGAGCTGATATCCCGTTCCAAAAAGTAGTATGACCCATTCAGAAAGTGAGTAATGAGAGTGCATACTACTTTCTCCATCGCAATTTCAATTTACTGTGGATAGGTATGAGACATTAAATGGGAATTGGGGGGGGGGGGCAGTTTTGCAGAAGCCACAGATGATACTCAAAAGCCAGCATATGACACAGAAAAAATTCAGAAATTCAGAAGTGCATAAATAAATGTATAGTATTATATAATATCAACCCAAGTTTTACAATAAGGTACTACATAAACATCCCATAAAAGAAAAAGAAAAAATTCAGACTTTTTCCTCTGCTACAAAGAGAGGGCCAAAATATTTTAGTCACATTGTGGGGTGCCACATATTTAATTCATGGGATAATTGTACACAAATAGGTATATTTTAATTAATTTTATTAATAGTATCGTAATTTTAGTTAATAGTATCTCTAAAAAAATGAACATTTAACCTGCCTTTTTCTTATTGATAAATGGTCAAAGAAATTGAATAGACAATTTTCAGGCAAAGAAATTAAAGCCATTTCTAGTCATATGAAAAAAGTGCTCTAAATCACTACTGATCGGAAAAATTCAAATTAAGACAACTCTGCAGTGTCACTTCATAATTCTCAGATTGGCTAAGATGACAGGAAAAGATAATGATGAATGTTGGAAAATTGGGACACTAAAACACTGTTGGTGGAGTTGTGAACTGATCCAACCATTCTGTGGCACAATTTGGAACTATGCCTAAAGGACTAGCAAACTTGCATCCAGCAGTGTCCCTACGGGGTCTGTATCCCAGAGAGATCATAAAGTAGGGAAAGGGACCCACACGTGCCAAAATATGTGTAGCAGCCTTTTTTGTAGTGGCAAGGAACTAGAAACTGAGTGGATGCTCAACAGTTGGAGAATGGCTTATGGTATATGAATGTTATGGATTATTGTTCTATAAGAAACAATCAGCAGAATGATTTCAGAGAGGCCTGGAGAGACTTGAATTAATGCTAAGTGAAGTGAGTATAACCAAGAGAACAACAAAACTATATGATGATCAGTTCTGATGAACATGGCTCTTTTCAACATTGAGGTGATTCAGGCCAATCCCAATAGCTTTATGATGAAGAGAGCCATCTATATCCAGAGAAGGAAGATGAGGACTGAATATGGATCACAATATAGTATTTTCACTTTTGTTGTTGTTTCTTTATTTGTTTTTTTCTCATTTTCCCTCTTTTAATCTGATTTTTTCTTGTGCAACATGATAAATGTGAAGATATGTTTAAAAGAATTGCACATGTCTAACCTATATTGGATTGCTTGCTGTCTAGAGGAGATAAGGGGGAGAAGGAGGGAGAAAAAATTTGGAACACAAGGTTTTGCAAGGGTGAATGTAGAAAATTACCTTTGCATGTACTTTGAAAAATAAAAAGCTATTTAAAAAATGAACATTCACTTAAGTTAATTATTCTTCCTAGAATTCAAACTCATACCCATGGTTCATAGTTTCTCTAGGCTCCTGCCTTCCACCTTGCTAACCTCATAGATCCATTTTACAAATTGTTTTCAAAAGTCATTAGATTGTATAAATTCTATTCAGCCCACAAATTTACTATATTTACAGGCATTGTTTATTCCCTCTCCTACTCACTATCACTTCTTTCCAGTGTTTTCTATCTCAGTAGGGTAAAAAGAACAAAGGTATACTACAGGTAGGTATAAAATATTCATGCTCACTCTCCATTTCCTGGAAAAAAAAAGAGAAAGAAATGAAGAAAAGAAAATCCTATTAATCCTTCAGAGTGCAACCCAAATATCATCTCCTCTGTGGAAAAAATTTAAAAAACCGCCTTTCCTGCTCTCCCCAGCCAGACATGCTCCCTTTTCTTCTGGACTTCCACAGTGTTTTATCCCCTGCTGCATTTTCACATTCTATTCTGTTTTAGAGTTATATCTTAATTTTCCCTGTTGAATTATAATCTGTGTGACTTTAAGGACCTTGTTGTTATTGTTATTGTTGTGTTTGTTTCTGTTGTCCTTTTTTTTTTTTTAATTCTTCAGCACCTAGTAAAATACCTTGAAAACAGTAAGTGTTCAATAAATGTTTTGTTAAGTTAATGAATGCATCAAATTGTTTGATTCTCACTTATCCCTCCCTAGCTGCATGAGCAGTTGCTTATTCTTATGACTATCATAACTTTGATTCTTTCCCTTTAATTTCCTCTTTAATCTCCATTTCATGACACTCCTCCTTCCCAGATCTTTCTTTTTCCCTTTATTTTTTAGTTTTTATTTTATTCCGAATTTAGCAACTATCAACTAAAACCACCTTTTCCATATGAACAGTAGAACAGAAATAGAGGGTTATGTATGAAACTATGGATCTCTTTTATACACAGCTTTCTTTTCTTAAGAAATTCAACATATAACTTAAAAAGCTGTCCTGCATGTTTGTGATGCCTCCTGGCTTTCCTTCTGTCCTCTTCTATACATTTCTAAAACATGCTTCATTATGCTATTTCCCTTCTGCTTTTTTTCCTTTATTGGGGGGGGGGAGGAGGGACAATTATATTCCTAGCTCCCAATTCCTTCCCCTCTCCCCATCTTCAAAACAAAACAAACCTTGTGTAATAAAGATGCATGTGGTTGTTCAGTTGTTTCCATCTTGTCTGAATCATCACGACCCTATTTTGGATATTCTTGGCAAAAACATGAATTATTTCCCATTCCATTCTCCATGATGAGGAAACTGAGGCAAACAGGATTAAGTGATTTGCTTGGGGTCACACAACTTGTAAGTGTCTGAAGCCGGATTTGAATTCATATCTTCCTGATTCCAAACCTAGAACTCCATCCATCTATCGGCCAAATAAATATACAAATAAATAACTCCCCAGATCTTCCCACATTTGGGATCTTTTTTTTTTCTCAAATTTGCAGTATATTCAGAAAGATATCTTCCCTTATGAAAGCACTTACCTCTATCAATGAATTTGAAATAGTGCCAGTCTGATATGTATGACTAGAGATAAAATTTACACACACATGCACACAGAGTCTGGTGATTACACATGTCTAAATGTCACCAATATTTATGTGAATATATATGTGTGTGTGTGTGAGTGTATATTACTAAGTCATTTATAAACCTTCCTTGCATGTACATATGTGTTAGAAATATACCCTTGACACTAAAAATCAGATATTGAGAAAAATTCATTAAAGAAGAATCTTAAGGAATTATGTTAATTTTTTTGGTCAGAAGTGGGCTCTACACCTCTTCGGAAAAAGGGAGCCATGAGTACAGAAGTGGGAGATGATTTACACTTTCTAATTTGGTACAATCCCTCCCTTCAGAGAACAGATTGGCTTGAGACAGCTAGATGGTGCAGTGGATAGAGTACCAGCTCTGAAGTTAGGAGGACCTGAGTTCAAATCTGACCTGAGACCCCTAATACTTCTTAGCTGTGTGACCTTGGCCAAGTCACTTTTGCCTCAGCAAAAAGAGAGAGAGAGAGGTAAAAGTCATACCCATTAAGTCTAGGAAAATAATTTGAGGCAAATTATTGAGGGGCTTTTAAAAAATTAACAGAGGAGTTTTTACTTGATCCTATTTAACTACTTTGTATATAATTTTATTCTATATACATTTATTTATATCCTTTTAATCCTTGATATTTAGAATGCAAGTTCCCTACAAATAGAGCTCATTGCATTTATTGCATGTGTATCCCCAGCACCTAGCTTAGTTCCTTTACTTACCATAGTAAGCACTTTATAAATATTAATTGATTGATTTGATCTTTGACTTTCTTGTTGTCTGTTGTTGTCAGTTTTATTATGTGTTGTATATTCAGTTTGATTGTGACTCCAGAACAACTCCTTCTATTTCAGGTGTGTACTTATTAGGAGTGGGAAATGGGGAGAAGTAGCAGGAAGGAACTCTTTAACTAGATCATGAATCCAGCAAGGGCTAGACTTTCTAGAGAACTGGTTACCCTTCTATCCCTGTATTTCTTCCTCCAAATGGATTTATCCCATTCACCAGTTTTTAGTACTGGCTCCACTCACTCCTAAGCTCATCCAACCTACTATCTTATCAAAAAAACCAAAACAAAACCAAAACAAAATCTCAACCCCTCAGGCAAAACTAAACTGCAAAATTAAATGCAGAAAACATGCTGTTGTATATGCTGATTTGTATTGCAAATGCTAAATTACAAATGCTGAAAAAATAAAATCATTGACATCAGGAAATTCCAAGGTCAGTAGAGCAATTAAATTAAAGAAGTTACTTAATATAACCTGTGTATGTGTGTGTGTAATAAGCCTTGGTTGTGTGCAAGTATGTTCACACACACAGTATACACACACAATACACACATATAAATAAATTTTATATAATATATTCATGCATGTGTTTGTAGGTATATACATACATATAAATATACACAGATACATACACATATTTATATGTATGTATGTATATAAACATATATCCATGTATATATTTATGTATATACTATATATTTAATGTGTATATATGTGAGAAATGCTGAAATGTATTTCTATAGTGTTACAAGCTTTAAGGTAGTATAGGATAATGGGTATCACTGACCAAGAGATTTTCAGAATGTGAGAGGTTAAGGAAGGTTAAGATTCCATAGAATAATTAAGTGATCCCATAGAAATCTTGAGCAAACAAGAAATTGGATAGCTAGGAAGGCACAGGTGGATGAATCTTGAGGTTTTGAGAAAATCATAAACTCAAGATAATCGTAGATCCAGCCCAAACTAATTGAGAACAATGACCTGACTTGACCAAATCACTAATGAGCCTGCTTAATAGGTTAATTGAATATTAAACAACACATCTCATAGGAATTTTCCACCATTTTTGAACATAGGATGTATGATAAGGGAAGGGGAAACATATACTGGGCATATCAGAAAGATTATAACCTAGATCCTAGAAGCAATAGGAAGTCACTGGAACTTATTAACTATTGCTTCAGCAGTACTGTGCACCAGCACTTAGCATACTATTTGCCACACCATAGGTGCTTAATAAATGCATCTTGACTTATAGGATGAAGTGGAGTGATAAGAGACAAGCCAGTTTGGA
The DNA here is from genome assembly GCF_048593235.1 of Sminthopsis crassicaudata. Lineage (NCBI taxonomy): Eukaryota > Metazoa > Chordata > Mammalia > Dasyuromorphia > Dasyuridae > Sminthopsis > Sminthopsis crassicaudata. The sequence continues at coordinate 173,645,256 of NC_133617.1, read as the reverse complement.
TGATGTATAATCTAGCTGAAAGATGATAAAGGTCTGAACTAAGGAGGTACATACAGGAGTAGGAAAAAGGGTTTAAATTTCAAAAAATCCTGACTGAATATGAGGGATAAGGGAAAGTGAACAATCTTGAATAACACAAAGTTTATGGACAGGGGATATTTTCCAAAATTTTTGTGCCTTCAGTAGAAATAGAAAAGTTTGGAAGAAGTGTGGTTTTGGGAGGGGGCGGACAAAGAAGAGAAAGGAAGGGAAAAGAGAATAAAGGAAGAAGCCCAGGACAATATCCTGAGAAATATCCTTGGTTGGCTGGTGTAATATGAATGATAAAGTCAGAGGGGTAAGGGGAGAAACAAAAGAAAAAAGTGGCAAGAACGCCTAGAGAAGAGAGGTTTTCAAAAAGAAGTGGTCCAGCTTGATAAAAACAGTTTCAGTTTTTTGGGATGAGATTAAAAGCCAGCTTGCAATAGCTTTAGTAAATGAGAAAAGAGGAAAGAGAGAGAACAAGCACATACAGGTTATTTTTCCCCCTAGGAGTTTGGAGGAGAAATACAGGGCAATAAGTTGAAGGGATAATAAAACCTAGTGATTTTTTTTAACAATGGAAAAGACAGGAGTGTTTGAAGTTTGAAGGCAAGGAACTCTTAGGTAAGAAGAGGTTAAGGATTAGAAGTAGGGGAACTATTGAGGTTGCACTATCAGGGAAAAGATAAAAGAAGATGGGTCAAACATATATGTAAAGAGATTAACCTTGGCAAGAAAAAAGGTCACCCCATTTTCAGAGGCTGGAAAAGAATAGAAGATGATGTCAAGAGGTTTTAAGATGAAGAGGGGGGAGAAAAGGGAGCTCCCCTCAAATGAACTCAAATTTATCAAAGTAATAGCTTTAGGGAAACTTGAACTAATTTATATATTGATGTGAAGGGACCAATGAAGAGGGAGAGATTGAAGATAGATGAAAAACAAAATAGTCATTGGAGCAGGGTTCTGGAGAATGAAAGAAGCAGGATCAAGGCCACAGGTATAAGGGTCAAGATTAGCTTTGACAAATAATAGGGATTTTGTTTAAAATAGCAAGAAGATAGTGAAGGCTCTAAAAAGTTTTGAAGTATGATGGAGGAAGCTGAAGAAGTTCACAATGAACATCCTTTTCTTCAAGTAATGTCATTTCTCTCAAAGGAATTTTATATTTTTGATCCACAACATCCGATTTTTGACAATTTCTCCACTCAGATCTTCTTTAAAAACATCTTACAACTGGTGCTATTGGCTGCCTTTAGGGTAACCGCAACTTCACAAAGCAATTTATTAGTCTAATTTGTCATTGTTCCAAGTGCTTTTCTCAAGCATATTTCCATCATATGATATGGAAATTGAATGTAACTCTATTACAAAGTCTTCATCAAAAATTTCTCTTTCAGAGATATGGTATAGAGAGAAAGTAACAGCAGAGTGTAGTCAGTCAGTCAATATAAATTTATTAAATTCTACTATGTGCCAAGTACTCTGATGATCACTATGAGAACAAAGCAAGGTAAAAGACAATTTTTACCCTCAGAAAATTCATAATCTAACGGGGAATAACACATGCAACAGCTATGTACAAACAAACTGTATACAGGATAAATAGGAAATAATCAACAGAGAGAAGGTACTAGAATTAAGGGGGAAGGGCCAAGAAAATCCCAAATGAGGTCAAAAAAGAGGTGGACATAGCTAAAACAACAATAGTGTAAAGGATAAAGACCTGAATTCAACTTTGACCTAAGTTTCCTCATCTGACAAATGAGCTGGAGAAGAAAATGACAAACCACTCCAGTATTTCTGTCCAAAAAAAAAAAAAAAAAAAAAAAAAAAAAAAAAAAAAATTGAGGTCACAAAGAGTCAGACATTGAGAAAACATCATGCATTAATTTAATGTATGCATAAATTAAATGTAAATGTAAATATTGCTTTTCAATAGTATTTATCTATGCATGTTCCTTATACTATTCATTTTTAAAAGTAAGCTCAAGATTGTCCAAGATGAATTTAGAAAATATCCCAGAGTATTATCTTACTGTACTTTAATTCAACTCAATTGAACATGCACTTAACCACCAGGTCCACATTACTATTCAAGAAAGCAGAATAATCTCAAGAACTTCAGAACATATTTATTTTTGTTTTCTTCTTTAAATCTAAAATTTTATCTTTTATATCCTTGTTTTTACCCATAATATCCTTCTCCCCTCAAAATAGAGGGAAAATAAACATGCAAAAATAAAGCAAAGACAATCTTAAATTTGGAATTCTCTGTCAATATTCTTCTTCCTTTGCAAAGAAAAGGAAAAATATACATGTGGGTGGGGGAGTTTGTTTTGCAAGGCAATCGGGCTTAAGTGACTTGACCAGGGTCACACAACTAGCAGGTGTTAAGTGTTTGAGGCCAAATTTGAATTAAGATGCTGCTATTCAAGGCCAATGCTCTATCCACTGCTCTATCTAGTTGTCCCAGAAATATATATATTTTTAATTTCTTTATAATTTCATTGTAATTTCATCAAGTTCAATTTCATTTCTTTGTTGTCATCATTTTTTCCATTTAAGGAGTTATAATAATGGTGCAAATTATTTCCCTGACTCTACTTGCTTCATTTTACATTAGTTCATAGATATTCTCATATTCCTTTTCTTCATATTCTTTTCTGACAGTGCAAAATATAAGAAAATTACATTACATTCATTACCACAATTTTCTAGCCATTCTCCAATTCTTTGCTATAAAATGTGCTACTATAAATATTATGGTGAATGTGAGATATTTCTGTTTTTATTTTCCACTTGGAGTATATGCTTAAAATAGGATCTCAGAGCATTTTAATCACTTTCTTAGCATAATGTCAAATGTTTTCTAGAATAAATGGAGCAATTCAAAGTTTCTTCAACAGTGGACTAATGGGTGCATATTTCTGAAGCCCTACTAACATGACTATTCCCATTTTTCTCATTTTTAGCCATTTACTGGGTGTGAGTTATTTTTGATTTGCATTTCCTCTCTGGTAATTTGGAGCACTTCTTCTTTTGAGAGCTATTTATTCAAATTCCTTAACCACATGTATTGAAAAATAACTCTTTCTCTTACATATTTGTTTTAGTGCATATGTTTTCTTATATGTAAAAGGAGGGGGTTGGACTAGATGAATTCTGAGATCTATTCCAACTTTAAATCTAAGGCCCTATATAAAAGGGAGAATGAATCTCAGCTCCTTCTATCTTGAGGCCATGGGTTACTCTGTAAATCAAATTACACTCAAGCCCTAGAGCAGTACTTATAATTTATTTTGTAAAGACACTGGCAAACTGAGATCATTATTATAAAGAGATTTAAGTAAAATTGTCATTTTTGTTATATTGGCTTGATCTCTCTATGAGCAATTAATATTTTTTTCAATTGTTTAGATCTTGTTATGGGCCAGAACTCTGAACTTGAAACAAGGATTCTTACAAGGTGCTTAAGTCAGTGGAATTGATAAAGATAATGGTTGTCTAGTTTAGCATGGTGATTAATAGTTCTCAAAGCTCTCAAAGTGATTGATTTAATCTTATAACAGATAATGGTTTCCTAGTGATATAATGATTGGTTTATACTTAGAATAGAGCATATAAGCCAGGGGGGACTCAGACTCAGAGCCAGATTCATTTATTCCATCTTCAGTCAGGTTCCTGGTGGCTCTCCTGGAGGACCGAGAGGTTTGAAGACAGATTTAGAAAAGACAAAAGAGCCAGAGGCAGAAGTTCAAGCTCTTGGAGCCAAGGAAAGTCAGATTCATTCATCCCATCTCACACCACCTTGGTGGCAGGCTCTCCTCCTTAGCTTAGTATAAAGTAAGTATAAAGTAGTATAGTATAAAGTATACCTTAGTATAAAGTAAGACTCCAGAAGGCCTCTAAGAAAACTACTCTGGGGCCCCAGGCAAGGAAATTAGATTGTGAAGGAGATAAATAAAGGATTTGGACTTTAACACCTGGTTATTCTTGTGGTGATTACTCTACTGAAACAAAGACTGGTCCAAGACCTCCAGAAAACCAAAAAAGAACATTATAAAATCTGACTTTATGCATGTGAAAAGTGCATGATAGCTGTCTTCATATAATTCCTGGATTTGTTTTAACAGGTTAATTCCCAAGTATATGATATTGATGCTTTGTTGTAACATATAGAAATGCTGGTGATTTATGTAGGTTTGTTTTGTATCTAGTTATTAATAATTTCAAGTAATATTTTAGTTAATTCTCTAAGAGTTTTCTAAATACACAATCATTTTATTTGCAGTGATAATTTTGCTTCTTCATTGCCTATTTGAATTCCTTTAATTTCTTTTTTTTTCTCTTATTGTTATAGCTAGCACTTCTAGTACAATATTAAATAATAGAGATGATAATGGACAACCTTGCTTTAATATATATATTTTTTTTTTTATTTTTTTTCCCTGAGGCAATTAGGGTTCAGTGACTTGATCAGGGTCACACATATAGGAAGTGTTAAGTGTCAGAGGCCAGATTTGAACTTAGGTCCTCCTGACTTGAGGGCTGATTCTCTATCTACTGCACCATCTAACTGACTCATCCTTGCTTTACTTTTGATTGTATTGGGAAAGCTGCTAACTTATTCCCATCATAGATAATGCTTACTCATAGTTTTAAATAACTATTATTTATCATTATCAGGTAAGCTCCATTGATTTCTATGTTCTCTAGTGTTCTTAATAGGAATGGGTACTGTATTTTGTCAAGGGTTGTTTTGTTTTGTTTTTTAGCATCTATTGAGATAATCATATGATTATTGATTTTGTTATAGATATGGTCAATTATGTTAATAGTTTTCCTAACATTGAACCAGCCCTGCTTTCCTTGTATAAATCCCACCTCATCATATGGTATACTCTGTGGTTTTCACTGTAATTTCTTTGTTGGTATCTTATTTAAAATTTTTGCATTAGTATTCATTAGGGAAATTAGTTGGCAATTTTCTTTTTCTGCTTTGTCTCTTCCTGGTTTAGGTATTAGCACTATATTTGTGTCATAAGAGGAATTTGGTAGTACTCCACATATTTTTAAAAAATAACTTATAGTAATGGAACAAATTGTTCTTTAAATGTTTGATGGGACTCTTTTTGAATTCCTCTGGTCCTGAGTTTTTTTTCTTAGGAAAGTCATTGATTGTTTATTCCATTTCTTTTTCTAAGATTGGGTTATTTAAATATTTTGTTCATTATATTAATCTGAGTAATTTGTATTTTTGCAGTTAGTCATCCATTTCATTTGGATTGTCAGTGGCAGTGAATTCATCCCCTTTAAATTTTGGTGCTAGAAATTTGGTCTTTTCCTTCCTTCTGAAAATCAAATAGTCAATAATTTGCCTTTTTTATTGAGTGTAATTTTTTTTCATAAAATTAGCTTCTAATTTTATTAATTCAATGGTTTTATGACTTTTAATCTTATTAATTTCTTGTTTGATTTTCAGGATTTCCAATTTGGTGTTTAATTGTGCATTTTTAACTTGTTCTTTTTATAGCTTTTCTTTTTACTTGACTGCTTGATTAATTTATCTGACTTTTCTCTATTTTACTAATGTAAGCAACTAACGATATAAATTTTCCCCTGAGCTCTGCTTTGGCTGTATCCCATAAATTTTTGTATGTTGTCCCATTGTTGTCATTTTTAAATGAAATTGTCAATTGTTTATGTGATTTATTTTTGACCTATTTATTTTTTAGAATTAGTGTTTAATTTTCAATTAATTTTTAATTTCATTTTTACATTGTCCATTATTTAATGCAATTTTTATTATATTATGATTTAAAAAGGATGCATATACTATTTCAGCTTTTTTGCATTTCATTGTGAGGTTTTTATGTCCTAACACTTGATCAATTTCTGTGTAGTTGCCACATACGACTGAGGAAATGACATATTCCTTTCTAGTCCCATTCAATTTTCTCCTGAGAGCCATCATATCTGACTTTACCAGAATTTTATTCACCTCCTCCTTCTTGGGTTTTTTTTTTTTTTTTGTAGATTTATCTAGTTCTGAAAGAGAAAATTTGAGGCCCCCAAGGAGTATAGTTTTATGATTTATTTCCTCCTTTAACTCATTCAACTTCTCCTGAAAAAATTTAGATGCTACACCATTTGGTGCATATATGTTTAGGATTGATATGACTTCATTGTCTATGATATCTTTCAATAAGATATAGTTTCCTGGGAGCAGCTAGGTGCCCAGTGGATAGAGCACCAGCCCTGAATTCAGGAGAACCCTAGTTCAAATCTGGTCTCAGACACTTAACACTTCCTAGCTGTGTGATCCTGTGCAAGTCACTTAACCCCAGCCTCAAAAAAAAAAAAAAAAAAAAAAAAAAAAATAGTTTCCTTCTTTATCTCTTTTAATTAGATCTGGTTTTGCTTTTACTTCACCTGAGAGCATAATTACTTACAACCCCTTATTTCTTTGCTTCAGCTGAAGCAAAGATTATAGATTCTACTCCAGTTTCTTACCTTTGTTCTTCATATATTTCTTCCCTTCGAATATGTTTCTTGCAAATAACATATTGTAAGATTCTAGTTTTCTGCTATTCAATTTCTTTTTTATGGATGAGTTCATCCCATTCACATTTATAGTTATGATAACCGTGTATTTCCCTTAATTCTATTTATCTTTTGTTTATGCTCCCTTTCTCTTATTTCCTATTTTTTCCCTCCTCAAAAGTGTTTTACTTCTGATAATCATCTTCCTCAATATATTCTCCCTTTTATTAATATCCCCTTCTCTTTTATTATTCCCATCCCTTTTTACTTTTTTGGAGTATGCTAATTTCTTTTTTTGAGTCAATTTTGATGACAATAAGGTTTAAGCTTTGTCTGTCATCCATACACCTTATCTTCCTCTCTACTATAATAGCTCTTTCATGTATCTTTTATGTCAGATAACTTACCCCCATTAAATCTCCCCTTTTTTCCTCTTCTAGTACAATTTTCTTTCTCACTCTTTTATTTTATTTTTTTGGGGTATCAGCAAAATTCACCTCATATTCCCACCTTTTGTTTACATATACTCCTTTTAATTGCAATATATTGATAAAGTTGTTCAGAGTTACAAATACTATCTTGCCATATAGAAATAAAATGGTTTAACTTTATTAAATTTCTTATGTTTTCTCTTTCTTTTTTTTTTTACTTTTTGCGTTTCCCTTGAGTCTTGTATTTGCAGGTAAATTTTTTTATTCAGCTCTTATCTTTTAATTAGCAATGCTTGAAAATCTTCCATTTCATTAAATATCTATTTTTTCCTAAAAGCATGTATTTAATTTTACTGAGTAGATGATTCTTGGTTGTAATCCTAAATCCTTTGCCTTTTGGCATAGCATATTCCAAACCCTCCAGTTATTTAGAAGTTGCCAAATCCTATGTAATCTTGAATGTAGTTCCATGATATTTTTTTTTGGCTACTTGTAATATTTTCTCCTTGATTTGTGAGCTCTTGACTATGCTCTTGGGAGTTCTCGTTTTGGGATCTCTTTCAGTCAGTGATTGATGATTTCTTTCAGTTTCTATTTTGCCTTCCGGTTATAATATATAAGAGAAGTTTTTCTTCAACAATTTTTTTTTTAAATTTCATCCAGTCTCTCTCCCTTTCTTCCTCCCTCTCCCTTTCTCCTCCCTTCTCTCTCTTATTATGGCTTTCAGGTAGTTCAAATTCTTATCTCTTTTGGATCTATTTTCCAGGTTGTTTTTCAAATGAAAAATTTCATTTTTTCTTCTAATTTTTTTTACTTTTAAAATTGTGTTTTATTGTATCTTGATGTCTCATTGAATCATTAGTTTCCAATTGTTCAATTCTAATTTTTAAAGAATTTTTTTTTTCAGTGAGCTTTAGTGTTTTTCTTTAGGCCAATTCTATTATTTAGGGAGTTATTTTCCATGATAAATTTTTGCATATCTTTTCCCATGCTATTTTTTTCATTACTCTCATTTATTTTTCCAATTTTTCTTCTACTTTTCTAAATTGCTTTTTAAAAATCCTTTTAAAGCTGTTTCAGGAATTCTTTTTGGGCCTGAGACCAAATTACATTTTTCTTCGAGGCTTCACATAGAACCATTTTGACACTATTTTCCTCTTCTAAATTTATGCCCTGATCCTCCCTATCATCACACTAACTTTTGATGATCAATATCTTTCTTTGTTTTTTGTTAATTTTTTTTCTGGTTTTTTTTTTCCTTCTGTTTATTTGTTTTGTTTTGATGTGATGTTTTTCTGTTAGAGTTGGGCTAGGGTCCTCCACTATCCCATGCTGTTTATGCTGGGACTCTGGGTCTTACTGCTGGCTTTCACTTGGCTTCAAGGCTTAGTTGCTTACTTTCTCTGGAGTATAGGCTTCCCTTCTAGCTTGTACTGAGGGTGGGGACTCTCTATTGGCCTCTACTGGCCTGCTCCTAAGGAGGAGACTTGCTGCTGGGTTACTATGGTAACAGAATCTTTCTGGTTGCTGACCTGGAGGAGGGATATTATTGCTAATGTGCTTCAGGGGTGAAGCCTGCTGCTGGGTTGCTATGGAAACAGGGTATCTCTGCTGGTAGGCTCCAAGGGCAGAGTACCACTCTTGGCTAGCCTCAGGTTAGGACTTAACTACGTGGCAGCAGTGGGGTCAATGCCTCATGACTTATGCTTGGGGTGAAGTTGCTAGGATGAAACCTTTGATGATATACAAATTGCTCACTTGCCTAAGAGGCTGCTGTAAATACGATAGACTGTTCTTCTGCCTCTTCTGAAGCCACACTGTCTCTCAGGTGGAGGATACTTTTCCAGGGATAAATTCAGCCTAATTAAGGAAGATTCTGGCAAGATCTAGCCAGCAATAACTGAGAGAGACTCTCCTGTGACTGTTACAGGACAATCTGTTCTCTTTACAAAGAAAAAGATCGACAATGAAGACGTTGAACTTCTGCTGAGCCATTGTGCTGACTCACTGTTTTATGACAGTATTTTATGCCAGGAAACTGAATCACTTCCATTTGGATTGTCTTAGGAAGATTCTGAAGGCAGGATAAGGTACCAGACACTGAGGTCCTTTCTCCAAGTATATTGCCAAACATTCAAACTGCTGTAGAGAGCTCAACTCTAATGCTGGACACATTGTTTGAATGCCAAATGTGTGCTTGCCAAAAAGATTATTTTATGGAGAACTCACACAGGGCAAGTGCTCAGAAAAATGATACAAGAACTCTCTTATAATCTCTCAACTTTAGAATCAGTTTCCCAGCCCCTCCTAGCTGATGCATTATCAATTCAAGAAGCTAGGACCTTTGATTCACAAATCCTGCCAAAAACATCCCTTTGAATTCCAATAGATCTGGGCTCTCACAACCCCCACCCTTATCTGAGCCAACTTGGGAAACCACCCACAGACCCTTTGGCTAAATCGCTCCTTATAAAAGAGCCAAGCTGGAGCTCTGTCTCTTTGCAGAGGTCCCTAACATGGCAGCCTTACATCTGGCTGCCAAGGATCTCTGTCCATTGGAATCTTATTTCCAGTGCCCTTTTATCTCTACATTCACCTTTTACTAACTTTAACTTTACTTCTAAACCCCATAATAAACCTTTTTTATCAATCTAAAAATAAATAAATAAATAAATAAAAATTAAACAACTTTAGAATCAGTTGTATGAGATGGGAGACACTTGTACAGGATCTCCCAGCATGGTGTGCCCCCATCAGCAAAGATCCTGTGCTCAATGAGCAAAGCAGAACTGAATTAGCCCAACGGAAGCGTGAGATGTGCAAAGTTAGAGAAGCTTCTCCAAATGTTCAGAGGGACAATTTGTGTCTGACTTGTGGCAGAGCATTCCAAGTCATATTGGTCATATAGTCGGATACATTGTATCATGACTCTAGCATGTCACTTTGGTCCTCTTCAAGAATGAAGAACAAAAATCAGGGGCTGTTAGTTTGCAGAGGATGGACTCTTGCTGGGGGATTGCCTCAGGTTTGGAACCTTGTTGCAGGTCCCTTGTTGTGAAGCTAACTGCTGCTGTTACTGCTGTTACTGGATCTAGTTCCCCCTCCCACCCAGTGAGACAGACCTTTCCTGCCATGCTGTTAACTGCTTTCCTGCTCCAACTTTAATTCTGAGGCAGTTTTCTAGTTGTTTGGAGGGGAATTTGTGAGTACTTTGGAGGATTCCTTCCTCATTTTTCCTTCATCATCACTGGAAGTGCAAAAATATTTTTTAAAAGTCTAAATTTGAAAATAAATCATATTAATATTTTCATTTTAGAATTTAAAAATATTATTCTTAAACCATTTAATGTATTTTAGCAGTTTAGATTATTGAATTAAATGAAATTGACTTGAAATTGTTGGTTGTAAATACAAAGGGTTATAAAAATGAGAAATTGATTACATTTTAACTTTTTAAAAAATTAAATAATCATTTTTAATGAGAGCTGTTGCTTCCTTCCTGGTTCTGAGGGAAGACAACTGGGTCAAGGGGTCAGAGTCCTGTGTTAGCTGAAGCCTATATTCCTGAAATGGATTGATTTCATTCTCTCTAACTCATAGCTGTGTTCCTGTTAAACTTTGGGTCTCTTTGGTATCTTTTGGAATTCTTTATCACACTCCAAGTAGGAATACCAACAACTTGACTTTTCCTAAAGATAAAAGAATACAGGTTTGAGGTGGGGTAGGCTAGAGGAGAAGGTACATAGAGGGAACATGAATGCTTATGCATGTGAAACTTCCTAGAAATCAGGGCTGTTTTCTCTTGCCAGGCAGCACAGATAACCTTCCTGTACAGGACAGTCATTTCAATCAAGACTTAGAGCTTAATAAGTAGGGAACAGAAGGTCATTCTCTAAGACAGGATGCTGGAAGGACAAGCAATGAATGGGCCAAACTGGGCGAGAGACTCCATCTCCGTCCAGAATGCAGGCCAGATACCCCCCCGGGAAATTATTCTCCAGCCTGCACTATATGATAAACAGGCAAGCAAAGCATTTTCTAAGCAACTACAATAACAATGTTTCAAATTCCAGAAAAAGCCTCAAACAATGATTGTACATTCCTGTTTGAGGGGCTGCTTATTTGTGCAACAGTGAAGTGCTTTGGTGGGGAATTAGTGTCCCCCTCAATTGGGGCTGAAGGCTGGAGGAGGGGACAAAAGGTTTTAAGACTGTCAGGTGGTCAGAGCTGAATTCCCCAGAATGGTTTCCTTCTTGGCCACCACATCCTAGTCCTGACTATGGACATTCCTGGTCACGGGGCTGGCGTGCCCCTTTGGATGGCTGCCATTCCAGATAACCATCGCAGGCAGATGGCCAAGTTGGAAAACTTCTGGGAGCCATGCCTTTATAAACATAACCTGGTCCACATTAGAGATCAAGAGTAAGGAGAGGCTTTTCTGCTATGAGTTAGACTAAAGGAGAAACATGTGCACACTGCTGAAATAAGTCTTGGTTTGGGGGGTCAGAGGTCCCAAGTTTGAACCCTGATTCTGATCCTTTTTATGTGTGACCCTGAGCAAGCTGCTAAATTCTTTGGATCTCAGTTTCCTCACCTGTAAAAGGATGAGGTTGGACTAGGAGAGTCAGAGTTCTATTTCAGCTTTATTACCTAAGGACCTACGTGAAAAGGAAAATAAATGCTAGCCCTGAAGCCATGGGTCATATATGTAAATCAATTCATATGCACGCTTTCTAGCAGTATTTATAATTTGTATAGAAATCACTGGCAGATTTATATGCCATCTTCACAAAAAGATTTTTAGAACTTTACCTGAATGGTAAAAGCTTGCAGAGCAAAAATGAACAGGTAGGAGTTGAAGTCTTACATGTGAAGAGTAACAGGTAGGCCAGGTGAGGAGTAAGAGGCAATAGGAATGGCGAGATAAATTGGAGCCAGGTTATTCAGAATGTTAAATGCTCAGCAGAGCTGTTTATATTCCATCCTAGAGGTAATAGGCAATTAGGCACAGAGGGAGACAGAGATGAATAATGCCTGATTCCAGTCCTGAAAGAGATTAGGTCCAGTGGGAGAGATAAGAGAGAGACTCAAATAGCTACAATACAAAAGGGAATATAATAGAAGAATAGGAAAAAACCTAAGGTACTCTGTAAGGGCCAAGGATTATTTCCAGCTGAACCCAGAAATGTTTGAGGAGCCTGTGAAAAATCTCATTGTATCTATCTATCTATCCAGTCTCTCCTAAGTCAAAGGTGCAACCCAGCACAATTGAAGTCACCAAGACATTACCAGTAACCATTTGAGTCAGTTTGGCTCAGTGTCACAGGCTGGGCCCAGAGATAAAACTCTTTTGTGTGAGGTAGAAGAATGGAACATAAGTCAATGTAGCATAATGATTCTAAGATTAGAAATGGGAGGTGAAGTCGATTAGCAGTATTGGACTCATCCAAGAATGGAAGGCTTGGTTTCTGGCTCCCCACTGATAACTCTATGACCTTGGAAAAAAACTCAATCTCTTTGTGTCTTAGTTTCCACTTCTGTAAAAAAGGCATTATAACTATTTCACAGAGATGAGAGAATATATAGAAAATTATCCAAAGCTCTTTTAAATCCTGAGTAGAAACCCTTTTCATATGCTGGAGCCCACAGCTGCAAGGTCTCGGGGGCTGGGGTGGAAGGGAAGAAGAAGAGATAGCAGCTGAGGTTGTGACAGAGAAAATAGATGGAAGAAAACATGGCTACAACATCCCTATTTTACGACAACAAGCCAGGGACTGGTAAAAAAAAAAAATGGGCCTTGATGGTTTTATGTCTTGAAAGGTGTGAAGCAATATCAGGTGATTTTTAAAATAAGGACCTATTTTATGATTCTAATATTAGATGATGATCACAATCCTGAGAAAAAATTAGCAGTCACACTCTGTGATGGCAAATGTTTAATAATGGGCTCTCAAAAAATGTACACATGGCATTCTTTAAAATTTAATATGCATGACTTTTATGGAAATATTTTGTGTATCTTCACATGTGTTTTCTCATTAGGGGAATTGGGAGGGAAGAAGGAAAAGAATCTGGAACACAAAGGTTTTAAAAGTAAATGTTAAAATTGTTTTGCTTGGAACTAGAAAAATAAAATATTGAAAGAAAAAATAAATTTAATATGCAATATTCATATTTTCCATCATTTTCTTAGGTTTAGAAGATCAATAAAACAATAAATCAAACTGATTTATATCATTTGACAAATGCTTATTTAAAAAAATTTGACTCCCTAGAGTCAAATGGGTTCAACAAACTTTTGTCTTTGGGTGATCTTTCACTCAGATTCTTAAAATTCTTGTAGAGTTCTATACAACATCATAGGGAAACCACTGATACTTTGAAAATGATGCCCACTTCAGGAATAAATTTAAGGTCATTCAAAGAACTTTGTAATTCTCTAAAGACAGTGCGTCCCGCTTCCCTGGTCTCATTTAATTCTTTTTTTGTTATTATTTTATTTTGAATTTAAAAAAATAAAATAAGCATTTCTGTAACAATAGAATAGAAAAAAATGATTGTACATGAAACTGCAAATTATTATTTATAACTTCCTATTCCTTTAACATAGATAAAAAGTTATCATGTGACCAGTTTTTTCTTTTATTCCTTCCTTCCTATCCCCCCTTCCAAGTTTGTTTGTCTATTCATAGCGCCTGGAAAGAAGAGATATACTTATGGACCAGCTCCATAGGTTGCCCATCTAACTGAATATCATAACCTGGAATGGGCATTTGTCAGACACTTAAGTTTTCTAGGATGGATAGTTAATTCAAATTCCTTCCAGTGATCATGGATTTCATTTAAGACGTTGTGCAATGTTTCAGAGCATTGTCCAATTTGCACAATATCATCTAATCAAGAGAATATCTTCAGACTTTCACCATCCAAAAAGGGAATCACTTCAACTGGAACTCTTAGAGTTCAACTGGATCTCTAAGTTCCTCAGTGATAGCAAATGTGTGTCTTTTGATTTTAATTAATACTAATAATCAGAGAGGCAGTGAATAAGATTATGTTGTTCAATGAATATTCTATAACTGACATGTAAGGGAGGTACTATTTTCATAGCATCTCAAAAAAATGAAATGAGGTTGGCTGGACATGGGCTTTTCTTGAAGCCATGCTAATTCTTTGAAGTCACATTTTCTTTTCTAAATGGTCATTAGCCATTCCTTTAATAATTTATTTCAGGATTGTGCCAGAAATAACCCATAACTTACAGATTCCATATTCTTTATTTCTTTCCTCCCTCCCTCCCTCTCTTTCTCTTCCTCCTTTCCTTCCTTCCTTCCTTCCTTCCTTCCTTCCTCCCTCCCTCCCTCTCTTTCTCTTCCTCCTTTCCTTCCTTCCTTCCTTCCTTCCTTCCTTCCTTCCTTCTTTCTTCTCTCTGTATGTCTCTTTGTCTGTCTCTTTGACTCTCTGGCTCTGTCTCTCTGGTCTAACTGCCTGCCTGCCTGCCTATCTCTTCCCCTCTCTCTTTCCCTCTCCCTCTCCCTTTTCTTCTGTCTTTCCTTCTCCTTTCCTTTTCTCTCTCTCTCTCTCTCTCTCTCTCTCTCTCTCTCTCTCTCTCTCTCTCTCTCTCTCTCTCCCTCTCTCTCTCTCTCTCTCTCTTTCTCTCTCTGTGTGTGTGTGTGTGTCTCTCTCCCTTCCCTAATTCCCCTTTTCTTTCTCTCTCAGTAGCCCAAGTCAATTTGTACTTCATTCTCCTGTTATCTGTGCTTCTGACTCTAGACTTTACTGCCATGACTAGCTGCTTTTTCAGCTGGAAAAAGCTGGAGTTTTCTCACCCTGGAAGATCCCTTTACCATGCCAGTTCTGTTCTCTTATTGGTAAGTAAGTTCCTTCTAGGGAACCACCTTTTGGAGACAGGCTATGTTTCTGAGTCCCTTGATTTTTCCAGGTACTTTTTCTTCCTTTTGTATGCTATCTCTCCCATTAGAATTGATTCCTGTAAGTAATAATGAGCAAAGTAACTTGAGGTGGGAAATAACATTCATCATTTTGAGTTTCAGAGAAGATTTCCTGATCTGACCCCTTGAAGGACAAAAATGAAGGACAAAAAAATCCAGAAAGAAAAGGATTCTGGGAATCAGTGATAATTTGTGCCAAGACAATAGGCAGTAGAGGTGGAATGGCAAGGAAGGAAGGAAAGAGGAGAGAAGGAAGGAAGGAAGAAGGAAAGAAAGATAGGAAGGAAGGAATAAGGGAAGGAGGGAAGGGGAGGAAGGAAAGAAAAGAAGGAAGGAAGGAGAAGGAGAAAGAAGGAGGGAGGAAAGGGACAAAAGAAGGAAGGAAAAAAGAGAAGGAAAGAAGAAAGGATGGTAGGAAGGAAGGAAGGAAAGAAAGAAGGAAGGAAGGAAAAAGGAAAGAAAAGGGAGGGAAGATAGGAACGAAGAAAGGGAAAGAAAAAAGGAGGGAGAGAGGGAGGAAGGGAAGGAGAGAAGGAAAAAAAGGAAGGAATGAAAAGAAACAAAAATAGAAAAGGAAAAGGGAAATAAAGGAGAAAAGAAGTATTTATTAAGCATCTATTTTGTATAAGTTTCTTTACAAATATTATCTCATTTGATCCTCAAGACAAGCTGGCAAGGTAAATACTATTGAGGACATTAGTAACTTGCTCAAGATCTCACAGACATCAAAGGCAGAATCTGAACATATATCTTGTGACTTCAAGAGCTATTGTTTTTTCCGTCCTGCCTTTAGCCTTATTGTCTAAATAATGTACAAATCACTGTCAGAAGGATTATCAAGATGACAATATAAGCAAAACAAAAACCTCATGCAAAGATGAAAATATTCTCTCCCTTGAAAGAAATGGGGCAGAGGAAGAGGGAAATTTCATTGCATGATAGACAATTGAATGAAAGCTCTTTGAGGACAAGTGCCTAATTCAGTTATGTCTTCATCCAGAGTCCCTAACCTACCATTGAAGTTTACTAAGTGGTTGTTGATTGATTATTTGATTGATTGACAAAGACTTGATAGACTTAGAAGGTTAAAGGGAAAAACAAGTTTTGCTTCCTGAAAGTCAGTTAGTGATCAGTTAGCTAGACCACAAGCAATTATTAAGTGCTCACTCCATCTAAGCAGAGTAGAAGATTACTAATGTATGGCATTATTTTAAAATGTCCTCAAACCATTCTTCCCTACTTTGGAGGAGAGATGGTGAACAAGAAGAGAGGGATACCTCAAAATCCATCCTCCCAGCTTCATCCCTTTAAACTTAAGTTCCTTTTTTCTGTTAAACTGTTAGAATAAAATAATCAGAAAATTCAGCAGCCAATTTGGCTAGCCTGTACAAGGAAAAGACTCCTTTCTACAAAATATTGGACAAGAGGTCATTTAACCTTTGCCTGAAGACCTTCAAAGGGAGACATTCTACTAGATATCAAGGTAGTCTATCTGATCTTGGGATAACCTTAATAAATAGGAGTTTTTGCCTTAATATAAATAGAAGTGATCTCTTTAAGGGTAGGGTTTTAATTGTGCTGTGATCTGGTTTTGATTGAGGGGGAAAGGCCAGAGCCTAAGAATACACTGGGTAATTTGAGAATAGAGAACAAAATACTGGGCAGTTTAAGAATAGAGAATGAACAGGGACCCCAAAGGTAACCTGGGGGTAGCTGGTCAACTCTGGTCCATTGACAAAAAGTTATACAATGTGACCTCCTATCAAAGGGCTCTGTTTGAAAAGGTTAGCAAAACCTAACAACTGGGATAATAATCTGTTGCTATAATCAGAAGGCCTGATTTCTTAAAGGGCAGTTTTCTTGCATGTAATTTGCTGTACTCACAGCTGAACATTCTGAGTTTACCAGACCCCGATCTCTAATTCAAGACAACTAGTGGCCAGTTGGGTACCAGGTTACCTTTGTGATTTTTAAACAGAATATTCTATAATTAAAGCTTGGTAAATGGCAGAGTGTGAGGGGTGGAGGATGGTTTCTAGGAGTCAGTTGAATCAAAGGTTAAACACCCATTGAAACAGAGAATAAAATGAGAAATGACCTTTCCAAAAAGGGCTTTCATTAACTGCCCAATCTGAAAAGGAAGAGACATTACATGAGAGAAGGTCACTAATGGCCAGCAGATACATTACTGATTTGGTTCAGTGGGTTTTAATAAATATGAACTCCCCCCAAAAAAATGAGGACTGTTTTAGATTTGTTTCGTGGTCTGTCTTTAAAAGATATTTAAGTACAAAGAAAGAAAAATTTATCTTGTTTGGAAAATAAACATCTAGAGCTTCCTGCTTAGTAAGCCTGGCTGACATCTCAAAGGCTGCTACCCACCTCCCTAGCAGCAGTTAGGTTCAATAAAGTAGGGTGGATTCTAAACGGACCTCTCTGCTGGAGACTGAGGGCTTTCCTGCTTATAATAGCAGCTAGGGACTAGGGATTTCTTTCTTTCTTCTGTCAAATAGTATCACTCAAGCAGGACTTTCAAGTTTCTGGTTGACCGAAATCTACCCCAGCTACACCCAGTGGTGAGGTTAAAATTTCCCTTCACTGACTTTTTCCTTGGGCAGCCCTATATCTAGCCAGTGGTGATAGTTCTATTTTTGGCCACCAACGATAACCTTTGTGTTCTGTTGGTAGCCCACACATTGACATAGCATCCTTCCTCCTTTATAATCTCTCTGTCTTTCTGTATATTTATTTTAGAGGGAATGTGATTCCAAAGAAGTATAAGCAAGATCTATGTTTTATATCTCTTAGGTTGTTGATTTCTGTGGAAAATAGTCATACCTACTCCGTCTCTAAAAAAAAAAAAAGTCCTTACAAGCAGATACCCCTACAAACAAACCATAGCCATGTATAATTATTTTCAGACATACTGAGAATTTCAAATAGATATATTTTCTTCCTCAGCTTAGGAACAAATCTTATTCAAGAGTGTCTAAATAGTATTGGAGAAGGGAAAATGGGGAAGCTAAGCAAGTCACTGGACTCCCTCTTTCTCTAGCATCTACAGAGGAAAGAAGGGGGGAAACTGGTTTATTTTATTCTCTTCCTGTTCAAGATTCCAAAGGAGGATTTGTTAAGGGACATGTGGTCTGATGGTAGTTTTGCATGTAAGTTCAGTATTTTTCCTTCCCATCCTATCTGCAATGTTCTGATGAGCCCTTTTGCTATCCCTACAAGCTACAAAAATAAAGGTGACTCATTGACTCCAGAGATTAATCAAGCTCCGAAAAACTGATAAAGAATGAACGGCTTTGGGAGGGGAGGAAAACAAGAATGATTTGATACCTGACAAAATTTTCCAGAATTGAACATTGTTAATGAATTAGGTGACTTTGAAAAGGCCATGGTTGGTCCCAGGAATGTTGATGATAGAATGTAAATTCTGTGGGGGAAGGGATTGTTTCATTTTTGCCTGTATATCCCCAGGATTTTGCACTGACTCTTAACAGTCTCTTAATGAATACTCATTAATTGATCTAAATAAAGAATCAAAACAATCCTTTACCTGTATGTTAACAATCCCATGACCAATAAGGTCCGAAATGATGAATCTCAAATTCTCCCTCTCTACTTTTTTTTTTTTGACAGAATCACAGTATTTCAGAATTGGAAGGGACTTCAGAGACTGTTTGGCCAATCTGTAACTGATCAAGTCACCTTTCTTCAGTATACCTTATATTGTAAAGACCTCCAATGTGGGGAGTGGGGGTGGGGATGGGGAAGGAGAACATACTACCTCCTCATATGACCTGATTCTGATTTTGAATCGCTAAAATCATTGCAAGGTTCTTTTGTTTATTTTGTTTTTCCTTTTCAACAAGCCCAAATGAGTTTCTTTACAATTTTTGCACAATATTCTCATTACTTACCTCTAGGACCAACTGGAGTAAGTGATGTAAGTAACTCTATTCAACATGGAAGCCTATCTAATAATAATAATGTCTAATGTCTAATGACAGTTATCAATTCTTCCTCTAAACTTTCTCTTCTCCATTCCTACTTCCTTCAACTAATCTTCCTATAGCATGAAGTGAAGATTTTTCTTTTATCTTCCTGGAAACCCTCCTCTAGACTCTCTTACCAATTTCCTTCAAAATATCAGGTTCTCAGAACTAAACATAAAACACTAGGTATGGTTTAGTCAATGTAGAGCACAGCATAACTAAACCTTCCTGGGCCCTGGGCCCTGGGCTTCTCATAATATGATCTAAGATTAAGTAGAGAAGTTTTGGGAGGTGGGGACCGTTGGTTTCTAATTGGCTTTGATAGCTACAGGACTATCAAGGTGGTAATGAAGATTGGAGGAAGTAGGAAAAGAAAATTCAGAGGAGGAGACATGAAAGATATCTTCAAATATTCTTCTTTTTAAGTTAAGAATCAATAGTAATGATTCACAATTGCAAAGATGCAAATTTAGATGTGATGTAAAGAAAATGAGAGGTATCTCAAAGTGGAATGGATTGTGTCAGGAGTTAGTGTGCTCCCCATCAAGAGAGGTCCTCAAACAAGGAATGGAGGATCACTTATAGGGAAGTTTGGTTGTGCAGATTCCTTTGAGGAGGTTTTGAGTTGAATGAGATAACCTCTGAAATACCTTCACATTCTAAAATTCAGTGATTTAATGACTAACATTGAACTTGCAGTTCAAATAACCAGATATTTTTCAGATGATACAATCATTTGTATTTTATGTAACATGTATTGTGTATCTAAACTTAAAATCTACATTCTCTACAAAGGTAAGCTATTTGATTTTTTGGACAGTCTTAGTTGTTGCAAAGTTTTCCCTGATCAGGTATTTTTAATTGATTCATAATTGTTTTAGTGTAGGAACTCTCCTCCACTGACTCAGATTTCAAACCTTCTAATTCTTGTATGTCTTTGAATAAATTATCCATGACCTTCCTCTGATTCTTTTAATATTATACAAGTTCCCTTATTCTTATCATGGGATTATCTTCCCTTCTTATCTAATCATGCTTAACTTCCATGATATCTCTTACACCATTTTTTGAACACAAAATATCACTTGGTAATGAGCAGTAGTAACTTCTAGGCACAGTGCCTGGCATGTATTATTCACTTAATAAATATTTGTTGACTTATTGTGCAGCGAGACATCTTTTCAGTGTCTGATGGGTCACCTGAAATTTCGATTCTTCTGAAATCATTATATTTTTTGGTCATAATTACCCAAGTATACATAGCTCTAACATGGAGCAGGATTTTAAATGAGAGATACTCTGAAGTGATATCCAAGGATCTTATACCTGAGGATCTTTTGACACATTTTTTTAATTGAAGGTTGGTAGCAACCTTGCATCAAGCAAGTCTATCAGGACCATTTTTCAAATATAGGTGTCTGCACCACATTTTGGTAATTCTCACATTTCAAATGTCTTCATTATCATTTTATCTATTATGGTGATATGTGATCAATGATCTTTGATGTTACTATTGTAATTGTTTTGGGCCTCACAAATCACAACCATATAAGATAGTGAATTTAATCGATAATTATATGTATTCTGAATGCTCTACCTAACAGCTGTTCCCTTATTTCACTCCCCTCCTTGGGCCTCCCTATTCCTTATGACACAACAATAATGAAAAAATTACATTAACTGAGTTGATAAAGTAACAATAAGGTTTGAGAGAATTAACTCTAATTTTGAAAGTTCTACTGTGGGTAAAATGCTCTTAAACAGCGTCACAGGCTACAGAGAAATCTTTTGTGAGAAGCAAAGTCAATCAATGCAGCAACTTTATTGTTGCCTTATTGTAAGATATTACCACAGCCACCCAGCTTTCAACAACCACCATCCTAATCCTCAGGAGCCATCCACATTGAAGCAAGACTTGCTTCACTAGCAAAAAACAAAATATGATTCATTGAAGACTCAAGTGGTAGTTATTACTTTTTAGCAATAAAATATTTTAATTAAGATATGTACATTTAAAAACATGATACTATTGTACACTTAATAAATGACAATATATAAACCTAACATATGCATTGGAAATCAAAAAATTAATGTGATTTACTTTAGTATTTGCTTTATTACAGTAGTCTGGAACTGAAGATGCAACATCCCAAAGATTTGATTGTATATAATGCTTTGAAATTTGTAAAGGACTTTTCATATATCATTTCATTTGATATTCACAACAACTCTGTGAGATAGATTCTATTATTATTCCCATATAAATGGGGAAACTGTGGCTCAGGGAGACTAGTTGACTAGTTGACATCAAATAAGCATTTGAGGAATAACTAGGTCTTTCTGATTTCAAATCTTCATTCTATCCACTACCCTACCTAGCTTCTCCTTGAATGTATTTTGTTTTTAACATTATCAAGGTCAAGGTTGTTGGTTTGGATAATAAATGGTGTCAAAAGGCCTCCAGATATAGGATCCTTGGACATCTCATTTGAAGCCCTGCTCCACATTATTCACAGCTCTTGGTGCTGTATCTGCTCAGCCAAACTGCCTGGGTTTCAGAGCAGAAGGTGCCAATATCCAGGTCAGTTAGAACCCAATATCTGCAAAACACAATAAAATGAAGTATGTTTGTAAATGTTAACTATTATTATGAAAATAAGAAAGAAAGAAAGAAAGAAAGAAAGAAAGAAAGAAAGAAAGAAAGAAAGAAAGAAAGAAAGAAAGAAAGAAAGAAAGAAAGAAAGAAAAAACACATTCACCAACCAATTTCATTGTAATTCTGTATATCATATGCCTTCTAAAAATTAGTTCAGGGGATGGAATCAAGCCAGTTCCATCATCAGCAATATTGCTGATCCTAAAGAGGAAAACTCTGATCAAACTTCAGATCTTCAGGGAAATGGATGCTTTTCCAGATGCTTAAGTTCAAGTTTGGGCACAGTGTGTATTCAACAATGCTTTCTAACTAAGGAGGAGACTTTTGAATTTATTCCAGTGATTTTTATAGGAAGCAAAGTCAGCTGCCATGGAGGTTAATTAGCTTGGAACCCCATTGGTCCTTGCTAGAACTGACCTACAGTGTTCCTTGGCTCAATCTACAGATTTTAGGTCTATTTATTTGTATTTTTGTTTGGTTTTTTTTTTCTTTTCACTGCTGTGATTGTGTCCACAACTTCCTTCACAAGAGAAGCTACCTCCCATAAAGCTGCTGGGATGCTTCAATGCCATAGATCTATTGCTGCTAGTCATAAAGTTACAGAATTGTAGAATATTAAAGTTGAAAGGGGTCTTAAAAATCATCTAAATCAATATATAACAAATGAGTAAACTGAGTGTAAGGGACTGCTTTGTTTATCATAGATCTAGATTAATTTATCAATGCAATATGATAGTCTCCTACATAGTCACAGTCATTTATGAAGTACCAGAATCACATTTCCCATTCCATCAAACATTCTTTACTTTATTAAGTCAGAGTTGTACCACGAAAGGGTTTTTCCTCAAATTCCCCTATCAGAGGAGCTTTGGGCTCTCAGTCATATCATGCATTGGTAAGAATTAGTTTAACAAAATATTTCTTTTAATAACTTGTTTAAATTAGGTACTGAAGAGGTCAAAATTTATTGAAATGAAAGAGAATAAGAAAAGGGATTTCAAGCCTAGCGAGAATAAGATTGGGTGGACTGCCACAGTGAAAGGCTTTCGGTAATCACAGACCAGCATAAGAGTACAGGACACCTGGTGGAATCATAGGATTTATTGTTAGAAGAGAGTTGGGATCTCATCTAGTTCAAGACCCTTATTTTATAAATGAGGAAACTGAAGACCAGGGTGGTTAAGGAACGTGCTAATGTCACTTCAACAAGTAGCAGAGATAGGATTTGAATGCAGCTTCTCTGACTGTGCCCTTCTGAGCACTGGCTTTCTAAGTCAGAGGAACTAAATGTGAATTTTTTGCCTCAGTTTCTTGGTCTGGGTAGGAGGAGGTTGATTAAATCATTTCTCTGATCAATTTAATAGATACCTAGATGGTGAGCCTTTGTAGGAAAAGTTTGCCTTCATCTCTCTAAAGAGGGGTATGGACATGCTTATTGGGACCTCCTGGAGTATAGTTTTTAACTAAAGAGAGCTAATTCTAAGCTGCTGCCATTGTTATGGGTCTCACTGTTTTAAGAGGAGCCATGCTTTTATGCTGGCCATTAAAAGGAAGCTGGCAGATCAATCCCACCTTTTCTCTCCTGCTTTCTTCCAAAAAGATCTCATGAACAATATTAATGGATGCCTTATACAAAAGTAGGTATACTCACCTACACACTCCAATGTCTAGAGAGTGTTGAGAACCCGGTCCTAGAGTTAAACAGACAATGCTCTTCATCTCTCAACCATAAGGCAGCCATGGAGAGTCAGGGCATCTGAACATGTTGTGAGAATGCCTATGAGTTGTCTTTAACCACCCCAAGTTCAAGAGTTTTGGAATCTGGCCTTATAGTTAAAAGGTAAACTTCAAGGGCTTTTAGGTTGTCTCAAAAATAATACCGAATTTGAGAGATCTTATCTATAAAGATAAGAGGAATTCCCTGCAACATATGCCTCTTAGAAAAAAAAAAAAAGGATAAAATATATGGCTTCTAGTGTTAGCAGGAGGAACATTAAGGGGCTAAAAGCCATGATAGATAAAAGCAAGGGACCTAGAATTGTCTTTCTACTACTACTATAACTTATTCAGATGGAATGGATCTGAAAAGAAACATTACTTTATGCCTGCTCCTAGATTATCTCAGCAGATTTCAAGTACCAACATTAGTACAGTAAGACAATGTATATGTGATACAAAAGGAGTACCCACAAGAATATAGAGTGTTACTTGCCAGTGACTCCAAACATGTTTTCTTTCCAGGAAGTTCTAAATCATAGAGTATTACCATAAGTCTAAAGGGATATTTATTTAGATAAGTTCCTGTCAAAAAGGGGACTCATCAGGATGTTGTGATAGTTTTCCACTGACAACCCCAAGTGTGTTTTCCCTTTGGTGAGGGGAATAAGTCAGAGAGTGAAAACTAAATTGTAGAATTTGAGAACCTACCTAGAAATAAACATCATTATAATAGGAGAATGATACTTATAATTTATGGGTTACTTTAAGTTCTTTTCATTAATTAATTATATTATTTATATTAATATATATATAATTATGTAATATATATAAATATAAATAAAACATATTACTTGTATTAATATTAATTACTTCTATGTCCTTTTCACTTTCTGTAAGCTAAAATTAAGGCAGTTTTGTAACTTATATTTATATTTTATTTTATATATATATATATATGTATATACTACATATATATTTTATATGCTTATACAGGATCAAAGAGTACCACTTAATCCACAAATGTGGAGATCTAGACATAGCACAAGATTCCTAAGGGTAAACTCTGAATAGGGAAATGTAAGAACCAAGGATAAATAATTTGGGGGCATCAGCCCCCCAAGATCTGACTAGAGTCTGTGTAAACCAGAGCTGTGGTCCTTGAGTCATGTATTTATAAACTATTAACCAAAACATGACAGTTATGAAGACAGGCTGGTTATTACCACCAAAGATGTTCAAAGATCCAAACTCATAGGGAACTTAGCTAAACTTAATGAAGACAAATTAACAGATATGTCATTTTTGTTTTCTATGTGGAAAGAAAACCTTGTTTGCTAAAAGCAGTAAGGCACCAACCCTTCCCATGAAAGCTCTTGTTACATTCTAGTGCAATGCAAAGAGCAGAAAATGTTGAGTCTGAAAATCTAAGTTTGAATAAGTCTCTACTCCTCAGTTTCCCTATCTGTAAAATGAGTTCATCCCTTTTATTTCTAAATGTATAAATCTAAGGGTCATTTCCACTTTCCTCTTAGCTGCTACTTCTCACTCATCCTCTCATCAGACTCTTCTATCTCTCCATCTTTCTTTTGCATTGGCAAAACATCAAGTCCTCAAACAACTCCTGATAACATTTTGAACTCAATCCTCCCTGGTGCCAAAGGGAAGCTGGGGCTGCCTGTGGTCAATGGGAGAAAAGGCACGTAGGTAGCAATGACCTGAGTTTGTTTATATTTTGAGAAGTGTAACCTTGGGTTACCCCTTCAGTGAAGCAAGAGGTACCCAGGCTCTGACCAGAGGCAGACTCTGATAAGGGAAACTTAAGCAGGCAGGAAGCTGGGCTAACATTCCAAGGTCTGAGAAATGCTTCCATTGGCTCATTACAAGTGGCAAGAGGTATTTCCAATGCCAGATGGAAGGACAGTATCAAACTGTTCAGAAAATGCACTGGCTTAAACCTTCCCTCAAAAGCAGATCCCATGGAAGATAATTTAGATTTTGGAACTTTCCCTTTCAGAATGCTAATCGCATAAAAGTACTTCTAATTTGCCATTTAAGGGCCAGGGTGAAGTATATGTATGAAGAGTTCAGTCCTTCTTCAAGGGGGGATTAAGTGAAAGTCATTTGTCCTTATTTTCCATGTACTTTTCTGGATGGTGCTCTGCTTCTATTCTTGACTATGAAAAGATGATTAAAACTCTTTCCATCCCCAGGGAATATTTTTTCCAACCATCTGTGCCAATGTTTTTCTTCTTACCCTTCCTTCCCAGTTTTACCTCCTTTTGTCTTATCAGTGTCCCTCAGAAGAACAAAAGTTGTTGGGGGGGAGGGGTTAAACATAAACTCCTATTACTCTTTGAGGCAAAAGGTCAAAGTACATTTTCAACGTGTCCTTTAGAAAAACCAAGGCAAAGGGTAGTTGCATGGCAAGCTTTTGGAAAGCAAACAGGTCAAGGAACTCTAGCTTGGTGAGAGAATGGTGTAGCCCCAACAGCTCCCTATCCAGAAATCTCTTCTTCATTAGTTTGCCAGTTCCTGGAGTTGGAATCATTTCTTTCAAGCTTTAGTCCCTGAAGTTTTTATTTCAAATCCCCATCATTTTTCCCGGAGAGGTAAAGAAAAATAACATGATTATCTGAAGAGCAATCAACCATGGCAACCAACATTTTAGTATGAATTGAGATGATAGGAATGAGACCCACCATGGCAGAAGTTTTAATGGCATAGAGATAGAAGGGCAAAATCCAGAACTATGAAGTACTGCTAGGAAGGGCAAATTAAGGTAGGGTTTCTGAATAAAGAGACCTAGATAGTGGGAAATTGGGGAATGGGCCCCGAGAAGAGATGGAAGATCATCAGAGGGGCTTATCTTCAAACCATATAGTCTAAGTCTGGTTCCCTAAATTTTGAGGCAGAGGTATTGGTTCAAATCTCTCTTCTACTGTTAACCAGGGTGACATTAGGCAAACCTTAATTTCTAATCACTTAATTTCTCAGAGCCTCAGTTTCCTTATTTATAAATGAAGGTTTTGGACTAAATGCCCCCAAGATCTTTGTTAGCTCAAAACTTATGATACTATTAGCCTACAAAAATTAAACTTAATTCTAATCTAATATACAAAAAATAGTCCCATCTACTTCTGGAATTAAGATAAGCATTCTTTCTAAGCAATTTTTTGTAGTTTTTGTTTAAGGAAAGAAATATTTTTAAATCTTCCTTTGGAATTTGATTTTTATTTGATTACAAATTAAATAATCAATTTTTATTGTAGTGTGTAAAGGATAAATTGGGTAGGGAAAAGTAAAAAGTTAAACAGGACCTAGAGAAGGAAAAGATTCTTGAGTACTTTTTAATGGTAGCTTGACAGTGGATAGAATATTGGACTGGGTTTCAAAAAGGCCCATCTCCCGAAGTTCAAATCTGGCTGTAGACACTTGTTAACTATGTTATCCTGAGCAAGTCACTTAACCCTATTAAGTTTCCTCATCTGTAAAATGAGTTGGAGAAGGAAAAGGCAATTTATTCCAATATTGTTGCCAAGAAAACTCTAAAAGAGGTCACTAAGAGTCAAACAAGACTGAAATGATTGAATAACCAGCAAACCTGGAGAAGAAAAAATAGAGGGGGACAGGACAGCTGTCTCCCTATATTCGAGGAATTGTCATGTAGAAGACAGATCTGCTTGGTCAGAACTAGGAAAAATTAGTTGATATTATAGGGAAGAATATTTCAATTTTATATGTATATTTAATTTATATATATGTATATATACATGCATACATATACACACATACATACATATACACATATACATACATACATACACATATATAAATTAAAACATTAATTTCCTAGTTACTCTTGTCGGCTTATCAGGCATGACATGAGCTAGACTGTATTCCCTTCTTACACTTGAGACAGACCTTTCTAAGTTGTACTGAGATGGAATTGTGTGTGTGTGTGTGTGTGGTGTGTAGGAGGGGAATTTGAGAAATTTGCATGAGTTCCTGCCTCTACTATACCATCTTGACTCCTTCTTTTCAAGTATCCTCATTTTAAAAAATTACTTCTCTTTTTGTTGCTACCCTTGAATATCCAGGCTCTGTCCTCACTATTGCTAAGCTTCAACCAGATTTTCTAAAAGATTTCTAGTGACGATTTTCTCAATACTTTCCCCTCCTTTGATTTCCATATCACTTCCCTCTAAGGGTTTTCCTTCTACAACATATGATTATTCCTTCTCAGTCTCCAGTCTCCATTCGCTAAAAATTAGTATCCCCTCAAGGTTTGGGGATTATTTTTCTATTATTTCTTTGTATTATCTTTTAACTAGCTTATCTACTTTAATGTCATCTTTCCCTTTACCTCCCATTCTTGAATTTCCAATTCCTATTGGACATCTCCACCTGAATGTTTTGTCATTTTTCCTCACACATAATCATGTTAACTCATTGCCTACTTATCTCAAACCTAGAACTCCTATTTTTTTCTGTTTTAGTTGATAAAACAATCATCTTTATCATTCTTCAAGGTCACATAGGCTTTTCTTTCTCCCTCAACTTCTCTATCCTAAATTCCATTTATTCTACTTCAATAATAAGTTCTTTTTCTATAATATCAATTGGGTCCATTCCTTTTATTCCACTTCTACTATTACTATCTTCATTCAGGCTTTTACTACTTTTTTACTTGGACTATTAGAAGAGCCTCTCAACTAGTGTCATTGCCTCCAATCTTTCTGCTAGCCAATAACAAATAAAGTGCTAGCCACTTTATCCTGCTAAGAAAGTAATCTGAGACTAGAGGAAAGGAAGACAAAATGAATAAATATATGGAATTGTATTGGGCTTGGGGTCTAGTTGCTGACTTGCTCTAGCAAAATCCATTTGAATTGTGTTATTGTTACTCCATCATTGTAAAACCTTTACTGGATCGCAACTACTTAATAGGTAAAATGTCATACTCTTTACAAGGGCATTTAAGAACTCCCACAATCTAAGAATCAAAAAAAAATTTTTCTCACATCATTCTCCTTGACATACTATATCTACATCTCAGCCAAATTATACTTTCTTCTGTGATTTAATGTACTTTCTTATGCGCATTTCTACATAATGTCTCCATGAAGTGAATTCTCTCCATGCTGTTAAAATTCTCCACTTGTTAAAATTATTTATTCATTCATTTTTTAATTGTGTCCAACTCTTCGTGACCCCATCTTGGAAAAGACATTTAATAATTTATTTTTTTATCTTCATGTTAGCAGATCCTAGCAAGTACTTTGTACTGAGAAGATGCTTAATAGAAAATGTACTGAATAGGATTGAATTAGAGAATCCACAGGCACAATGGGAAAAATATCTTAGCAATTAGGGAGGGGTTTCTAACTAAAAGTCTTCAAGAAAAGGAAGTGTAGGATGAGAGGAAATAAACATTTTTAAAATGAAAATATGATTCTAGGGGTGAAGCCAAGATAGCAGAGGGAAGCCAGGAAGTTGTTCAAACTCTCCTCAAAAACCATGAAACCAAGTCTCTGAACACAGTTGAAGGACTTTAAGAAAGAGCAGTCTCACTGTGGTGAAGAGGGATGTTTAGGCTAGCTCAAACAGTCTGAAAAAGCCAGTGAGAAGGTCTTAATCACAGCAAAGCAGCAACTGAGAGCCTTCGTGCTGTCTTAGTAGAGCAGCAGCTCAGTGGGGCAGCTTCCAGTACCAGCTCAGAAGGCAAACTCTGGGAAACCAGGCTGTTTTGTGAAAATATCAGGCAAAGCTACTCCTTAAAAACACAAGGGGCCCTTGTGTTCCATAAGCCTTGGCTTCTTGCTGCACAAGAAGCTTGGGTCCATGTCCCTTCTACCCCAGGAGCAGAGCTTGACCATAAAAATAAAAATAAAAATAAATTTTAAAAAGAGGAAGTACCAAAAAAAAAAAAAGAAAAAAGAAAAAAAGAAAAGAAAGAAAATGAGAAGGAAACTGAAAAGAATCTAACTTTAGAAAGCTACTATGGGGTCAGGGAAGATCAAAACACCTATTCAGATGAGGACAAAATATCTACAGAGGAAATCTCAAAGAGTGATATAAATTGGTTTCAAGCCCAAAGAGGCTTCTGGGAAGTGCTCATAAAAGACTTTAAAAGGCAAATAAGAGAGATAGAAGAAAAAATGAGAAAAGAAATGAGAGGTATGCAAGAGACAATCAACAGCTTGGAAAAGAAAGACTATATCTTAAAAAATACAATTGAATAAATGCAAAAGAGAGAGAGAGAGAGAGAGAGAGAGAGAGAGAGAGAGAGAGAGAGAGAGAAATCCACTAAAGAAAACAAATCTTCAGAAGTAGAATTAACTAGTTGAAAAAAGAGATACAAAGCTAAATGAAGAAAATAACACATTCAGGGCAAATGGAAGCTAATGATTCTATGAGACATGAAGAATCAGTCAAACAATCTAAAAAGAATGAAAAAACTGTGAAATACCTCATTAGAAAAACAGCCAACCTGGAATTAGATTCAGAAGAGACAATTTAAACATTATTGCTCTACCTGAAGGCCATGACCAAAAAAAAAAAAAAAAAAAAAAAAAGAGCCTGGAATAGAATTCTTCAAGAGATCATCGAGAAAAACTTCCCCAATATCCTAGAAACAAAAGGAGAAATACTCATTGAAAGAATCAATCAATCATCTTTGGAAAGAGATCCCACAAGGAAAACCCCAAAAAACATTGTTGCAAAACTCCAAAACTACAATCTCAAGGAAAAAATACTGCAAGTTGCCAGACAAAAACAATTCAAATAGCAAGGAGCAACAATCAGGATTACCCAGGATCTGGCAGCCTATATAATAAAGGATTAAAAGGCCTGGAATAACATATTCCAGAAGGCAAAAGTTGTAACTACCCCACTAGACTCAGCATCATCTTTCAGGGAAAGCAATGAAACTTCAATGAAGTGAGAGGTTTTCAATTATTTCCATTGAAAAAAAACAAAAACTAAACAGAAAACTTACTCTACAAACTCAGGACTCAAGAGAAGCATAGAAAGATAAACAGGGGGAAAAGATTCATTCTTTAAAGGTTAAAATGATTATATCTTAGATAGGAAAACGATATCTGTAATTCTTGAGAACTGTATATGTTTCTAGGGCAGACAGAGAGGGGCCATTACATGGACAGAGGATGTAATTGTGAATGGTCCCTGATGTGATGACATAAAAAAAAAAAGACATTAAGGGATGGAAAAAGGTCTGTACTGGAAGAATAGGAAAGGGGAGGTATAATGGGACAAAATAGATCACATGAAGAAGAACAAAAGACCTACTACAATTAAGGGGAAAAGGGAGGGGGACCAGCATTGTCTGAAGCTTGATCTCATCAGTTTTGGCTCTAAGAGAGAATAACTTATTCATTCAATTGGGTATAGAAATTTATCTAACTCTATAAAGAAATAGAAGGAGAAAGAGGAAAGAAAAGGGAGGAGCTGAATAGAAGGGAGGGCATAAAAACTAGGAAAAAAGGCAAGAGAAGGGGGGAAGACTTGACAGAAGATAAGGTAGTAAACAGAGTGGGTTTAAAAAATACCACTGAGAGAAGGGGGGAGGAGTGATAGGAAATAAGGTAGTGAATAGGCAAGTCAAAAAAAAAAAAAAAAAAAAAGAAAATATTATCTCACTTGATCTTCATAATAGCTCTAGGACCTAGGTGTTATTATTGTCCCCATTTTAAAGTTAAGGAAAACAGGCAGACAGATTAAGTGATTTCTCAAAAGTCACATATATCACAAGTGTTTGAAGACCACATTTAAACTCAAGTCTTTCTGATTTGGGACAGCCAGAAGAATGGAGTGTCAAGTCCTTGAGTCAGAAAACATGAGTTCATATATGGCCTCAGATACTTACTTGCTGTGTGACTCTGAATAAATCATTTAATTCCGGTTGCCTCAGTTTCCTTATATATAAAAATGATCTAGAGAAGGAAATTGCAAATCAGTCCAGTATCTTTGCCAAGAAAACCCCAAATAGGGTTACAAAGAGTCATAAATGACTAAAAAATTCAATATTATAGACAACTTTCTAACTTGAGACCCAGTGTTCTATCTACTGATATTTGCCAAAAGCTGAATGGTCATTTGGTGGAAAGACTAATAACACATTTCATTTTGGAGCTGAATTTAGACTAGAAAAACAATCTCTGATCCATTTTTACCTTAAAATTCTATTAATCTATGATTTCACAAATCCATAAATTTCAAAACATTTATTTATATATAAATCCTGAAGATTTTCCAGTATAACCCAAGAATGAATTATTCTCTCCATAAATTATCAATTTGCCAATTTGTTTCTCATTTACTTAGTGTCTAAAACTTATTTGGACCATCTAAAGCCCTATTTATAGATCTATGAAGGCATTCTGATACTTCTCTTGCTTTCAAATTGATTGAAGTGATTTGATATTTCACAGTAAACATAATTAATCAGTAGGAACTGCCAAAGGGGGAAAATGTAACCTCAATGTCTTGGCAAAATTTCTGCTTCCCAGGCAAGAACATATAATTATGTTAAGTAGAAACGCTTCTCATAGGACCAAAAAGTCCAAATTGCTCGTCCACTTATGAAGATGTGTCTTCAAAATTTATAAGAATAGGAAGCATATATACCCATCAGGATTCATTGTTATGGCTAATTCAAACATTGGATGGCTACATAACTAAACTTTTGCTACATCACTGTGCAAGAATCTCCTCTGGAAAGAAAAAAGAATGGTTGATTCAAGAAATTTTCTTAATACTTTTTAAAAAAAATTTAACTACTATGAGATTGGAGAAATGTTTTATCTTGGAATGGAAACTGACTTAGAAGAAAAACAAAGGATGAAAATAAATGTGTTTCTGGATGGATAAGTATTAACAGTGGGGTTCCTCCAAGAATCAGTGCTATTTAACATTTATACATTATCAGAAGAGGATTCATACAGTGAGTGAAATATACAAATTTGCCAGTACCATAAATAAAATGTCAAATCAATAGGGATTAGCTAACTGCAGGAAAGCCTCATGTGTGGGAAGAAAAGTGGAAAATGAGATTAAATATAAAAAGTATAATAACTCATATTTACATTGTAATTCATTATTACAAAGTACTTTATATACATTATCTAATTTGGCCTTCACAATTAATCCAAATAAACTCTTAAAGTGTGGGTACAAAATATGTATAAAGTCAAGAACTGAAGATTTAGGTTCTCACATACTCCCAGGAAACCTTCTATATGCCACAATTGATAATGCTTTCCTCTCTCAGTGGATCTTTCATCTACTATTTATTACCTACCTATTTATATTCCATTTCCTTCATATTAGATTGTAAACTACCTGTGTGAAGAGATTGTCTTTTGCCCCTTTGTGTATCCCCAGATATTGTCACAATACCATATAGTAAGCACTTAATAAATGTTTATTGAATTGAATCATTTTGAAGGCAGGAACCCTGTTTTTATCTTTCTTTTTTATCACTATTCCTGGTATATAGTCTGTACTTAATGAATGCTTGTTAACTTGACTAAGAATAGAATTCCAGGATACTATGTGTTCTGAAACTCCAGTTTTTTTTGGAGGATATTCCCTAGAATGAACTTTTTAGCTGTCTCAAGACTGAGAATTCTAGATTCCAGTCTTATGGAAATTACTTAGGAAATGCCAATTTTGGTGATTGTCTAATGAGTAACCCCAAATTAAGAATCTAGTCTTCCTTCTCTTTCAGTTCTGTGAAATATAATTTGTTTAGAACTAATGACTTAGACTCAATGACACCCCTCTGGAGATCTTCAAGTAGAGACTGGATGATTATTCAGGGATATTATAGTGGAGATGCCTTTCATGTTGGATTGGACTAAATGGACACTGAGATCCCTTCTAAAGCTCAGTTCTTTAGCTCTGTGAATCTATATAGGGGACCTAGATGCTATCTTACCATTTCCTCATTTATCTTGCTTTTTAATTTCCTGTAAACTATTTTTTCCTGTGCTTTCAAATCTAAAGATAACTTTGCTTGGAAAATAGAAAAAAAAGAATGGAATAATTCTGCCTTCTTTCCATTATCCATTATCATCCTGCCCCCTATTTTATTTGTATCTCTTATATCACTTTTATTTACAAATATATCTTTCTCTCATCTCTTGCTCAGCATGATATCCCTTGTAACAATAACCCCCCAAAATTATAAAAAAAAGAGAAAAAGAGGAGACAGAGCAAGAGGAATGAGGAGGAAAAAGAGGTGGGAGAGGAGAAAGAGAATGAGAAAGAGCAGGAGGAGGAGGAAAAGAAGGAGGAAGAGAAGGAGAAGGAAAAGAAGAAGAGAAGAGGAGGAAGAGGAGAAAGAAGAAGAAGAGAAGGAGGAGGAAGAGGAAGACAAGGAGGAAGAGGAGGAGGAGGATAAAAAGAAAAAAGAATGGAAGGAAAGAAGGGAGGTCATCACAACTGACCAAAGCCCATTTTCCTTCAACACATTAATAAAGGAAAGGAAATAATTTTTCTTATCTTTTGAGTTATCTCCTCCATTTTACATGGTATTGTTCAGATCATTAGTTTTCTATTAATGAGCTACATATGATACCACAAATTGGGACCCTTCATCATCATGCTTCTAATTAATTACCATTAAAAAACTCTACACTTTAATCTATAAAGATAATTTTTATTTTCAGGTTTCAGACTAGATGTCAGGATGGGGTCAATTGATTTAACCTGTCCTTCAGTCAAAGTAAGTAATTAGTTGGGTTGTGTTACAGCAAGTTGATGGTCAAACACAGGTGCAAGGGTTATCTGCTTTTGCCCTTGGACATCTGGCAACTTGATGAACACTTTATAATTGTCTCAGTCCAAAATAAAGGATTATATCAAGAAAGATCATATAGCAACTCAAAAAGTAGAGTAAACCAAGTCGAAAAATAATTAGCAGAGGTCACTCAACCCCAGAGAAAACATCATGACAAATGGCACAGACCAGACAGACCTGTGTCTGAAAGAAAAAAAAAAAAAACAGTGTATATAGCTGTCATTTAGTAATGATGCTTTCATTAGGACAATGTGAAACAGAGTAGATTTATTTATGTTAATTTCCATTTCCAAATTGTGTGTTTATTAAATTAGTTAAAGAGAGAGGGAGAGAGAAAGCACCCAATATCCATCCTTTCTTCTTATGCTAAATAGAGGAACGGGTTATTTCCTTGCCCAAAAACTTCTGAAGGTTCCCTATTATTTATGAGATAAATTCTAATTCTTGATTCTGATATTCATGGCCTTTCATAATCTATTTCCAGCCTGTCTTTGCTACTTCTTCACTAAGGAAACATCTAGGTGGAACAGTTGGTGATGCAGGATTATAGCTCAGGAGGGGACTAGGGTTTTATACACACATACACAGACACATACATACACATATACACACAAATGAAAAGAAAGCATGCTTGCAAAAACACTGAGATCTGAGAATGATATTGATCTGAAGAAGAAACTGAAATAACCACAGAATCCTTTAAACTATGTGATACAGCATCTCAAATACATCAAAAAAAGATTTTAACATTGCTTATGTTTTCATTTTTTCAGTGGCAAATTTTAAGAATATGTCATCAAGTCTTAGTCATTTACTGGGTTGTTTATCCTTAATTTAGGTTTTTGGAAGGAAATATTGTTTCACTGATAGTATCTACTTTATTTGCTCTGTTGATCTCTGTGACCAATGTTGTCAGCAAACCATTTAATTCCTAATTTCCTCTTATGTGGCTAAGTACCTACTCCCTCTTTTAGGGGAAGGTTTAAGAGAGGTAAACTTTAAAAAAATCATGGTTTTAGGGCCAAAAGGAATATTATTCAAACAAACCCTTTTATTTTATAAATGCATAAATGGAGGCCCAGAGAGTTCCAATGATTACTGCAAGGTAGTAACCAACAGAATGAGAATTTGAACCCCTATTTTCTGCCTTCAAAACTAGTATTCTTTCATGCCTCTGAAATGGCTCACGAAAGGTCTTGGGTTCCCCTACTCCTGAGTCTGAGTCACAAGTGTTTTGATTGAAATGTATTCCCAAAACCTCAGACACACCCACATTCAAACCTGAGTCAAAAACACATTCTAAAGCCAAAGGGAATTTCTCTCATTATTACTTGTCATTTTGAATGATTCCTACCTCCTTAGTGTCCTCCCTTTGTACAGAATATTGAGAACTAATTGTAATTTCAAATTAATTTAATACTAATTTGTATCTATTAATATCATCTAAATTTCAAATTTAGTCTTGAATTAGGGGAGATCAGAAGTTTCTAATTTTGTTCACATCTGATTCTTTATGTCATGGATTTCTAGAGCTATACTTGGCATTGATTCTCAATTTAATCAGTAGTAGAATGCTCATTTTTTCCATCCTAAACAATGAACCTGCTGCTGCAATTCCTCCACGTATCATTTGACAGCAAGGAGAATGTCAAACTTCTGCTCAACAGTGATCTCCAAACATTTGCCATTTGCTTCCTACTTTCATGATGCAAGGGGCCACACTCCTTTTTTCCTGTTGTTCAGTTTTGTAGTACAGGGGCTCAGCATGTCAGGAAGCCTTAACAATGTTTTCTGTTTTGACTTGGTTGGTTTTTCCTGCCCAGATAATTAGTGCTGTGGTTTGGACAAGTTTATGGTACTTCAAAAGTCTGAAAAGCAAACCTTTTGACTTCCCAAGGAAACAGTTTTTGCTTGTACCATCTGTCCTAATAAAGCACTAGTGATTCTAGTATACAGGATACTGATTTGGGTCTCTTAGACTTAGGAGCTTCCATCCTGTTCCATCTAATAAAATTTTTTAAGTGCAAGGTATAGCAGAAAAGGGTACTGAATTTGACATCCAAGGCACTTGGATTCAAATCTAGATTCTTAGTAATATGTGACCTTAGTCAAGTAAAT
Organism: Sminthopsis crassicaudata; assembly: GCF_048593235.1. Lineage (NCBI taxonomy): Eukaryota > Metazoa > Chordata > Mammalia > Dasyuromorphia > Dasyuridae > Sminthopsis > Sminthopsis crassicaudata. The sequence goes on along the minus strand of NC_133617.1, from coordinate 173,608,993 downwards.
GATTTCTATAGATCTCAGTTCCTCATCCATTAAGATGAAAGCATTGATGAATTGTAAAGCCCTTTCCAGTCTGAAATTTATAATCCAATGATTCTATCCTTGTTAGATGCTTCTAAGAGAAATAAAACACTAATGAGCATTCCCAAAAAAAATTTTCTGCAAATACATTTGAGCTCCTTATTTCCCCTCTTTGTGGCTCAGAAGTTGCCTGTTTCTGCAAGTAAGAATGAGTGTGCACTTTGGGAATTTGGGTACACCAGGAATGTGCCCTGGTCCCAGACTGAACATCTGAGCCCCCTGGGCAATACCTACTTGCAGCCAAACAGACTCCAGAGGCCATTTTAAGTTTGCCAGAAAGCTTTACTGGCCCCTGCCCAAAAGCATAGTCTGTGTCTCAGAAAGGGCTTTTGTCTTACCAAATGAATAACTCTGATAACAGGCACTTTAATTTAAACCAAGAATGAGAATAGCTATCTGGTTGGAAGGATAAAGTGAGATTATAGATTGGAAAAAGCTTTGAAAGTAAAATGCTGTACAACTCTATGGGAGAATGCCAATTATTTCTATTCTACTGATATTGGGGCTTGAACATCGTTTTCCTTGGATACTTCTGCAAATGCAGACAACTGATGGTATAAACAAAGAAACCTGTACTTATTGTCTAGACTTGGATTTTTTTTTATCTTTTAGTTCCCTTAGTAGGATAATTAAAGTTCAAATGATAGCAAATTTGGAAATGGACAAAGACACCAGCAGACAAGAACAACAAATGCAGTAGACACTCAGTTTATTTTGTTGCTTGTTTGACAGAGTAACTAATGGTACAGCCAAATCCATCCTCATCCAGAAAAGTTTCTAAGGATAATAGCTTTCATTCATATTCACAAATTTCTTTTAAGGAAAAGAGGAAAAAAAGATAATTTTTTTTTCATTTACTGGAACAGAAACTGAAGGGTATAATTTGGGACTTGACCTAGTCTCATAGGGATACCTGAGTATCCTGAGAAGAGAATTCTGCTGTCACAGATCTGCCTAGCTCAGTAAGTAAGTTCTTTAGGTCCCTTCCAAAATATATTAAATCTGACAAAATTCTACCTTTATTCTAAATTTGCATGAGCCACATCCCCATTTATCAAAGCTCCTATCTCTCACCTTGGTCATCTTTCTCTATTTCCCAGGCCAAAAAACAAACAAAAATAATCACAACTGTAATGAGTTTAACCTAATCACCTTTTTAGGATTGTGGGATTCATAAATTATCAGAAATGAAGATTAGAGAAATTATATGATTTGTCTCACATTACAATGACTGAGGTGCTCCAAAGTGCTCTGATTATAAATCCAGGATATGTTTATGGCATCACACTACATGCCTGAATTGTTGGTTATGCTGTATCACATGTAAGCTCTCTTAAGGGAAGAATAGTTATCTTATTTAAAGGTGATATCTCAGAATCAGAAAAACTCAAGAATTGGAATGGATCACAGAGGCTAGCTACCCTAACTTGTTACCTTCAAATGTGTCCTCATCATAGCTAAAAAATGTCCTCATCAAAGCTAATGAGGTCACATCACTCCCTTCCTGAAGAAGTTTCATAGGCTCCCCATTAATTGCCTCCCTCCCCCCCCAAAAAAACTGAAGTCATGTTATTGGTATTCAAGAATTTCTACAACTGAGCTCCAATCTTCCCTAAAAAAGATTTCTGGATTTCCTACCTCCTACCCACCTCTGCTACCTTTTTCTTTTCCAAGGTCAAAAATCAAACAAACAAAATAGTCACAACTATATGACCTTAGTCTAATTACCTTTTTTAGGGTAATGGAATTCATAGACTATCATAAATGAAGACCAAAGAAATGAAAGTACTTGTCTCACATTACAATGATTGAATTGGCATTCAAATAAAAATGCTCTATTTTAAATCCAGGCTACTTGTATGATATTACACTGACATAAAGACTTAGGTTCAAGCTTTTTCTCTGACACTAGTTCTTTGACTTTAAGTCACAGTGTACTTGAGTCTCAGTTTCCTCATTTGTAAAATGGGGGACAATAATATTTTCAATAGAGTTGTGGCATGGAAAGTGTTTTGCATGCTTTAAAATGTGGGATTTGGTTTGGCTTAGTTTTTGTGTATACTTGTTATATCAGCAGTGTGAGAAAATCCCAGGGAGGAAACTTCTTCTAAAACAGATGGGCAATATTCTACAATCCAAAGTTTTAGAGGGTCATCTTTCTAGATATGAATTATATAATTCACTTGAATTCATCAAATGAATTACACACACACATGCATACATCTTGTTTTAAAAAAAAAAAAGCTTATTTTACTATCAGATAGCTTTTGTCTTTGGGATTTTTTTTTCTTTTGATTCTACATTTGCATAACTTTTACACATTGCTCATAATTCTGCCTTCTGCAACCAAGAACAAGTCAATTCTTTGTTTCTACTTGATAATCTTTCCTGTACTTGGAGAAAACATGAGAGCTGTCAAGTCACTTTTTCTCAGGTCCAATATCCCCACTTCCTTCCATCATTCTTCCTTAACATGAGCTTGTAGTCCCCTCCATTATCCTAAATACTCCTTTTTGGGATACCCTCTAATTTATTACTGTCCTTCCTAAAATGTAGTAGCTCTCAAAGAATATCCTTTTTAAGGTTTGGTCTGCTCCAAGCAGAGAGCAATGGATCTATCACCCTACACACTGTTAATCTATTTATATGGCCTATGATCCAATCATTTTTTTTTCCTCTATGGGGGGGGGAGAGCTACAATATTGCCCTATTGACTCATTGATTTTTTTCAAATAAACTAATAGATAGCCAGGGGGCAACTAGATTGCATAATGCATAGAATGATGGGCCTAGAGTCAGAAAGACTCTCCTCAAGTTTAAATCTGGCTCCATTCACTAGCTTTGTGGCCCTGGGTAAATAACTTTACTTGGTTTGCCTCAGTTTTCTCATCTGCAAAATGAACTGGGAGAAAGGAAATTGGCAAACCATTCCAATAGAGTCAGATATGACTAAAAAACAACTGAATAACAATAATATATAACAATATAATCTACATCTTATACCTGTAAAAATGATTTCAAGGCCCAAAGAAAACTTCCATTTCAATACGTAAATAATTTATGTAATTTTTCATTATGGCTATTTTCTACAACAATGTAGATTCTAACTCATCTGCTACTTAATTAAATTGTGAAAAAATCTATTGAGGGGTTCTTTGGCTTAATATTAATCAACTTCTGACTAACTTGATAATGAGCCTCTTTGAATTTAGAGATCCTTGTCCTCAGATGATCACTTTTTATCATATGGGATCCTTCAGGAGTTTCTGTTGGCATAACTTTCAAGATCTTGGAATCACACATAAGTTAATATGAGGTATCAGAGTGGATAAAGAGTAATTTTCCCCATAAAAATTTCATCTTGTTAGAGTAAGTTCTATATTTAGCCTTTGAAGATATTTTTTTGGATCTTGACATTGTCATCTAACACCTTATAAAATTCAGCCTCAGACTCTTATTGTGTGACCCTGATCAAGTCATCTGACCTATCCCAGCCTCAGTTTCTTTACCCGAAGATAATAAAAGCTATCTCATGGTTAATGTGGGAAAAAATTTATAAAATTATTTTGCAAAACCTTAAATGTTACATAAATGTTATCTCATCATTATTATCCATTTTTTCCTATTTTTGTATCATCTGCAAATTTGATAAACTTATCATCTATGCCTTTATCAAAGTTACTGGAAAAAATGTTTTCTTCCCCAAGCTCAGGAGTACCCTCTAAACACAGAAAGTACTTTTAAAAAAAGTTTGCTGAATGAGAGAAAAGAGGAAGGAAAAATTTAATGTAGGCCAGTTCTCTGGGGTCAAATACCAATTCTCAGCTTGGTCTTCATTTATTTTTTTGCAGTTCATGGATTGATGCTTATTTCCACAGCTGTAACACTCTACATTTTCTGAATTTTGCCAAGTTTAAAAGTCATGCCCTTTATAATTTAAAAGAAGATCAAACTTTCTTCTCTTGTGATTGGACTATAGCTGGCTTTTGTGCAGGACAATAAGCAAAGAAGGGGAGCCCACTGGCAATAGCACCTGAAATGAGTGTTGACCATGTGCTTAGCTGATAGGCAAGTCACAATTATCTTTCAAGGGATTTGATTTATGTTGGCTGGTTTGGCTTCCTGAGCCTGTACATATTGGTTTAGGGAATGCAGGGAATTTGCTTGCTGAGCAAATTTATTCATTCTCTTTTCTCTTTGTCTCTAGGCCCTTTTCCACTAATGCATATTTTTTTTTATTTTTACAAAGTTTTTTTAAAAGGAAAATTCCATCAGTGAGCATGACCCCAAAGATACAAAATTCCAGAAGCCTATTTAAATTTGAATTAAACTCTCTGTAGGCATGAATTTCACTGTGCACATTTAAAAGACTCTGGCCCTGACTCCTAAAAGACCACATTTGAAAGTGCCAAGTGCCATCATGTAATGTCACTAGGTACACTGATGGGCCAGACAGCATTAAGGTAGAATGCTCTGTCTACTTCCTTTTAAGTGATGGCAAACATGCATTACAAAGAAGATGTCTTGACTGTGTACTGAAATAGGTCAGTATAAATGCAAACGATCACTTTGTGATTTGTTTCCAAAACTTACACACCAAAATAATAATAACAGTAAAATAAAGATTACCACATTTGTGGGAATAGAATGATAACATTTTGAAAAGGGGCTCTTAAGCTTTCTACATGTCCTGGACCCCCTTTGGCAATCTGGTGAAGCCAATGGAAACTTTCTCATAATAAAGTTTTTAAATAAACAAAATTTAAAAACATAGCATTACAAAGGAAACCATTATATCGAAATATAGTAATCAATTTTTAAAAATTATTGTTTTCTAATCCTTCAGGGTAAAAAAAAAACAAACCCACAACTCTTTTTTAACGGAACTTAATTAAAAAAAAGAAAGAAAGAAAAAACTATTTGCAAGATCATTTACACTTAGATTTATTAGGGAAAGAGACAATAACTATCATTTAATCCACCCTCCTCATTTTATACAGGAGAAAACAGAGTTCCCTAAGGTCACCTAGGTGCTAAGCTGGTAAAATTAGAGATCCGAACCCAAGTTTTGTGACTTCAAATCCAATCCTCTTTCAAGTAAGTTAGAAGACCGATCTCTTAATTTTTCAGAATTAAAAAAAATAGAGGCCAAGAAAGGTGAAATGAATTTTGTCCAAAGTCACAGTCATTGAATCTAATCTAGACTGACTTTCTAGAGTCCAGCCATTTCTACCATAGCAGTGAATCTCTTTTAACAATATCTAATCCAGAAATGCTCTAGTATCCCTATACAATATGAATATTTCCCTCTGAAATGCCCCTCAAGAGTACCTACCAATGAAAGATATACAATAGCAAACTACCGTTCAAGTTGGATTTGCAAATACTCCTTGGAAAGTCAGTAACCTTTGTATTTACAAGCTACTCCTGATTTATTAATTTAGTTTTATTTCTTTAAAGAGTGTGCATTGCCATCAACACATTCTTCTTCCACTAGGGATAGTGTGATGTACAAACTGAGTTTTCAGGCTATGAAAAATGTTCAAAAAAAAAAAAAAAATTGGGGGGGGGGGGAAAGAAAAAAATTTTAAAGAAAGATCTACTCTGCCATCTAGTGGCAAATCTGGCATTCTGCAAAGAAATTATTTAAGATAAATAATCACCTTGACATCTACTTCTAGAGGAATGTATTTAAAAAGAAAAGCGCCCCCCCCCCCAAAAAAGGAAGGAATTTTGGACATCACCTCATCCTACTCCTTCTCTTTTGTCCTTAGCAAACTGAGGCTGGGGATATAGGACAGGATTCAAGAAAGGAGAGAACTGGTCTAGTTGATCTCTGAGGGCCCATTCAGCTACAGAGCTATGGTGCTAGAATTTAACTTAACTCAACATCCAGTGCAAAACAGAAATCTGAGAATTTATACATAAAGAATATATACATAAGAGAATATATACCATACAATACAGAGTGAAGGATATCTTTTATTGGAATAGAGGTAACTCAGCTTGGAAATTCCCCAAAGTCTTTAAAGTAGTTAGATGGGAACAGGGACATTGCCTGGTCCTTTCACATCAGATTCTTCCCAGAATCTTTTCTTTTAACAATCTGAAGTATGTTTCTATCTTCCTTCTTAAAATTCCAGGCCAGAATTGCCCAAAGCAAGTCAAAACTTTATCATACCTAGGGGTAATATAAGAGATTTTTGTTCTTCCCAGACTCAGCCCCATATTCTGAATATTGTAATGCTTTGCAGATCACAGCACAAAATTGTGAGTCGACAGAATATTCAGAAGTCCTCACTTTACTATCCCCTGTGTAGCATGTCCTCACTCTTCCCTAAGGGGGACTTCTATTCTTGCCAGGAAGAAAAATAGGAGGTTGGGATTAGAAGTTCCTTTGCTCTCCTAAGAGAGGAGTAATCAAGCTTGATTCCTATCTCTTTTAGAGTTGTCAGTTAATTGGGTCAATATATCTTCTGATTAGTGTACCATTATTGGAAAGAAACAGAACTTTATATGCAAGACTTAATCTCTTTCCCATCAAATGCCAGCTCCACAAGATATATACACATAGTGTATAAGCAAAGAAATCCATTTATCCAAAACATATTAAAAACAACTCAGAGAAGGTCTATATTAGAGGATCTATACTAAATAATACAGAGTGAATGTAGGTTTCCTCCTGGGCATGAGATAATTCAACTCAACCAAGACAGAATTCTAGATCTCACCCAAAAGGAAATTCTTCATAGTTTCTGGTGTAGCAAACTGGAGATAGGCACATAAGGGAGACTGCCAGCTCACCTTATATCTTCGCAGAGTCTTTTCCTGAAATGGGGTTAGCATCTTCCACATTCCTTCTTTAAGCTAAAATCCAGAAATGTCCAGAGTGACTCAAAGCTCAAAGAAGACTGAACAAGGCTAAAACATTCCTGCTTTCTTAATTCTAACAACCCTCATAATGGGCAAGACATTCTTCTCCATTCTTGAGAGAAAAGGCCTATGCCAATGGGTTTTATGATTAGGGTTATATCAATACATAGTTTAGTAACAAGAATCAAATGAAATCTATAGTTTGAGAGATAAAAATGCTTCAAGGAAGCCTCTTTTTCATTCTCACTTTCCATTCCCCCAAATTCTACTATGGCTCCCCTTGTTCTTTTAGATTAATTGTGTCAAAACTCAAAAAAAAAAAAAAAAAAAAAAACAACAGGGCCATTAAATCATACTTATCAATTTAACCATTGATTAACATTACCCACATATTATATTTGATTTACTTTGTTAAATTGTTCCCAATTATATTTTAATCTGGTTTGGGACACAATCAGGAATGTTGCAGATTGCAATATTTGATAACTCTACCCTGGACTCAGGGTAAGGCCCAGAAAGATAATATAAAAATCTACTCATAATAGTTTGAATGCCCTTCCTCTTCAGCTCTATGTATCTTTAAATCAACATCATCATCTTTTAAATTTGAGCACCAATTCAGATTTGCCAAAATGAGTTGCTATAATTATCCTCTGTAATTTTTGCAATCTATTCAGATTTTAAGCAATAGAAACACTTTTCAGAGGCAATCACTTGATTTTCCCCTTTTGAAATACTTCTTAGGTTTTTAATAAACCTTTTAAAGATCTCCTAAATTATACCTTCATTGTCCATTTCTCTTAGATCCTGCTTTTTTTTTTCTTTTACTATTTTACTTATTCAGCATTAATCTCATTGCCATAAGTCTTTATAATCTGTCATAGCATCATGATCATAGACAGATCTGGAAAGGATAAATATGAACATATAGGTTCAGTGGGTCCAAAGTCACCCCAAACGCACTTTCCCAGACTCCAAATGGTGTCTGTTCCACCAGTAGAATATTAGGAATATATTTTTCATCCTATCCTTGCTGTGATAGTTGTCTCCAAAACAGTCACATCTTTTTCTTCCAAAAGTCCTCCTTTGTACCCTTTCCTTCTTCTATGAAAACTACCAAGCTCCTGAGATAAGTTTTAGCCCCTTAGGGTAATTCTAGCCAATATTAAACTGATACCCACAGGAATTGTTGTAAGTGCTATTAGGAAAGTTATACTTCATCCAAAGTCTCATCTAATTTTCCAAGATTACTTGAAATTTCAGCAAAAGGAGTGGTTTGACTCTGCATGATTCTTGCTCTGCTTTTAATTACTGCTAAGGACCTCAGCTTCCTTTATTTTCATGAGGGGCAAAAAAGAGCTACATAGGATAAGTATGCATGGATGGATTGTAGATATTATTACATTATGTTTCTCTTTGGAAAAAAAATAGACCCATCTTCCAAATTTTCTTATTAGACCACCACCATTCTTATAGTCACCAAAGTTTTTCAGATCTTAGTGTTACCTTCAACACTTTTTTCTTCAGCCTATATCTATATATTACATTAGTTGACAAATCTTCTTAGTTCTACCCTTACCACTCTCACATTCACCCCTTTTCTCTGCTCACACAGCCACCACATTTTTCTCACTTGAGTTAATTCAGTAGCCTCCTAATCGATTTTCTTGCCTCTATCACCAGTCTCTCCTCTCCAATTTAGTCTTCCACACAGATGTCAAAGTGGTTTTCTAAAAGTTCAGGATTGACAATCCCCTACTCAAATGTCAGGGACCCCCTATTCTAAGATTAAATATTATTTCATCTTTATTTCATTCTTCTTAAAATTATATTTTCATATAATTTTTGTAATTTATATAATTTTTAGGATAGCACTTCATGGATAGGAATTGGGCCTCTAGTTCATTGATAAGGAGAATTCCTAGGTGAGCAAACTCCCTTCATCAATCAAGTCTACTCTCTTTTCTGTATTGTATAGTCTTATAGAGTTGCCTAGATCATGTGTCAAACATGTAATTGATGGCTATATACAGCCCACAACCATCCCAAGTGCAGCCTGAACCAGAGTACAATATAATTTTGAAATATTTAAATATTTCCAAAATAAATAAATAAAATTATAACATAGACGATAATAATATGTTCTTTTCTAAGTCTATATGTCACCTAAAGGGATCATCATGTATGATTTAATGATTTCATTTCTATTTGAATCTGACATCTGTCAAAAGTACTAAGAGTTTAAGTGACTTGCCCAGGTTCATACATCCATTATGTGTGTGTGTAAGAAAGATTACCATTCAGTCCTTTCTGACTCTAGGGTCAGTTTTCTACCCACCTTATCATAATCTCAGGATGTGAATATAATGCACATATTGGGGAATACATGCTCCAACTTCAAAAAAAATTTCAAGCAGTCTTTATATTGCTATTTTTCCATAATGTCTTTAAAGTTATTATACATAATTCCAAGCTCAATTTTCTCAATGATGCAATTATTTTAGAGCAATAGTTCTCAAACTTTTTGGTCTAACCCTTTTATATTCTAAATAAAGTTTTTGTTTATGTAGGTTATTTTTTACATATCTTGACTCATTTGAAATAAAAAATGACACATTTCAAAAATACTTATTTTATTTAAAAATAAGCCCATTAAATGTTAACATATTTCTATAAAAAGATTTTTTTAATTATAATGGGCATTGCCTTCCTTTTTATTTCAAATGTGTTTAATGTCAGATTTAATATGACTGATAAATTCTCACATTTGCTCCTGTACTCAATCCCTTGTGACATGTTGTTGCGGTTGAAATATGTGAAGAAAATCTAGCCTTACATAGAAGGATATTTTAGAAAATAATTGCTTGGTGGTATTATTTTTTAAAAAAATTTCTAATGAATCCCTTGAAAAAGTCTAAAGATCATACTTTGAGAACATTTTTTTTTAGTGAATTGCAAAAGTCATAGCAAGTAATGGTCTCCTTCTTAGAAATCTTCAAGCAAAGGATGTTAATTTGTAAAGGGCTGAAACTTTTAAAAGTTGTGCTTGAGTCAGACAACCGAGCGCTTAAGACTAATTATCTATTCCACAATGACTCTACTAGCATATGTTTGGAAAAATGGCCCTTCTCACTGTTTTTCAGTGCTGGCTCAATGTTTGGTGTATACAATAATTGGCAAGGATTAGAGAGTGGACTGAGACAAGTGAGACTCACTTTGCAGCAGGACAAGGAGAAGAGAAGTTGGTGGCAAGCATTGTGGCAGTTTGTCTGTCTCCTTCACTTCTCCCCTGAAAGACCAAGAACTTTTACTTATCCTTACTCTAGCTGATCCCGAGGCCTCCAGGAAGCTATCCCAGATATTACATTAATTCTTATATCATAAATATAATTCATTTTTTAAAATTACTTAAGCTATATGACCATTGAGGTTCTTTCCAACTCTAGAATTCTATGTATGATTATTATTTATCTTCTCCTCTCTTACATTATACTATAAAGGTATAGTAGAGGGCATCACATCTGTTTGTAAGCCTTAATACAAAAAATACTGATACATCTTTTAAAAATAATTAATTGAATTTTGAAATTATTTTTTAAAATTCTGAGTTCTAAATTTCATCCTTCATTCCTACCCTTCCCCTATCCCTTGTGAAGGCCAAGAAATGTGTCATCAATTATACATATAAACAAATATACACATAACAAATATACATATAAAGTCATGAAAACATATTTCCATATTAACCATGTTGCAGAAAAGAAAAAATTAAAATAATAAAAGGCAAGAAACATACAGAAAGAGAAAAGAATATGCTTCAATCTTCACTTAGACTTCATCAGTTCTTTTTCTTGATGTTGATATTTTTCATCATGAATGCTTTGGAATTGCCTTGGATCATTGTCTTGATCAGAATAGCTAAGCCTTTCATAATCAATCATCCTTACAATACTGTTGTTATAGTATTCTCCCTGTCCTTTTCACTTTACCTTGAGTCAGTTCACTTAAGTCTAAACAAGTTTTTCTGAAATCATCTTGATTTTTATTTGTGTTTTTTTTCTTGTTATTCAATCATTTCAGTCATATCTGACAAGCTGTGACCCTATTTGGGGTATTCTTGACAGAGATACTGGAGTGATTTGCCATTTCCCTTTCTAACTCATTTTACGTGAGAAACTGAAGCAAACAAGATTAAGTGACTTGATCAGGATCATATAGGTAGTAACTGTCTGAGGCCAGATTTGAACTCAAGAAAATTAGTGTTCCTGATTCAAGGCTAAGCACTCTATCCACTGCTCTATCCATTGCTCTATCCAGCTGTCCTATCACTTCTTATAGCACAATAGCCTTCCATCACAATCATATATCACAACTAATGGAATCATGTGTGTGTGTATGTGTGTATACACACACAAATTAAGAACTCCCCCCTATCCTTTTTTTTGATCTCTTTGGAATTCAGACCTAATAGAGGTATATTGCTGGGTTAAAGGGTATACACAGTTTGATAGCTCTTTGAGCATAGTTCCAAATTGTTCTCCAGAATAATTGAACCAGTTCACAACTTCATCAACAATATATTAGTATCCCTACTTTTCCACTTCCCCTCAAGCATTTGTCATTTTCCTTTTCTGTCTTATAGCCAATCTGATAGTATGAGGTTATTTTAATTTGTATTTCTCTAATCAATAAATAATACATATTAAAAGCATTTTTAAAGCTTTATTAATGTCTCTTGTTTTTATTTGTCATTTCTCCTTAAACACCTTTCCTCTCTCCCTTCTTCGGTCCTCCCCTAAAGCAAAAAAAAAAAAAAAAAAAAAAAAAAAAAAAAAAATTACTTAGGCAAAACCAACAGACACAGTAACCACTTCTAACAATTTATATATCACATCAAACATATGTAGATCCACAACTCTTACTTAGTAGAAGGAACTATGTTACAGTTCCTTGGGATGTTACAGCTGTTTGGGATAGTGTTCACAACATTTGGTAGGAGATTTACAATGCCTTTTAGTGATTTAAATAATAGCAGTTATTGTATATCTTCTGATCTCTGCATCAATTCATACAAATCCTTTCAGGCTTCTCTGAATTCATTTTATCTATTATTTCTTATAGTATAAGAATACAGAATATTCTTATAATTTGTTTAGTCATTGCCTAATTTCCTAAATAATACCTACTTTGCTTCCAGTTCTTTTTCCTGCAACAAAAACAGCTAGGATGACTAATTTTTTAATTTTTTCTTTATTTTACAATTATAACTTGTTTTAGACAGTATATATGCATGAGTAATTTTTTTACAACATTCTCCCTTGCACTCACTTCTGTTCCAATTTTTCCCTTCCTTTTCTCCACCCCTTGCCCTCGATGGCAAAGTCTTATACATGTTAAATATGTTATAGTATATCCAGATACAATACGTGTGCAGAACCAAATTTCTTGTTGCACAGGAAGAAGTAAAAATAATCTGGGAAGAAAAACAAAAATGCAAACAGTTTACACTCATTTCCCAGTGTTCCTTCTCTAGGTGTAGCTGATTCTCTCCATCATTGATCAATTGGAACTGAATTAGATCTTCTCTTTGTCAAAGATATAGGATGACTATTTTGATATATAAATGGACTTTCTTTAGGTCTTGGGTATCTTTTGGATATGTAATCCAAGTGTGATGAGTACATCAAATATGAAATTTGGTGATTTTTATCATACAATTTTAAGTTACTAATGCATTTTTATAAGATGATGATGAAAATTGTATTTTTCATTATATAAATTATTTTATTTTATTTTTTTCTCCTGAGGCTGGGGTTGTGACTTGCCCAGGGTCACACAGCTAGGAAGTGTTAAGTGTCTGAGACCAGATTTGAACTTAAATCCTCCTGAATTCAGGGCTGGTGCTCTATCCACTGCACCACCTAGCTGCCCCATTATATAAATTATTAACCCACAGATTTAAAAAATAGATAAAGCCTAATTTCTTTGGGACCTTGAATCTATATTAATCTGCTTTGACTTAGTAATGCCAGATGATAAGAGAACCTAATTTCATGATGTCAGTCTGAACTATAGAACTTCATACAGGGGTAAAAATTCATACGTTAGTTACTGTCTAATCTGAGGCAAGTAATGAATTCAGTATCCCTTCATTCTATTTTAAAGAGAATTGAAAAGTTGATCTCATAAGTAATTAACACCATGCTTTAATGGAACTTGTAAGTCACTCTGTCCTAAACAATTACTAATTTTATGGGCAAGGTTGCATATTTGTTCCCAAACTCAGTGAAAATTAAGACTTAAACCTCTGGCTGAGAAAGATGTGAAAAAGGGAGGAACAAAGGAAAAGCTGTTTTATTATTTTTTAATTAATCAAGGAATTATTTTGTTTTGACATATCACTTTTTAATAAACCACCTTTCTACAGTTCTTTCCCATAACAAATAAAACCATCTATGTAATCAAATAACACATAAATTTTCACTCATATATTATATATGTATGTATATTTAATGTAGAGTAAGTGGATTTTTATCTTCATTTTGTATGACATTATAGTTTTCTTTGCTCTGCATCAAGTCATACACGTTTTCCCCATAATTCAATGAATTCCTCAATTATTGTGGTGCAGTAATATTCCATTATATTCATACCACAGTTTGTTCAGTCACATCTCAATCTTTAGGCCAATAATTCTATCTTTTTGCTAATACAAATTATGCTGTAATAAGTATTTTGATATATATGTAGGACCTTTAAGGCACTACCTTCTCTGGGATATAAACTCAGCAGTGGGATTACTGGATTCATGAAAAAGAACATTTTAGAACCAATTTTAAAAAGCAAGCTGTTTCAAATTCTCTTTGCTGGGTAAAAATGTATGACCAGTTTGGTGCATCTGATTTCTCCTAACACCATTTTTTTTTGCTAATTTTATGGATATATATTAACACCTTAAGATTAATTGAAATCACTTTTATGTGGTTGTTGTCTTTTATATGTTCCTTTATGTGATTGATAGTCTACAATTCTTACTTTGAATGTGGTCCACATCTTTTAACCATATATTGAATTGGGAACATTTCAGAAAGAAAAATTATTGATATACTTTCCTTTCAAGATCTGTCAATGTAGGGAAATAAAATATTTTCCTTAGTCATAAAGAATTATTTTTCATCTGTTCTCAGAATTAGGAGAATATGCAGATGTGGCAGTCGTCTTTGTAGTGTCCAGAAACTGGAAACTGAGTGGATGCCCATCAATTGGCTGAATAAATTGTGGTGTATGAATATTATGGAATATTATTATTCTGTGAGAAATGACCAGCAGGATGATTTCAGAAAAGCCTGGAGAGACTTACATGATCTGATACTGAGTGAAATGAGCAGGACCAGGAGATCATTATATATTTCAACAATACTATATGATGATCAATTCTGATCGACGTGGCCATTTTCAACAATGAGATGAATCAAATCAGTTCCAATAGAGCAGTAATGAACTGAACCAGCTACACCCAGCAAAAGAACTCTGGGAGATGACTATGAACCACTACATAGAATTCCCAATCCCTCTATTTTTGTCCGCCTGCATTTTAAATTTCCTTCACAGGCTAATTGTACACTATTTCAAAGTCTGATTCTTTTTGTACAGCAAAACAACTGTTTGGACATGTATACATATATTGTATTTAACTTATACTTTAACATATTTAGCATGTATTGGTCAACCTGCCATCTAGGGGACCCATTACCTTGTCATCTCTTTTTCTCCTTACAACAACATAGTGTAATGGAAAGAACACATGACAATTAGAGGGTATGGCTTCAAATTCTGATTCTATTTACCTATGAGGCTCAGGACAAACCATACCCTACTCTAAAAATATTTCATCTGTAAGAAAGAAGTGATGAAATTAACTAGTCTCTAAGGTCCATTTCATTCCTGTAAAGTCTTTGAGACAAGTTGAACTGGCTTTATCCAATGTGGTTGAATCACTCAAAAACCCTTGGAAATATCAGTTTTTGCTACACAAGAGGCACCCACTGCAGTCCTTCATCAAGGAGGAGACAGTGTGATAGAGCACAACCAGAACAAAGCTTTATTCCTTATCCAGTGCTTGTGGCTAGAATTTTATTGAAGGCCATTAAGCAAGCAGTACAATTATCTGGGATAAGACCTGACAAGATATTCACTTTTTATACTAATGCACAAATTAATGTATGCTGTGAAACCATCCCAGAGTGGCAAATTTTATTAGCCATGGCTCCAAATTTTACACATGGGTCTCCATTAAAGATAACCAGACTATTACATAATTGGCAATGGATTCTTGAAGAAAAGGTTTCTAAAGTTCCTCTTAAAGGACCAACTATCTTTACAGATTCATCCAAACATAATATTTGCGCTGCATATTCTCGTGACTTAACTATAAAGAGAGTAATCAGAACTCCTTTTCAATCCACTCAGAAGAATGAATTGTATGCAATCATTCTAGCTCTTATTTGTTATCCAGGAGACATAAATATAATATCTGATTTGGCCTGTTCGGTTGGTGTGGTACAAAGAATTGCCACAGCCCAAATAAAATTTGTAGCCTCTAAAAAAAAAAAAAAAAAAAAAAATATATATATATATATATATATATATATATATATATATATATATATATATATATATCAGCTCTTTAAGGAACTTGAAGAGCAAGTGAGAAAGCATCCAGGTAAGATTTATCTTGCATGTCCATTCTCATAGGGCCTTGGAGAATACACTTTACAATTATAAAATAACTTCAGATTCCTTCCTTTCAGTGTTTCTGACTTCTTCCAATTCGAAATCTATGATCCTCTGACCTTTATTTTTTATTTTAATGCCTTTTACATCTACTTTCCTTTTTGCTTTCTTCAACTTGTCTTCTACCTTTTGGTTTTCCACCATCTTTTCATTTTTTACTTCAATACTATCCCATCAAATCTTCTTTTCTACAGACCAAATTGTATTGTCATTGCATATGTACCTAACTAATCCACTCTTCCACATTCTTACCATGTGCAGTGAATTCCACGTGATGACTTGATTTGCTGTTTTCATTTCTTTTAGGAGGAACAAAGAAGCAAGACTCCAAGTAGATCTTAAAAACGGTTTCAATCCTTTAGATGGCAATATTCAATACTTTTTTCAATTGTTTTTTAAATTCAGTCTAATCTAAAATTTATCTAATAAAGGCTTCATGTACTATCAGAACTTTCTATAAATTCCTAGAGGAAATTAGCAATGGACTGATCAGGAGAAATGGATTGTACTCTTGGTTTTATCTATTACTTGGTCAAGTAAAAGAGCTGTTTAATCACTGACAAAATATAAATGTCTTCTAATATTCTTTCCAATTCTAGATACTTAAAATATATTCTACATCTTGAAAGCCTACTTTAAAAAATACACACATATAGATATAAAACTTATATGCATACATGAAGGATAAAAGCATTTCCAGAATGTTTGTAAATAAAAAATCTCAAATCGTAGTCTATTTCTATGGTCTTATATTGAGCTATAATCTGTGCCCAGGAATTATATTGGTATATTAATATAAATATTCCAACATACAAACATCTATTACATGACAAACTATTAAGTTGACTTTACATTCCTTATCTGACACTCAGTTATTGGTGCGGGGGTGTATAACCATTTTATTTTTAGGGCTAGTTAACAATGTAGAGCAGTTAGGTAACACAGTGGATGTAATGCTGTATAGAGTCCTGAATTAAAATATGGCCTCAGATACTAATTAGTTGTGATTTTGGGAAATTACTCAACCTTGTTTACCTCGGTTTCCTTATAAGTAAAATGTGAAGAAAATGGCAAATCACTCCAGTATCTTTGCTAAGAAAACCCCAAATGGTATCATGAAGAGTTGGACACAACTGGAATAGACTAAACAACCACAAGGTAACAAAGCCTCTGCTGCTGTAGAAATCTTTAATTGTATAGTGTGTTTAATAAAATCTTAGGTAAATATCAGTTTGGACTACTTTATAATTTTACTTGAAGCCAATATATGTAGCATAACTACCCCTACTTCTCCTTATTTTATCACCAACCCAGTCAAAATATCTTATTTTATAAAACTCAGAAAATAGCAGGGACAGAAAAATGAAGCTCCAATGCAGTATTATCAGTAAAGTTTTGCTCCCTTCGCTCACATCATGAAAATAGAAGCACTAAATAAGGCTTTTAAAGACAGGTTTATTTATAAGTGCATGAAATTGAATACCCAAAGTTTATTAAAATACTGTATATTACAAAGTTTTAATCCAATAAATCTGTAATGACATTTAACTGCTGGATTCATTTATAACAGTTGTTTGTCCATGTTATTAAAGAATTCACCATGTATATTACAAATGACAAGTACCATATATGGATCCCAGAAATAGTCTTATGTTCAGACACTGGGTGATACAAATTGTGCATCTTTGCTTTAAAGCAATAAAGAGGAACCTGTAACCTATCTTTGCAGACCAACTTTCTATAACCAAAATAATTTGCATATGTTTATTGCTGCCCTTTGAAGAAAATGGGAGTGCAAAGAACTTAAAATAAACATCTAAGACCATACTAACATGTTTACTGAAATTAAAATACATAAAATTCACTGCAAAACTTTTATTGTCCAAGAAATTACACTATATACATAATGAGGTTTATACATGAATAGGGAAATTAAAAAATTGTTTTTATAAAATTAAAAATCAATAGTATACAATATTTACAACTTCAGTTATGTATTATAAACATAAACTTTTACCATCGTTCAAATTAATTTAAACTGTATATGTAAACATGCAGTATACATACACTCATAGTGTAGGTTATATTCTTAACTGTAGGGGAAAACCATTTTCACATAATATAGGGTATTTCCAAAGATGTATTTATTTTTACAGCATTGAATTACTTCCTAGCTTGTATTGTCCCTATTTTTAAGCTTCACAGTACATTAAAAATCTTTATAACAAAATAAATCCCTGATGATAAAATTATTTCTACAGGTTACATAAAATGTCTGCCCCAGGAGTTCAATATAAAACTAACACTGCCACGCTAGATTCTCTCATTGGCAATAAGAATAAAATAAGAATCTACATTTGAATTTCTCGGCTACATTCTTCCCCATTACACATCAGCCTGGTAGAGGAAAGCACAAAGACCAAAAAACAAACAAACAAACAAACAACAAAAACACACACACACACACACACAAAAAAAAAAATTCAAAGAAAGTATTTCTCAACTATCATGGTCCTTATAATGGACAATGGCAGAGATAACTAATAACCTCCAAATCAGATTGGTAGAAGTATATGAATCATTTTGTCAAGGATTTTATTCTCTACAAATTTAATTTAATTTCTTGATATCATACCTCATCATCCTATCTTTAAGATAGTACAAGTAACTCAAGCAAGTCCTATTATCCCTTCTTGGTCCTGAATCCAATAAATTCACTTTGCAAATATGTAAACTCTTAGAAGGTACTAAGACACCATTTAGCACTAAAAACAGAACAATAATTTGCTAAATGATTCTTAAGTGGCCTCAGAATTAATACAATTTTAAAGTGAGCCTTTTACTGATCCTACTGTTGCAATTTAAGTATACTGATTTTTACTGAAACTATTTAAGGTTTAATTTTTTCCTAGAATGATTAAATCTGAAACTAGATTTACTGTTACAATAATTTGAATTCAACCATGTTACTAAATGAATATTGTATACAAATCCAAACACTTTAATAATGTTAAATGATGACTACATGCATGTTTACACAGCGATTAATAATGGAGAGAGTTATTTTTAATTCTACATGGCATATTCATCAACTACAAAAAATCCAGTTCTAAAAAGTTTTTTCCAATAATCACTTTCTTAGAATAGCATTTAAAAAAATAAACAAATGCCACTGTAAAAGCATCATTCAAAAAACTTTCAACTTAAAAAGAAAATCTTTTTTTTTTATTCAGGGAAGTCAATATATTTTGATTTTATCTTGAAAATATTTCATTCCAAAGACACATGACAATGGACTACTAACAATTTCATTTACACAGAAAATGAAAATACTACTATTTAACAGTAGTGTTTTCGAACTAACATTATTGTATGTCCAATGACTGATGTCAAATCATAATTTGATAGAAAATAACCAATATAGAGTAATAATTAGGAAATTAAAATGTAAAATGATGAAATAAAGGGCTGAACAATTAAGGGATTTGGATAATTGTAAATTACAAGCAATAGCTCGATGCTTAGGCATTATATTCTTTATTTTACTTATGTACATATTTCCTGAAAAGGATGCAGTCACTTTGACATCAAGAATGTACTGGGTTAATATGTAAAAGGTTTATATATATGTATACATACATATATGTGTGTATGTATGTATATATATATATATATATATATATATATATATATATATATATATATATATATACACATATAAATGGTTCACAAAACTGACTTCCCCACAATATTTGTTTTGCCCTAAAAACAATAAATACATAGCCATAAGATACAAAAGTTGAACCTGTGTAAACTTATATAAATAGTAAAATGACTTCCTTAATTTCAAAGCAAAAGAAAATTATAGTCATTAAATCGACTTCAGTGTTTCTACTAAGTTAATATAAAATTTATTGGTATATCTAAGGTATAGTGAAAACATAACACAAACTAAATATCATTCTCCAATAGCAAGTTGATAATAGATCAAGTAATTTAATTAGTATCAGTATTCAATCTTGATAATAATAAAAATATTGTATTCTCTACAAATAGAGACCATCAAAGAGAAATGTAACAGTTGACATCCTTAGAAGGTAGGACTAGATAACCTATGATCTCTCCTGTTGCTTAAATTTTATAAGACTATAATCTCAGTCCAAGTCTTTAGTATTGATTCACTGGAAAGGCTGAATAAATTTAACTACTGATATACGATATATTAGGTGCATGTGTGTAACATAATGAAAAACAATAACATGATTTGTTTTACTGTAAATTAGTATAAAATATTTAAAAATCTTTATAGTAGTTTATTTACTCACATAATTTCTTTCCAATTTCACTCTAAAATTTCGAGGGAGTTAAGAATTTGGGGGGGACAGGAATTCTGTGAACGCTTGAGGTCTGATTCACTGCTACTGTCATTAATTTTCAGTCTAAAATTCTTACTCTCTTATATTAAACATAGATTTATTCACTCACAGTTAAATAGTAATTAAATATTACAGTTATTTGTGATATAGTTCCCTCAACATTTTTTCATCATTCCTTTGTGCTTAGGACAAAATACTGCTTTAAATAAAATGAGTCAAAAAAGCAAAGTAAAAGAAATTTGCAAAATTATGTTTATTTTTAGGACTTAAATTTTTTTTAATTTACATTGTATGTGCAAAAAAAAAAAATTATTTCAAGTGTCAAACTTAGGACTGAAGTACCTTTAATTCAGTAAAGGGAAGTAGCCGCCGCTGTCTTTTTAATTCACTGCTCATGATTTCATAATTGGCAGTATATACTAAGGTGCTTTTACAAAAACCCAGTACCTTCAATGAGAAGGAAGGAGGGCAACAGAGATAAGATGATAATAATACAAAAAATACCCTGGAGGGATGATAAGACTGAGGATTCATTAGTTTTGTCATCTTTTCACTCTAGCCAAATCCTTATTTCCCTTATTTGTCTATTCTGGGGGGGGGGGGGGGGGGGGGAAGAGGGCGTTCTACTGAAGTGTTTGCTTATAATGATTGGTCCTTCAAAAAGGTGTTAAAGGTTACAATGGAAAGATACCAATAAATAAATAGATTCTTCTCAAGAAGCTTGTGGGAGATGCCAAAAGGAAAAAAAGGAAGTGAGTGAATAAATCTGGAAAAATTGCAACAAACCCAAATGATATCTCTTAGAAATTACAAATGATCATTAATTATTAGCTTATTCACTTAAAATGAAAATATGGAATTATATTTCATACCGAATAAGCTGAAAAAATTCTAATTTGGACACAAAAAGAAGTGGGATTCCAAGATAGCATCCATATCTTTTTTGAACTTGGAACTATCTTATTATATTTTCATTTGATTTATCCTTTTAAAAAGAATGTATTGGTTAATAAATCATCCTATTTCTTTTCTTTTCAAATTTTAAAATAACAATTATGACTAACAGTTATGTATCTTTTTTAAGTGCTTTATATAAACCATATCATTTTATCCTCACAACTTTATTTCATTTCCTTAATTCTCACTTTAAATCATGAAGAAAACTCAGAATAAGTAGATTTTGACTTTAAAATAGAATAACTTATCCCTTTCTTTACATATTCTGGACATAAGAAGAATAAGTTACTGGAATAAAGAAAAAAAATGTGTCTGCCATAAAGAATAAAAAAAAAAAAAAAAAAAGAATAACTATTACAAACACGTTGGCCTTTTCTTATCATTGGAAATTTTTTTTAAAATTTCATAAGGAGTGAGTTATTTAAAACTATTCAAAGTTAACTTGGTCATCCATCCTAATGGACAATAATAAACCAAACAATTTGTAGTTTATATCATGAATTCTATGGGACAGAAAAAAGACTGATTTAATACTCAGTATTCATCAACTGCTTAGATAGGAAATCCTCTTAATAGTAAACAAGATTTCCCAAAGATTTGTAAAATGGGGTGAAAAGTGCAAGAAATATAATTTATATTGAAGGATTTCTGAGGTGTGGGGAAAAGGGAAACACAGTCATTTTAAAAAGGTATAAACTATAAGATAATGAAGATGTGACCAAATAAATTAATGACATTTTGCTCTATCGTGAAAACATCTTGCCACTGTTAATCTAGGAAATGTTTTGAAATTACAAACTAAATTCAAGCAATTGTGAAACATTTAACTCAACTGATTCACTAGTCAAATAATCCACTAGAATATGTTCTTTTGTTTAAGAAACAATTTTTAAATGACATTTCAATTATAGCAGCTTTAATTGTTTATGTAACCTCTATGGGAGACAAACTAAGCTAAAAACTGTCACCATAGAGAAAGTGACTATTGGAATAATTGACAAACTTACACTAATCATTTATTTAAAAAAAATTAAAACATAAGCTTCACAAAATCACAGTAGAAATCACAACTGATGATCTAGTAAAATAAACATAACCGAAATGGGGAAAAAAGCATACCTAAAACATGTTGATAATGAGATGACCATAATATCCTTATGCACTATTACTGAACATATCCAATTATATATTTATACTACAATAAAAACAGGAATTGAAAACCTCTTTGGTCTGTTTCATAAATTCAACTAGGTTAAATTTTACATTATAGAGCATATGCCCTTAATGAACATATTTTAATGTGATCATCTTTAAATTAAAAATGAAAATGCATTAAAACAAGTTAATTTTCAGTATTATGTTTATAAAAAATACCCTTCAAAATGTGACTGGTGATATCTATCAAAAATGGGGATCAATTTTCATTAATGTTTAGAATAACAAACATAAAGAAAATATATACTATGTTAAATAGAAGAAAAATCCTTTCTTATGGACTTAGAAAAATTATTTTAGATTAGTGTGCCTAAAAGAACATATCTCTATAATTAAGAGAATATAAGAGGAGGCAGCAGAGGACACTGGATTGGGGGTCCAGAGACCGGGGTTAGTTCTGGCTTTATCATGAATGGTAAATACAACCAAGAACAAATCACTTTATTTTTTCATCTGTAATAATTGAGGTTTGTCTAGATGATCAATAAATTCTTTTATATATCTAATAATCTATTAAAATAAATTTACATTTACTAGTATGCTTAAATATTTCTATTTATAGATCAAACTCATATGTTCCATTTCTACACATTCCTAAACTACAGGGTTAAGACCTCAACAGCTCTTATGTTCACATAAAGTATTAAATTTCTATTTTAATATTCCTTTTGTTCAGATTTCTGATGACTTGAACTTTGAAGAGGGTTAGAATGAAGAACATTTTTTTCAGTCTTTTATAAAATCTGTATGTAAAGCAAGCTTAACACCAATTTGAACTACATTATGGCTAGCCTGTGGTGCATAAATAATTTGGAAGATTGTCTACCTTTTTTGTATCTTCTGCAATTTACCTCTCTTCCCATTAGCACAAATTATCAGTCATCTATAAAGTACAAATGGTACAGAATATTTCAGTAGGAGGCAGATTTAAATTCTGTCATCTTCCCATTTTTCCTTATTTTCTAACCCCCTATAAACAATAACAAATTCTAAAGCCCTTTGTTTTATACTAAAGACATGTTTCACATGCATACCACCTTAATCCTTGAACTTGAAAAAACAAATCTTAAAACACCTGACAATTATACTGAAAGTACAAGCTCAATTCAATAATGGATTCAGCAGACAGAAATCATACAATTTCCAATTGTAGTATTGATGAACTATATTTCAGATATTGTATTCAGCAGAATTATAATGCTATCATATAGTCCAAACATGATTCTCCCCACATACACACACACGGCTATAGTTTTACTCATCTACAATGTGGTCTTTGTTTTCCCTCATTGCCTAATTTAGGCCACATTTTACAGTTAATGCTTCTGAATGTAAAACTTTTGAAATATTGTCAAAAATCAAGATTTAAGTGCAACAAATAGCGTAATCCCACTGCAATATTAGGAAAGAAAAGCTTTCCTATGAGATACATAGCAAATACTTTCTTCAGAAGGGTTAAAGTATGCAACATGCATTTCAGATTTTTTTTACAAAATTTATAAGAAATAGTTCAAATTCTATTTTTTTTGTGCATACACAAAACTGTAATCCATGTCTGACTAACAAAGTCTCCGACTTCTGAATATAAATGGATAGGATACATGTATGTATATATATATATATTTTTTTTTTGTGAGGGAAAATCATTAAAAGAGATTTATTTCACTTAATGAAAACCATATCATACAGATCTACTTTATAAGTCTTCAAAGTGGTTTAGAGCTTTCCATGAAATATTTTTTCCACATAAAGTAAAGCAAATCACAATTATTCCTACACAATTATACTAGATCCCTACATCTCTGTAATGGTCAACATTAAAAATCAAGTAACATATATACCCATACTGAATGGGTATTCAGCATTCTTACTGGGATTTAGCATTAGAAAAGTTAATCTT
This sequence comes from Sminthopsis crassicaudata, assembly GCF_048593235.1. Lineage (NCBI taxonomy): Eukaryota > Metazoa > Chordata > Mammalia > Dasyuromorphia > Dasyuridae > Sminthopsis > Sminthopsis crassicaudata. The sequence goes on along the minus strand of NC_133617.1, from coordinate 173,584,801 downwards.
ACTATTTTACCTGAATTCATGTGAAATGTGTTCACAGCAATCCTACTTCTACACTTGGAAATCATCCACATCATTAATATTTAAAAAAAAAAAAAGAAAAGAAAAGAAAAAGAAAAAAAAATTCAAGTTTGGCACATATCAGTTCTTCAGAAATGTCCCTGTACTTCATCACAACACTGTTAAGAATAATGATCATCACCCATGTTACCCTGATTGGCAGCTAAACAAGGTGCTGTTTTTTTGTAGCTTCCTTCACATCCAGTGGAACAGCTGCACCTTGCCTGGGACAGAGGCACATAAGGTGCGATGCAGTAAGTAGTGCCACAATTTGGACACTAGAGGGCAGTCTTTTCCCACAGCTCAAGGCCTCTAGAGGGAAGGGCACAGTTCACATTCTTAAACAATTTCTTATCCACTTGCCACTGGAACTACTTCATGGAAATCTGCATGTGCATTTCCTTATAACAATTAAAAAGTTCAAAGTGTTGCAAGGATTCTTGAAAAAGAGATGATTAATGTCAGTACAGTTTGTCCAACCCCTAATACCAATGCTTCCAAAGGAGCCATGTTTTTCCCTGCTACTCTATAAATGCCAGCGACTGCTGCACCTATAAGACAAAGGAGAGAAGTAAAACGACATGTTAATTTATTAATTAGTGATATCTGCAGATCCAATTATAATTAAATTTTATTTACTCATGGAACAAGACATTAGTTTGCAATTTTGTGGAATTTAAATGGTATATAACTAGCAAAAGTTTCTAATGTTTGAACCCTAAGGTTTAAGAGACAAGTTTCGTCCTAGACTTCAAGATCTATATTACAAAACTAATTGGAAAGGACTGGAGACAATATAGTATAGCACCCTAATTTTATAACTGAGGCCCAATGAGTCTAATTAATATGCCCATCGTCACAGAGCTACAAAGTGGCCAGCAGATCTGAACTCCGGTCTTTACTCCCAGAGTTTAGTGCTTTTAAAACTAAACTACACTATCTTTTTAATAACAGTTGATGTGGTAGTTTTGGATTGTCATTACGGAAAAAAAAAAAAAAAAAAAAAAAACCTAAATGAATGTTGCATTATAAAAGACAATGTTCAAGTCATTTTAAAATTCATTTACTTTAAAAGAACCTATGATTTAATTGATTTGGGATAATCCCTCTACTGATACCTACTAATATCAATGCCTTTATAAAGTCTTCATGAATTTCTCTGTCAAAAAAAAAAAAAAAAAAGTCTATCTGATGACCAAAGTTCTGGCAATAGATCTCTGAACTTAAGTGGTTCCTTGAGGGAGGTACACTGGAGAAAGAAATGGTAGAACGAATAACAATTTACTGCAGGGTTTGTTATTAGTACATTTTTTAGTTTAAGTGGATTTGCTAAACTTTGAATTCATCTGACAAAGTACCTCAAGTTCACTTTAATTCAGAGATGAATAAGCTGTAACTATTATAATTTTTCATATCACATTTCTCTAAAAGTAAATAATTTATATACGCTATGACAGTTAACTATAACATCCATTCCATTAATCACATTACTGTCACAGTGAGAGCACTAGATTTTGGTTTTGGTTCAAATACCTACTCTGTGATTTACTTGATGGATATGTATGACCTTCAACAAGAAAAGCCATCTGATCCTAAGTTTGCTCAATGAAAAAATGGGATTCTAATTCTTGAAAAGTGTTCTAAGGCCTACTGAAGTAATGTACTCAAAGAGTTTCATATACAAGAACTATTATATCAACTCACTGAATTAAGAATCAAATGACCAAGGCAGGGTAAAGGCAGGAACTTGCCCAAGTTCTCCTCCATATGTCTTTAAATAATGATACTAAACAAATTATGGAGCATCAGAACACCCAAAAATATGGAGTATAATATTTTCCATCCAAAGACAACTTAGAAACTCAGCAGAAAAGGTCTGTGACACCAGGATGGGAGTCCTGAATCTAGTCCCAGCCCAACCTCTGAATCAGTGGCAATGCAATGCTGAAGGTTTCTCAGCTTGGGAACACCAGGGAGGACTCAGAAGGTCAGTGGAGACAGTCTGTGGCACCAAGGTAGAAGTCTGGTGTGCAGTCCCAGCCCAGGCCATATCAGTACAGTCCCAGCCCCAACCCTAGCAGTACTTTAGCACACAAGAGCTTAGATCCTACAGCTACTATGGAGCCCATAAACTCCTAATAGTTCTAAGGCAGAAAAGAGCACTTATAGTCAAGTCCCCTAGAAGGATCTCTGAAAACAGCAGCACACCCTAAAGCATGGGCCAGTGCATCCTTCATCCTGAAAACAGAACCCTACTTTAACAAAAAGTTTAAAAAAAAACCAAACAAGCAATAGGCTAGGAAAATGAGCAGACAACAGAAAAAATTTCTGATCTAAAGTTATTTTGATGACAAGATCAAAACACACACTCAGAAGATAATAACAAAGTCAAAGCTCTTGCATACAAAACCTTCAAGAAAAATAAGAATTGGGCAATGGTCATGGAAGATCTCAAAAGAGATTTTGAAAATCAAGAGGTACAAAAGCTCACTGAGGAAAATAATTCCTTAAAAATTAGAATTGAGCAAATGGAAGCTAATGACATCATAAAAAATCAAGATATAATAAAGCAAAACAAACAAAAAGAAATCAAAATACAATAAAGCAAAACAAAAAAATGAAAAAATTTTAAAAATGTGAAGTATCTCATTGGAGAAACAACTGACCTAGATCCAACATAGATTCAAAGGAGGTAATTAAAAATTATTGGTTTAAGTAATGATCAAAAAAAGAACCTGGACATCATCTTTCAAGAAATCATCAAGGAAAACTGTCCTACTATTCTAAAATCAAAGGGAAAAAATAGAAATTTAAAAGCCCCACTGATCATCTCTTGAAAGTTAAAGTCCAAAATAAAAATTCTCAGGAATATTATGGCCAAATTCTGGCACTCCCAGATCAAGGAGAAAATACTATAAGCACCCAGGAAAGAAATAATTCAAGTATAATGGAGCCACAGTCAGGATAACACAAGATTTAGCAGCTACTATGTTAAAGGACTGAAGGATTTGGTATAAGATATTCCAGAGAGCAATGGAGCTAGTATTAGAACCAAAAATCACCTACCCAGCAAAACTGAGTAATCCCTCAGAGGAAAAAGATCATAATTCAATGAAACAGAGGATTTTCAAGCATTTGTGATGAAAAGACTAGAGCTAAATGGAAAATTTGATTTTCAAATATATGACTCTGGAGAAGCATAAGGAGGTAATCAGGAAAGTATGATCATAAGGGACTTAAGGTTTGTCTGTTTACCTTCCCACATGGAAGGATAATACTTGTAACTTATCAGAATTTTCTCATTATTAAGGCAGTTAAAAGAAGTATATACAGACAGAGGGTAAGGTGTGAGTTAAATATAAATTGATAATACTTTTTTAATTATAAAATTAAGGGGTGAGAAAGGAATGTAATGGAAGAGTGGGAAAAGCAGAAGTGGAATGATGCAAATTATTTACCACAAAAAAAGAGGCAAGAAAAAGCTTTTATAGTGGAGGAGAAGGGTGGGAGAAGAGGAGGAGTTAACTTTCATCAGAAATGGCTCAAAAAGGAAACATACATACTCAATAGGGGTGAAGAAATCTATCTTACCCTGCAGGAAAATAAGAGAGGAAGGGAATATGGAATGGGGGGGAAGGATGATAAAAGAGAGGGCATATTGGAGAACAGAATAGTCAGTACTTTTGAGGAAGGACAGGGTGAAAAGAGAAAGAGAATAAATGAGAGGAAAATACAGTTGGCAATTGTAATTTTAAAAAAAAAATTTCAAAGCAAGTTTCTCTGATAAAACCTCATTTCTCAAACAGGGAACTAAGCCAAATTTATGAAGAATAAGAGCCATTCCCCAATTAATATAAATTCATGTATATACTTTGACTTCACCACTACTAGTCATAAGTATCAAAAGAGATTCAGGAAAAAGCAAAAAAAAAAAAAAAATAAAAAATAAAATAAAATAAAATAAAAAGATTTATAAGTACAAAAAATATTCATAGCAGCACTCTTCCCAGGTCAAAAAGAAATTAGAAATTGAGGTGATGGCCATAAACTGGGAAATGGCTTGATAAACTATCATAGTGATGGAATAATATTGTTCTATGGGAAATGATGAGCAGGATGTTCTCAGAAGAAAAAACAAACAAACCAAATTGGAAAGTCCTCTATGAACCCAAGTAAAGTGAAATGTTCTACATACAAAGTGATAAAGTTCTGGAATTACCAGCTGTAAATTACTTTGCTACTTTCAAAAGTATAATTATCCACAACAACTCTGAAGGACTTAGGATGAAAAATTTCATCCATAGAAGGAACTAATTGTGTCTGAATACAGATCAAAGCATTCTCTATTTCTATATCTCTTCTTTCTTTTAACTTAATTTTTCTTGAGGGATATAATTATTTTTTTACTAGGGCAGCAGATATGTTTTCTTTCACAAACTAAATTTTATGGAAATGTTTTGCATAACTCCACATATGGTTTCTTAATCGTCGGTGGATAAAGGAGATAATATAGAACTCAAACATTTTAAAAACAAATGTAAAAAAATTTGTTTTGAATATAACTGGGGAAAGATTAAATATATAAAACAAACCAAAACAAAAAACAATTACTAATTATGTGACACAGGAAAATTAACAAACCTTTATGAGTCCATTTCATCATCTGTAAAATGATAATAATTGTAATTATACTACCTGACAGTGTTGTCATGAGGTTCAAGTGATTTAATGTATTTATAATGTATATTAATACCAGCCATTTGCTAGCATTAATTTAAACATATTAAATTGTCACTTTTACTGGAATTATTAAAATTATCATCCTTGAATAATTAAAGTTAATAGTCAAAACCTAAATCAAATTTCCTAGGTTGTTGCTAGTCCTACTACTGCCACTGACTTTGGCCTATATGCTAAAACAAACCATTTCATGTCTCCAAACAACATATATCAGGGGTTCTCAAACTACAGCCCACCAGCCAGATGCAGCCAGCTGAGGACGTTTATACAGCTGCGGGATTATGGTAAATGGGCTGAGGGGCGGAGTGTGAGTTTTTGTTTTCACTATAGTCTGGCCCTCCAACAGTCTGAAGGACAGTGAATTAATTGGCCCTCTATTTAAAAAGTTTGAGGACCACTGACATATGTAACGAATGATTACTATATTAAAATTTCCTAAGTATCAAATTCTGTCTGAAAACAATATATTGTTTATTTTTTTAAACCAACAAAGACTTAGAACAACTGGTAAAAGCTTATTTCTAGCCTCTTTAAAACAAAAACAAGATGCGGCTCCTTTAGACCAGGGCTTCTTAAATTTTTTCCACTCCCAAGCCGTTTATGCTTGACAAATTTATTTACAACAGGTATATGTAGGTATATAAAATGAGGATACAAATTAAACCTTTGCTGATAATAAATCATAATTTCACAATTCCCACATTCAGTTATGAGATACCATATGAGGTTGCAAATTAGTTTAAGAAATTGGGTTTTGGAGAATAAGGATTTAATTGAGTAGTTTTCACTTTTCCAAAGATTTGTTTATTAAAGGTGTCTCACTGTCTAGAAATGGTTCAAGCATTAGTACAAACTCAAAAATAATTCAGTAAAAAATATAAAATTCAGCATGTTTTTAAAACCTCAATGAAGCGTCTAACAGCTTAGGGAATCTAGGATTCTATGGTGAAATGATATAACAAAACTTACAGTTTAATTTTACACAAGTTTAAAATATGTGAATACAATTCTCTACTATTTATTCAATTAAGTCTCAACTCTTTAATGAATATAACAATGAATATAGCCCCAATCAAACTTTGACTATTCTGCCTATGCCAAAATATACCATATACTGACCTAACTCAACCATTTTCAAATATGTTTTCCTGCGTCTGAGGCAATGAAGATGCTGTTTCCCTTACCTAGAGGAGCATTACTCCCCCATTTCCACTTACAGAACACTAACTCATCCTTCTGGGTACATCTCAAATTAATGAAGCCTTTCCTGATTGCCCCCAGTAGGATATACCTTACTGCCCTCAACGATTTCAACATACAGCTATAACTATATTCTAACACTGTAGTTTTTTGTACACATGCACTTCCTTTTTTTAAATTCCTTTAGGGTGGGAATTGTGTCTTTTATTATTTTTGCACCCTTGATATTATTTAATATAATGTGTTGCAAAGAAAAGATATTAAATAAATGAAGAAATGAGAAAAATAAAGGCTTTTAATAGTCCCTAAAATTCAGCAAGCTAATTTCTCTCTTCCATGAAACTTTAATTTTTAAGACAAAAATTTTAAGGAGAAGAATTTTATATGCATTTGCATCCTTCACATAGACAGGTGATTCAATCTTAGCTACAAAGTTGCACAAATCCTTGAATTTTAGATCTAACATTTCTCTCAGAAGCATAACTATTTACTGAGTTTGAGTTCTCTTCAAAGTTTCAGGTTTTGAGAAAGAACAAATTCCCAGCTCAATTCTCCTATTTCCCCTAGAATCAAAAGTTTATTGGGATATTAACAATAGCTATAAAATACAGCTAAAAAATAAAATTTTTGTTTAAAAAAAGTTATACTATTAGAAGGATGTTACAATTGAACATTATACTCTTTTCAAATTTTTTGAAAAATTGTAGTGTTAAATTGTATTTTTATACAAACCAACTTACTGGTTATCATTGCTCCTGTTATAGAAGCCAAAAATCCGATGCTGACCACAATGACCGAGATGACTCTTCCCTGCCTATGTCTCTGTAGCATGACAAACATCAACACTCCTGCAGCACCATGGACAAAGAGAGAAGAGAAGAGAGCCCACAGAAAAATCCAGTACCACATCTCTGAAAAGAAAAATCAAAGCACTGTTAATTTTGCTAAATTTCTGATATAAAACAGGTATCTATCTGAAGCATAATTGCAAGACACAAAATGAACTTAAAAGCAAAAATATATGTAAAGTGCTTTTAAAACTTTAAAGTGATATATATGTATATATACATATATATACACATTTATGTTATTACTATCTGCATGCTTATTTATTAATTTCTATTATTGTAAAAATAAAATTTAAAAATTATTTTCTCTTCTCTTATTGTAAAAAGAGTTTTCCATAAACTGGAAAACAATCTTAATAAACTTTATATATGGAAAAACAAATTCACAAGAATAACATAAGACTTATTGAAAAGAAAAGTTGATGAGTTTAAAACATACACGTTAAAATGAATTACAGAGGAATAATTATCAAAGCTATCTAGAAATGGGAAAAGTAGAGAAATAGATTAACGAAATAGAAGTGCCCTTCATCCAAACAAATGAATCAAAAGATTAATGTTTGGTAAACCTAAGAAAATAATAATTGGGGAAAGGATTTCCCAAAAATTCCAAATTCCCCAAAATTACATCCTCGATTATATACCTATTAGGACTTTTTTTTTTTTTTGGTCCTATGAGATATAAACTTTGGATAAACTCCAGATCTCTGCAATAAGACAAACAGTACTCCAAGATTGCTGATAATTTTGAGATTATGTACTTATGTTAATGAACTAACCCCAAGGTAACATGAGTCAAATCTGTATCCTACCAAAACCCTAAAAAATGAGACCCCAAATTCCTTTCCTTTGAGCACTCTACCATTTCCTAAGGGCCAAGCTGTTCCAGGGCTCCCAACTTAAGTGACTTCCCTCTTTCTCATTCTCTTCCCCACAACACTTGGCCTCACTCCACAATCCTATCTTTCAAGACACTATCTGCTTCAGTACTCCCCACTTTTTTGGCATTTATCTCTACTTTGTTTTTGTTCTTTTGTTTTGTTTTGCTGAGACAATTGGGGTTAAGTGCCTTACCCAGGGTCACATAGCTAGGGAGTGACTTATATCTACTTTTTGTGCGGTGCAGCCTGCAACTTTCTCTGTGTTTTATTAAAACATGAATGAAGCATGAATGCTCATGATCTTTCCCAGAAAGTACTTGAAAAACAACTGTGCCTACCCCATTTCATAATTCCATAAATTAATTTGCAATACAAATGCCAAATGAATAAGTGGCATAAAAATGAAATTTAAAAAAAATTATCAATAAACATTTGGGAAACGGTCAACTTCATTAATTTAAATGTCATTGTTAAGCAAATTAAACTGGTAGTGATGTCAATGTTAAACTTTTATTAAAATATTCAAGTAAAATAGGGGTTTTATAAAAGAGTACCTTTTCAAGGAATAAGGGGAAAGAAAACTTCATTATTTGATATATTATAAAGACAGTTTTCAGATTATGATGGTTTTTCTTATGTATATAATTCTTAAATAACATTACATTGCTGAACAAACATGAAAAATGTATTTGATTTTTTAAGCCAAATGATGATATACAAAAAGGTGAAGAGATTAAGCATGAGTTAAAATTAAAGCCAGTTAATTTGATTCAGTTCAATGTTCTAAAATTTTAAGGAACCTAAGACAACATAAAATGAGAAAATAACTCAAAGTACCATTAGGAGTACCAAAATACCAAAGGAAATTTGTTTGAAACTGCCCTTCTTGCCTTTGCCTCAAATGCCCCTTTAAAAAAAAAAAAAAAAAAAAAAAAAAAGATTGGATGAAACCATAATCTTCCCTTTAAAAGTCATTATGGATTTATTTACTCACATGACTTATTTCAAATAACTCCTGACACTGTCTTCAACCTGTTTCTCTTGAGGAAAAAAAAAAAGTCAACAGTGGCAAAAGTACTAGACATGGGTCAAAAGATCTGGATTTGGCTGCAGTCCATTTACTATTCATGTGATCATGGTCAAGCCACATCTTCTCTGGGACCTTTTTTCCTCATCTGTAAAATGAGAATAATATTTATGCTATTTTCCTCAAAGGAATATTGTGAGGAAAGTACTTTGGCAAATTATAAAGCACTATAAAATTGTGAATGATCACTATCATTTAGACTTTAAGAATGATTGCCTTACCAATGGCATCCTACTCCTATATATTTTCACTACTCTAAGAATTGTATAAGATTGTATTAAATATTTTGGATTTATCATTATAAGAAGTTTTTGGCACTTGATCTATTTCTACCAATTGCAGTTTTTACTTCTTATTGCTATTTTATTTATTGTATTTTATTTATGCCACTAGAACAAATGCAATAATTTTAAGTGAGTATGCCTATATGAAAATGATCAACTCAATAAATATGTAACACAATATAGATAATAGGGATATGTGATTTACCCATGAACTTAGTGATCTGCTTTTATTTGAATTTGATACCAATGCTCAGAAAATCAAAAACATCCAATAAATGAAGGTCTAATTTATATTATTTGCCAATTCCCAAGGTATTAAATTCCTATAACAAAAATTACATCAGCAACCATTCCTTCAAAGGTTTATTAAAAGGTCTATCAAGTTCCCTTTAATAATTTTCCACTAGTCTTCATCATGCATTATGCATGATTTTTAAGTACATACACTCATTAAGAGTGATTTTAACTTCATTTCTTTTAATGATTTGGAATATGTTTTCAAATGCTCAAATATAATATGAATTTCTTTAGAAAGACATTTGTTCACATTCCTGGAACCCTTTATCAGGGAGGGGAATAGCTTTTTGATCTTATATTTTGACAATCAGGAAGATCTGAATTAAAATTTGATTTCAGACACTTGATAACTATACTGAAGCTAGGCATGTCATGTCACTTATTCTTTGCCTCAGTTTCTTCATCTGCAAAATAGGAATAACAATAACATAGTGCCTACTTCCCAAGGTTTTTCTGAGGAACAATTGATATCATAACTTTAAAGATGTTTAGTGGTTGTCCTTCCTGAACAAAAAGGACCAAAGTGATCTCACTAGATTATGGTAAAGGTACAGTGTGTCCAACTGTGGCTGATCAGACCAATCAAAGCTTTGAAGGCACTACCACAGGTCAGGCACAAATATTCCACATGAATATTTGCAGTGCCGATGGCTCTAACTTGGCACATCTCACATTTCATTTGAGCTTTAGCAATTCTGCTTTGTTCACAAAAAAAAAAAAAAAAAAAAAAAAAAAAAAAAAAAAAAAAGCGCAAAGTGCTTAACTGTTACTTGTCATTATTATTAGATATTTGTGTTAAATCCCCATATACTTTTAATTTCATGATTTTATAAGTGATAATGTAACTATTTTCCTAACTGCACAGATTGTTTTTTGTCTTCATTAATTGTATTCATGCTTTAAAAAAAAGCAAGCACAGTCAGGAAAGGTAGGAAGCTTTTTTTTTAAGTCAGAGAAATGGAGTCGGAAGACTAGACTCAAATTTTAGCCCTACTATCTATTATCTGTGTAATGATTAGCAAGTCACAAAGATTTGAGGCCTCAGTTTCTTATTCTGCAAAACAATAGAACTGGGAAGGGGCAAAGCCAAGATGGCAGAAAGTAACTAAGTCTTTATCTGAACTCTTACTAGTACCCCTCAGAGCAATATCAGATCAAGTCTCTGAACAGGTTTTGAAGTGACGCAACCCACAAATATATGTAGTATAACAAATTTCCAGCAGAATATATTTTTGGAAGAACTTCAGGAAAGGTCTGTTTCAGTCAGCATGGGGAAGGGGGAGACAAATGAGTGCAAGGATTCAGGGCAGTATGGCTTCTGAGCCAAGGAATCTACCAGGAGGCTCTTAGACAAAATACAGCAGTGTTGGATACTCTGTCCTGGTTCAGAAGTTAGTGGATCAGCAGACTAGCTGTGAAACATCCAATGCAAATACAAAAGGCAAATAGGGAACCTCTGAACCTCACAATAAGGTATGAATTGGCCATGTCCACCTAGCACAAGAAGGAAGCCAGCAGCACCACCTGAGGCCCCTGTAGTCTATAGAGGAAGTTTGAAAGCAGACCTCAATCTTAAAAATAAGCAAAAAAGCAAAAAGAGCTGTGACATTAGATAGTTTTTTTTTGTTTTTGTTTTTTTGGGTTTTTTCGTGGAGATAAAGAGAAGACCTCTAACCATAAGGATCCTAAAGGCAAATGTCTCCAAATGAAGTCCCAAAGAGTGATATAAGATGATCTCCATCTCAAAAGGCTCACTTGGAAGAATTCAAAAAGGATCTTAAAAGAGAGTTAGAATGGGGGCAATTAGGTGGCACAGTGGATAGAGCACCAGCTTTGAAGTCAGGAGGACCTGAGTTCAAATCTGGTCTCAGACACTTAACACTTTTTAGCTGTGTGACCCTGGGCAAGTCACTTAACCCCAATTGTGAGAGAGAGTGAGAGAGAGAGAGAGAGAGAGAGAGTGAGAGAGAGAGAGAGAGAGAAAGAGAGAGAGAGAGAGAGAGAGAGAGAGAGAGAGAGAGAGAGAGAGAGAGAGAGAGAGGAAATGAGAACTTTGCAGGAGAATTTGGAAAAGGAAACAAAAATTATCTGAAGAAAACTCCTTTAAAAATTAAAAAATCTCCTTAATAAATAAATAAAATAACAAATATAACTTCTTACAAAATACATCTCATGAAACGGAAAAAGAAACTGACCTGTTGAAAAACAGAATTTGTGAAATGGAAAAAAAAACCTAACGAACAAAACAACTCATTTAAAATTTCAGTTGGCCAAATGCAAAAGGAGATAAAAAAGCTAACTGAAGAAAATAATTCACTAAAAATTAGAATTGAACAAATGGAAGTGAATCTCTCATTGAGACATCAAGATTAAGTAAGACAAAACCAAAAAAAATAAAAAATAAAAGAAAATGTAAAATACCTCACTGGAAAAACAATTGACCAGGAAAATAATCTAGGGGAGAAAATCTAAAAATTATTGGACATCTTGAAAAGCACAATGAAAAAAGAGTCTAGATTTTCAGGAAATCACTAAAGAAAAACTGCCCTGATGTCTTAGAACCAAAGGATAATACAGCCATTGAAAGAATTCATCAATCATCAACTGAAAGAGACCCCAAAATGAAAACTCTAAGGAATATTTCAGAATTATCAGATCAAGGAGAAAATATTGCAAGCCACCAGAAAAAAACAATTCATATTGTTATTGAGGAGCCATATAATCAGGATTCCCCAGGACCAGCCAGCTTCCACTTTAAAGGATTGAAGAATCTGGAATATGATATTCTGAAGGGCAAAGGAACTTGGATTGCAGCCAAGAATCAACTATCCAGCAACTTTAAGCATTATCTTGTAAGGGGAAAAGATGGACATTAATGAAATAGGTGAATTTCATTATTTCTGATGAAAAGACCAGAGCTAGACTGAAAATCTGATCTTCAAATACAGAACTCAAGAGAAGCATAAAAAGTTAAAGATCAAAGAAAAAATAATTGTTACTTTTAAAAGTTAAAAAGTTCACTTCCCTATATGGGAAGATGATATATTTAATTCTTGAGAACTGTATCTCTGTTATGGGTATACTTAGAGGGTGTAGATATAACTAGATTTTATTGTGATGATATAAAAAAGAACCTAGAAATGGAAAGGGGAGGAAAAAATGGGATAAATTATATCTCATGAAGAGGCAAAAAGGACTTATTACAATTGAGGAAAAGAAGAAAGGGGGATGAATATCGTGTGAATCTTATTCTCATCAGATTTGGCTCAAGAAAGACTATCAGACATATTTAGCTCACAGAGAAACTTGTCTCATCCTGTAATAAAATAGGAAAGGAAAGGGGAAAACTAACAGAAGAAAGAACAAAAGTAAAAGAGGAAAAGGATAAGAAAGGGGAAGGAGCTGTAAGAGGGGAATTATTTGAGGAAGATGATATTCAGAAGCAAAATAAGAGGAGAAGGGAAAGGAGAAAAGGAAAGAGAAAAATATAATTTGGGTAAAATAAAATGGCGGGAAATACAGAGTTAGTAATTTAAACTGTGAATATGAATGGGATGAATTCTCTCATAAAACAGAAGCGGATAGCAGATTGGATTAAAAGCCAGATTTCTACAATATGTTGTTTACAAGAAATACATTCAAGACAGAGTGATACAGAGCAAAGGTAAAAGGCTGGAGCAGAATTTATTTTGTTTCAGCTCAAGCAAAAAAAGGAAAGGTAGCAATTTTGATCTCAGATAAAGCAAAAGCAAAAGTAGACATAATTTTAAAAGTTAGGAAACTACATTTTGCTAAAGGATACCATAGATAATGAAGTAATATCATTTGTACCACCAAGTGGTACAGCATCCAAATTTGTAGAGAAGAGAGCTGCAAAAATTAGACAGCAAAAAAAACTACACCAGTAGAGGATTCTCAACCTTGCTCCATCAGAACTAGATAAACTGAATCACAAGATAAACAAAAAAGAAGTTAAGAATTTTAGAAAAGTTAGGTATGATAAACATTTAGAGAAAATCCAATGGAGACAAAAAGGAATATGCTTTTTTCTCAGTGGTACATGGAACCTACACAAAAATTGACCATGAATTAGAGCATAAAAACCTCAAAATCAAAAGTAGAAAGGTAGAAATAGCAAATGTATCTTTTTCAGATCATGATAATAAAAAGTATATGTAATAAAGAAGCAGGGAAAAATATATTAAAAATTAATTGGAAATTAGATAATCTAATCCTAAAGAATAACAACAAATCATAGACACAATCAATAATTCCATCCAAAAGAATGCCAATAATGAGACTATATCCCAAAATTTATGGTATTCAGCCAAAGAAGTTCTTGGGGAAGTTTCATATCTACTTGCATAAAATAAAGAGAAGATAAATGGATTGGGCGTGCAATTAAAAAACAACAAATTAAAACTCCTCCATTAAATACCAAATTTAAATTCTGAACATAAAAGGGGAGATTAATAAAATTGAAAGTAAGAAAACCATTGAACTAGTAAACCAAACTAAGAATTGATTTTATGAAAAAACCAACAAAATAAACCTTTAGTTAATTTGATTATAAAAATTAAAGAAAGCCAAATTACCAATATAAAAAATTAAAAGGGTTAATGTTCCACCAATGAAAAGAAAATCAGAGAAATAATTAGGAGCTATTTTACCCAACTATATGAATAAATCTGATAATCTAAGTGAAATGGATGAATACGTACAAAAAATATAGATTGCCCAAATTAACAGAACAGGAAATAAATTACTTAAATAATCCTATTTTAGAAAAAAAAATCTCCAGGGCTAGATGGATTTACCCATAAATTCTACCAAACACTTAAATATTAAGTCCAATGCTATGCAAACCATTTGAAAAAATTAGGAAAGAAGGAGTCCTACCAAAAATTCCTTTTATGACACAGATATGGTGCTGATGCCTAAATCAGGTAGGGTCAAAATAGAGAAGGGAAATTATAGACCAATATCCCTAGTGAATCTTGATGCCGAAATCTTAAATAAAATATTAGCAAAAAGATGACTATAAGTTATCCCCAGGATTATACACCATGACCAAGTAGAATTTGTACCAGGAATGCAGAGCTGGTTCAGTATTAAGATAACTATTAGTATAATTGACTATATCAATAACTAAACTAACAAAAACCATATGATTATCTCAATAGATGCAGAAAAAAACATTTGACCAAATCCAACACCAATTCCTATCAAAAACATTAGAGAGTATAGGAATAAATGGAGTTTTCTTTGAAATGATCAATAGCATTTATTTAATACATAATAAGATCATTTCAAGGAGATGAAATAAAGTTGCCCAGTATCATCATTCAATATTGTATTAGAAATGTAAGCTTTGGCAATAAGAAGAAAAAAAATTAAAGGAATTAAAGAGTAGTTAAAGAGGAAGCCAAATTATCACTTTTTGCAGAAGATATGATGGCAGACTGAGGGAATCCTAGAGAATAAATTTTAAAACTACTAGACAACTCACAACTTCAGCAAAGCTGCAGGATATAAAATAAACCTACATAAATCATCAACATTTTTATATGTTAACAACAAAGTTTAGCAGCAAGTGATAGAAAGAAAAATTCCATTTAAAATAACTGTAGTTATCAAACTGTGCATATCCAGCAGTGTTTCTACTGGGCTTATATCCCCAAGAGATCTTGAAGGAGGGAAAGGGACCCACATGTGCAAAAATGTTTGTGCAGTCCTTTTTGTAGTGGCAAGAAACTGGAAATTAAATGGATGGCCATCAACTGGAGAATGGCTGAACAAATTACAGTATATGAATGTTATGTAATATTGTTGTGATGTATGAAATGACCAGCAGGATGATTTCAAAGCGGCCTGGAGAGATTTGCATGCACTGATGCTAAGTGAAATGAGCAGAAGCAGGAGATCATTATACACGGCAACATTATGTGATGATCAATTCTGATGGACGTGTCTCTCTTCAACAATAAGGTGATTTAGGCCAGTTCCAATGGTTTTGTGATGAGGAGAGCCATGTACACCCAGAGAGAGGACCATGGGAACTGAATGGGGTTCACAACATAGCATTTTCACTCTTTTCATTGTTGCTTGTTTGTTGTTTCTTCTTCTCCTTCTCCTTCTTCTTCTTCTTCTTCGATTTTTCTTGTGTAGCACAATAATTGTATAAATAAGTATACATATATTGGATTTAACATATATTTCTACAATGTTTAACATATAATGGACTACTTGCCATTTAAGGGAGGGCATGGGGTTGAAGAAAGGGAAAATTAGAACACAAGGTCTTGCAAGGGCTAATGTTAAAGAATAGTCCTTGAATATGTTTTGAAAAATAAAAAGTTTTAATAAAAAAATTAACTGTAGATATATAAAATCTTTGGGAGTCTACCTACCAAGGCAAAGTTAGGAACTATATAAACACAAATACAAAACACTTTCCACACAAATAAACTCAGGTCTAATCTATTGGAAAACTAGCAAGTACTCATGGATAGGCTGAGCTAATATAATAAAAATGACAATATTAATCTATTTATTCAGTGCCATACCAAACTTCCAAGAAATTATTTTACAGAGCTAGAAATAATAAAAACAAAGTTCATCTGAAAGAATAAAAGGTCAAAAATTTCAAGGGTATTAATAAAAAATGCAAATAATGACGGTGGTCTAGCTGTATCAGTTCTAAAAATTTTTATCTATTTTTTCCTGCTTCTTTAGTACATATAATTTTTTATTGCATCATGATCTGAAAAAGATACATTTACTATTTCTACCTTTCTGCTTTTGATTTTGAGGTTTTTATGCTCTAATTTATGGTCAATTTTTATGTAGGTTCTATGTTGTAAAGGTCCTGCAGTCTCTTTAATTATAATCCTTTAATTATTTATTTAATTATTACCTTGTAACACCTAACACCACTGAGAAAAAAGTATAAAGCAGCAGTTATCAAAACCATTTGGTATTGGCTAAGAAATTGAGTAGTTGATCAATGGAATAGGTTCACAAGACACAATAGTCAATGATAATAGTATCTAGTGTTTCATAAACTCAAAGACCCAGTTTATGGAATAAGAATTCATTATTTGACAAAATTTGCTGGGAATCATATGGCAGAAACTAGGCATTGGCCCACACTTAACGCCCCATTACCAAGATTAGGTCAAAATAGGCTCATGATTTAGACATAAAGGGTGATACTGTAAGCAAAATAGAAGAACAAAGGATAGTCTATCTCTCAGATCTGTGGAAAAGGAAGAAATTTGTGGCCAAAGAAGAATTAGAGTATATTCTAGAATCAAAATGGATAATTTTGATTACATTAAGTTAAAAGGTTTTATACAAACAAAACCAATGCAGACAAGAATAAAAGGGAAGCAATAAACTAGGGAAAAATTTTTACATTTAAGGGTTCTGATAAAGGTCTCATTTCTAAAATATGTAGAGAATTGAATCAAATTTATAGGAATTCAAGCCATTCTCCAATTGATCAATAGTCAAATGATATAACAGATAATTTTCAGATGAAGAAATTAAAACCATTTATAGTCATATGAAAAAAATACTCTAAATCATTATTGATCAGAGAAATGCAAATTAAGACAACTCTCAAATTGGTTAAGATGATTAAAAAGATAATGATGAAAGTTGGAGGGGATGTAGGAAAACTGGGACATTAATACATTGATGGTGAAGTTGTGAACTGATCCAACGTTCTGTTGGAGTATGCCCAAAGGGCTATCAAACTGCATGCCCTTTGATCCAAGTGTCTCTACTAAGCTTGTATTCTAAAGATATCACAAAAAAAGGAAAAAGGACCTCTATGTGCCAAAAATCTTTGTAGCAAGGCCTTTTTGTAGTGGCAAGAAATTGGAAACTGAGTAGATGCCCATCAGTTGGAGAATGGTTGAATAAGTTGTGATGTATGAATTTTATGGAATATTATTATTCTATAAGAAATGATTAGTAGGATGATTTCAGGGAAGCTGAGAGAGACTTACAAGAACTGATAGTAAGTGAAGTGAGTAGAACCAGAAGAACACGGTACACAGCAACAGCAAGATTATATGATGATCAATTCTGATGGACATGTCTCTTTTCAACAATGAGGTGACTCAGTCCAGTTCCAATGGTCTTGTGATGAAGAGAGCCATCTGCTCCCAAAGAGAGGACTGTGGGGACTGTGTGGATCACAACATAATATTTTCATCTTTTTATTGTTATTTCCTTGTGTTTTATTTTCTTTCTCATTTTTCTTTCTTATCTGATTTTTCTTGTGCAGCATGGTAATTGTGGAAGTATGTATACAAGAATTGCACATTTAACATATTAGATTACTTGCCACTTAGGGAAGTAAGTTGAGAGAAGAGAAGGAAAAAAATTGCAACACAAGGTTTTATAAAGGTGAATGTTGAAAATTATCTATGCATATGTTGAAAATAAAAAAAAAACTTTAATTAAAAAAGAATTGGACCTATCAATTCCTAGTCACAGGATCATATTATGATTTTTAATCTTTTTTAAAATTCAAGTTATGAATCCATTTTCAGCTCAATGTGGTAAAGGGAATAATAGATTTGTCTAACCAGCAGTGTTACTACTGGGCTTATATCCCCAAGAGATCTTAAAGAAGGGAAAAGGACCCACAGGTGCAAAAATGTTTGTAGCAGCCTTTTTTGTAGTGGCTAGAAACTGGAAATTGAATGGATTCCCATCAATTGGAGAATGGCTGAATAAGTTGTGGTATATGGATATTATGGTATATTATTGTTCTGTAAGAAATGGCCAATAGGATGATTTCAGAAATGCCTGGGGAGACATACATGAACTGATGCTGAGTGAAATGAACAGAACCAGGAAATCATTATAAACTTCAACAACAATACTATATGATGATCAATTCTGATGTACATGGCTCTCTTCAACAAGATGAACCAAATTAGTTCCAATTGTTCAATAATGTAGAGAACCAGCTACACCTAGAGAAAGAACTACGGCAAATGAATGAACCACAACATAGCATTTCCACTCCTTCTGTTTTTGTCCACTTGAATTTTTGTTTTTCTTCTCAGGTTATTTTTACTTTATTTCTAAGTCCAATTTTTCTTATACAGCAAAATAACTGTATGGATATATATACATATATTGTGTCTAATATATACCTTAACATACTTAACATGTAATGGTCAACCTGCCATCTGGGGAAGCGGTAGGGAGAAGGAGAGGAAAAGTTGAAACAGAAGGTTTCACAAGGGTCAATGCTGAAAAATTACCCATGAATATATCTTTAAATAAAAAACTATAAAAAAAAAGAAATGATGAGCAGAATATTCTTAAAAACTTGATGAACTGATGCAAAGTGAAATGTGCATAATGAGAAGAATATTGTACACAGTAATAGCAATATTGTAAGATCATCAATTGTGAACGACTTGATTATTTTCAACAATACAATAATCCACAATGCTGAAGGATTTAGCATGAAAACTTCTATCATTCCCATTGAAAGAACTGGTGGAATATAAATACAGATCAAAACATAGTTAAAAAGAAGACACTGGTCTAAGACAAATGTTGTTTACCTTTGATCTAAATCTTTTTTGTATTTTGGTTCCTCTTTGATAGTGGAATGAAATTTATGGACCATTTCTTAAGATTGCTTTTAAATGCTTCAAATAAAAATATACAGAATTACAAAGAAACAAAAAATAAGTGCATAGACCCTAAGTCAAGCATCCCTCCCTGGAAATGATTTCTAGTTTCTCTATGGGTTCTTGTCAAAAAGTCAATCTTTTTCTTAGTGGTTATTTCTGACTTTATGAAACAATAGGCTTTTGTTTTTGTTTCTTTCTTTTTCTTGTCTGTTCCAATGATTTACTTTTCTGTTTTTAAACAATATCAGTTTTATTTGAGGTCTGAGAATGTCTCCTTCATACATTGTTGAATTTTTCTTAGAACTTTTTTTGTTCCTCTAAATTAATTTTAATGTTGTGTATAACTCTGTGAGGTGTTCCTTTCAAAATATTACTAATACAGCATTAAAATTCAAGTTAACTTAATTTGTATTGCTGTTTTTATAATGGCCCAATTTAAGCAAGAATAGTTTTTTTTTTTTATTTAAGCCTTCTTTTGTTTCTATAATAATGTTTTATAGCTGTAAATATTGTGTCTTCAGATATGCTAGCTTCCAAAAATATTTTATATACTTCAGAGGAATTCAAAATAAAATTCTCTATCATTTTTTCTATCTCAATTAGTTCCTTAAAAAACTTCTTAGAAGTCTTCCTTACAAGATTTTCAAAGTATAGCATAGCATCCTCTGTAAATAGTAATAATTCTGTCTTCTTGCTAATCCTTATAACTTTACTTTTGGTTTTTTGCCTAATTTTTACAACTATTCTTTCTAGAAATATGTCAAAAAGATTAAGAAGAGAGAGCATCCTTGCTTTGTTCTTGTTTGTACTTGGAAAGCTTCTAGTGATCCATATGACAAATATGCTTTTGGTTTAGTGAGATTTGGGGGGGGGGTTGACATAAATGTTACAATGACATAAAATGTTACAATTTTACCAATCTTTTCTGCATAATTTGAAATAATAATCATGAAAGTTCTATTTATATTTTTGACTATGCTAATTGTTTTTGCTAATGATGAGCTATCTTTTTCAAATCAAAAAGAGAAATGAAAAGTCACTCCCCTCAATTAGTTTATAATCTAGCTAAGGAAGTTTTGTATCTGTATAGACAGAAGCTAAGTGATGGGTGAAGGTAGGACTGGAGATATTTGAATATTGGGGGAAAAGGATCAGAAGGGCCTCATGTAAAAATTGAACCTTGAACTATTGAAGAATACCTAGGATTATAAGAGAAATTGGAGAAGAGAGAATATATTAGAAGCATGAAGGATGGTGGGTGAAAAGGCATGGAGAAGAATATGCAGTATAATCTACAAAGAACAGCAAGAAGACCAATTGACTGGGCTAAGGGAATAATAGAAATAATGTGAAATATACTGAGAGTCATATTTGGGTTTTTGGAAATCAGTTTGGCAGCTGTGTGAAAGAAATTTTGAAGAGGAAAAAGAAATGAAATTCAACTGAAGAAGGGAGTTCAACTGTAATATATTTAATATATGTTATAGTAGAGGCTATAGCAAAAATATACTCAAATTAATAAGCATATATCTAATGCTTACCATGTGATAAATATTGGGTATATAAAAAACAAAAACAAAAAATCCCAAAGACCCTACTCTGAAGGAGCGTACATTCTAACAGGAGAAAATATGTAAATATCTAGACATATTCCTTAATTAATAAGTGGTGAATGATATGAATAGACAGTTTCAGAGAAAAAAATGCAAATCATCAAGTCACCAAAATAATCTAAATCATTAATAATTAGATAAATGTAAATTAAATTTTTAAAAAATGGTACCACAAAGTTGACAAAAAAAAAAAAAATAATAAATGCTAAAAGTGTTATGGAAAAGAAATTAATGCACTATTGCTAGAATTATGAACTGTTCTAGCCATTCTGTAAAGCAATTGGAAACTATACCCCAAAAGTTATTAAACTGCTATGCCCTTTGGCCACACAATACCACTAGTAGATCTATATTCCAAAGAGATCAGGACTTTATTTTCCTTGGCTATACATGTTTGTAACAGAGGTTTTGTTTTTTGGGTTTGTTTCCATCCTGCTTTCTCAGTAGGTCTGAGGGATGGAGGGAAACAGAAGACAGAAGAAAAGTTTGATCTTCATTGAAAAAATAAAGGAAGAAAATTTAAAAGACTAGGTACTTTCTGGGACAGTCTGCCAAAATAGTTCATTAATGTATGTATTTTGGACAACAAAGATAACAGTAGGCTTGACTTAGAGTTCATAATTAGGAAGACATCAAACTGGTTCTCACTGAGGAATGTACATGGTACTTTCAATGATCTTTAATTGTTCACTCCTGGAATAGCTCATTTCTTTAATATCAATGTTTTCTCATGGATGCCATATGATTACCAATCACAGAATCATAATCTTGGAAAATTAAAATTAAAAGTAACTAAAATTGTAGTAGAAAAATGCACAATTGGATACAAATGGATTGTGATATGCTAAATAACAAAGACTACTTTGCTGCCACTTCAAATGCATTATGAAGATCTCTTATTCAAGACTAGTAAAGGAGATAGGTTGGGCATACCATAAGAATAAGAGATTAGAAATAGATAGCCTTAGTTTTACATTGATAACATTTAGATACCAAAAGAGACAGAAGAAGCCTTACAATAAATTGTCTCTTCTGTGGACAGCTTGTGGAAAAACATAGACTCAAGTATAATTCACAAAAAATGGAAGAGTATGGAGAAATTTCTTTTTTTTATTAATTTTATAATTATAAAAAAAAATTTTGACAATACATATGCATGAGTAATTTTTTATAACATTATCCCTTGTTTTCATTTTTCCAAATTTTCCCCTCCTTCCCTCTACTCCCTCCCCTAGATGACAGGCAATTGAGTATGGAGAAATTTCAATATGCATGGATGCAAAGAGTACTTACACAGTAAAATCAAGAATCCCATAAAGTCCATGGTTGTCAGTGTTCCTTCCATCATAACTTCTTCTTAACTATGTTTATTTTATCATTTCAAGTTTTAAAATCATATTTCTAGGTATTAGAGAGTAGAATATTATTTGTGTGGTTCTGCTTTCTCTGTCATCTGTTTAACATTACACCATCTGCCACAAACAGTACAATGAGCCCATTCTTTGTTTCACTTCTTCAACTAAAGATAGCTTTTAAAATGCATTTTATTGTTTTATTTTCCTCAAGTCCAGCTTTCTTCTTACCTCTACAACCTGTATGACTTTGGGCTAATCATTTAAACTCTTTGGGACTATTTTTCTCATCTGTATGTTGACTTTTATGTCCTTTTCAATTTTAAATATATAATCCTATCATCATTTGGGTCTTTATTCTTATAGGTCTTTATCACTTGTTTATATTTTTCTGTATTACATTATGTCTATATTATTCTATTTATGCCTTTTGCATAGTATTCTTTTTTTGAAATGGAAATTGTTTAATATAGTATGTTGGGGTGAATTGTATAATCATATACTACTGAATTTCTCAATTGTAAATAATTTATGTTTTAAAAAAAGTTTTAAGTGATCCCAGACATGTTTAAAGTTTTGCTTTTTTGATACTGTTGTAGTTGATTTATATGATGTTGAGTCCTTTGATAATTGAGCACTTGGTTATAATTGTTATTTTGAGAGAATAAAATCAGTTTTTCTTAGGATATATTTTATGCTGTCTCCTGTCTCCTGAGGCAAAAAATAAATAAAATAATTAAGTCCAAAACCAATAGCTATTGACCTGGCTGTTCTTAATATTTCAGATTCATTGCTGTCGCTCACCTTTCTAGGCTTCATATGGACAAATGTCACTCTTCAAAGAAGAAAGAATATAGGTTATTCAAACTATAGGGGAGTAAACTTGACATTGATTTCTGAAAAAAATACCAGAATGCGTTATTAAAGGAGCATTTAGAAAAGGAAAATGTTCTTGTCACAGATTGCCTACTGCTACACTGGCCTAATTTGCAATACCTCAAATATGATACTTCATCTCAATTCCTTTTACAATGGTTATCCCCTGTGCCCGATTTCCCTGGCTTCCTTGAAGATTTAAATAATCTCACCTTACTTGGTCCCTCCAGTTGCTAATGCTTTCCCCTTTCAGATTACCTCTATATATTTTCTGTCTAGCTTTAGGAATCTAGAAAAATTTTTAAATCTTAGTTCTTCTCCTCATCCCCAAAGAAAGATTAGCCTTTTTTTCTTCCTCCTCTTAAACTTCACTCTGTCCTCCAGGCCTATTGAGAAAGCAAGAAAAACAAAACCCCTGCTACAAATATGTATAGCTAAGCAAAATAAAATCCTACACTGGCCATGTCTGGGAAAAAAAAAAAAAATGTTGTTTCAATATTCAATGAGTCCATCAATTCTCTATCAATCAGAAGATAGGCAAGATGATGTCATCATTAGTTTATTGGAACTATGGTTGGTGACTATGTCCATACGAATTCTTAAGTCTTTTAAAGTTGTTTGTCTTTATGCCCTTGTCTGTTATTGTTATTTTGTTTAAAGAATAATTTTAGATACTATTCCAAGTCACCAAACTATACTAGTTTTGTATGAGAATGTGAGCATACAATTATGCCTAGTAGATATGGCTTATTTATCGGAAATTTATAACGATTTAAAGAAAGGGAAGGCAGGAACCTCTATGATAGTTTATGAAATGATTTAAACAATACTGTGGAATCATTTTAAACTATTTTGTGATTGATACAGAATATAGTATTTTTTTCAATTTTTCTTTCTATAAAGAAGTAATCAGGAAAGTGATATCATAAGGAACTTAATAAGGTTTATCTGTTTACATTCTTACATGAGAGGATGATACTTGTAATTCATTAGAACATTCTCATTATTATGACAGTTAGAAAAGGAGTAAGTATAGACAGAAGGCATGGATATAAGTTGAATATGAAGAGATAAAATCTTTTTTAAACATAATGAAATTAAGGGGTGAGAGAGGAATGTACTGATGTAGAGGGCTGGAACTCTGAAAGGGTATATTTGAATCTCAGACAGCAGATCACTTAAGACTAATTACCTACTCAAAATGTGATTATGGTTCTATAAACATATGGTGATGTGATGGCTCTTCTCAGGAAAGGTGCTGTGAGGAAATCAGAAGCAAGGATTGGAGAGCTGAAGGAAAGGATCAGAGCCTCTCTGCCACAGTATGCTGAGGAGAGACGACTTCAGGCTCCATTCTCCAGAATCCAGCAATCATATTTGGCAAGTTACATGGCCACTTCTTCACTTCTCCTCCTAAAGACCAAAGATTTTGACATATCCTGACTCTGACTGATCTTGGGGCCCTCCAGAGAGCTAGCTCATACTTTAAATACTAAGAGAAAGGGAAAGGGAGAAGTAGAAGAGTGCAAATTATCTGCCATTTAAAAAAAAAAAAAAAGAAAGAAAGAAAGAAACAAGAAAAAACTTTTACAATGGAAGGGAAGGCGAGGAGAGGGGAGGGGAGGAGGAAGGGAGAGAAGGAGTAATCCACCTTACCCTCATCACAATAGGTTCAAATAGGAAATAACACACATTCAATAGAGGTATAGAAATCTATCTTACCCTGCAGGAAAATAAGAGGAGAATGGGATGTGGGAAAGGGGGAGGATGATAAAAGAGAGGGAATATTGAGGGAGGGAGTTGTCAGTAGCAAAGCACTTTTTGAAGAGGCAAGTTTCTCTGATGGAATATTATTGTTCTCTGAAAAATGATGAGCAGGATGCTCTCAGGAAAAAAAAAAAAAAATCTGGAAAATCCTCCATAAACAAAGTGAACTATATGTATACAAATGTATGGTATGCAACCCACCCAATAAATCTTAAAGATCTCTCAAGGTATAGAGAGAAAATTTATTCATTTCTCATGAGAAGCAGGCAGTCACTCTTACCATATGAGAAGTGAAAGTAAGGCCTTGAGTACAGGCACCAGAAGCAATATATATGCTCCCTGATGCAACATTAACCCCCCCCTCCACCCACCCCTACCCCTCTGGCTCATCCTCATTGACTGAGAATTTACATTCTAAGGACAAAAACTTTATTTAATGGAGGAGCAGTACATAAATTCAAATTTAAACAAAGACATACCTTTTATTGACCCTGAGACATGTTCTTTCAACTTATGGACTGGGTGAGTCAGTCTGCTCTACACCTTCCCAGAATTGTTTCATCCACTCATATCCTGGGAAGTGCTTGTCAATGAGAAAAGGCAAGGGAAAACAGGAACCTGATCCCATAGCTTAGTTAATTTATAGTTTTCCTTTTGAAGAAATATCAAATTTTTCATTCACAAAATAAGAGCAATATTTTTGGATGACCAACTGAAAATGACTTTATTATTCTCAATAATACAATCATCCACACCTATTCTGTGGGACTTACGATGAAAAATTCTATCCATATTCCCGAGAAGGAACTGATGGAGTCTGAATATAGATCAAAGCATGCTCTATTACTGTCTCTATTTCTCTATTTTTAACTTAATTTTCTTGAGGGTTTTTATTTTCATTAGGGTAGGAGATCTGGGGTTTACTTTTTACAACTTGACTTCTATGGAAATAACTTCATGTGTGTTTTCTTAATTGTGGGTAGAGATAAAGGAGAGAATCTAGAATTCAAAAATCTTAAAAACAAATGTAAAAAATTGTTTTGAATGTAATTGGGGAAAACTTAAATAAACAAATAAAAGTTTTGTTTTCTATAATTGTTCTATTACTTTGTAATAAACTTATTGTTATATTATGCTAAAAGAAATTTTTATACATTTACAATTGTCTGTTGAATATTTGAAACTGGACATCCAGAAAACATCTTAAAATTTATTCTGTCTAAAACAGATTTCACTTTCTTCTCCCAAAATCCACTTCTTACCAAACTTCTCTCTTTCTGTCAAGGGCATTCCTATTCTTCCAACCCCCCAGATTCATAATCTGGGTGTAATCCCTTTCTTTTCATATTCTTTCATCTCATATTCCAAATGGTGAGCCAAATTTTGCTATTTCCATAACTTTGAAACTTCTCTGACATATGGCCCTTTCACTCTACTCACAAAGACCATTCTTAATTCAAGCCTTCCTTCATTACCTTTCACAAAGACTAGTGAAATATTCTGTTAACTGATCTTTCTGATTCATATCTCTCTCCATTCCAATATATCTTCTACATAGCTGTCAAATGGATTTTCTCCAGGCACAGTTATAAATGTGACATTTGCCAACTCAACTCCGTAGACTTTATTGATGCTAGGATCAAATGATACACACCTGGTTAGCTTTTAAAGCTTTTCACAACTTATCTTTCTAGGTCCATCACACAATTCTTTCTTTTCCAAATTCTACAGTTCAGCATTACTGACCTTATGGTTCTTTACAGATAGCACTATCTCCTATCTCTGTAATTTTGTACTGGGTATGTCCCATGCTCTTACTCTGGGGAAGCTTTAATATTCATTTTAATGCTTTTTTTCAAGCTCCTTGATAATTTTAATTCTTCAGTTTCCTCAAATCCCATGATTTAACTTCCTTTCGTCACACAACCACACACACAAAAAAATGTTTACAAATGAGAGGTCACTATTACCATAAATATTATATTTCCCTAATTTAAAAGTCTGATATTCTCCTGTATAAACATAAACTCCTATCATTCTACCCCTGCTTTATTCCACTTAAACCTATTCTTCACTTTCATCAAAATCTCTAATCTCCTAGTACATTCTTAGGGTATTACCACTGCTCAGATTTCATTCTCATCCATCTCTAACCTTAGCTCAATAATTAGATATCTCAATTCTACAATATTTTCTGTTCTCGTACATCTTGCCTTCTTATTCTATTTGCCACTCATCTCTAGCCAAACACCAGCCTTAGATTACTTCTGCTGTTTATTTCCCCTATTACTACTCAAGGGTCCCTATAACTGGAGGAAATATCACAACAATGCCTATTGGTTACATTAATTCACATCGTTATTGCATGTTGTTCAGTAGTTTCAATTGTGTCCAACTCTTCATTACTTCATTTGGAGTTTTCTTGACAACAATTTTAGAGTGGTTTGCCATTTCCTTCTCCAGTTCATTTTACAGATGAGGAAACTGAATTTAGCAACTTGCCCGGAGTGACACAGCTAATAAGTATCTGAAGTCAAATTCGAACTCAAGAAGATAAGTCTTCCTGATTCCAGGCTAGGTTTCTATTCATTGTGCCACCTACCTTCTACATGGATTCACATTATTCATCCTCACCTATGGTTGTAACAAAGCAGAATTTTAAATATTCCTTAAGTGATTCTTTATCTCATTCCCCATACACTCTATTTCAAAACTTTTCCTTCATAAAGCCTTTACTTTCTCTTCTCAGCTAAGGAATTTGTCTCCATATTGAGAAAACTGAGATTACAAAACTTGAGATCTTTCTTCTTCCCTTCTCTTTATCACAAAATTCCCGAGCTTCATTTCTCACATGCCTCTCTTTTCTCTCAATCTTTTACAAAGAGATGGCCCTTTTACTTGCAAATACCAATTCATCAATATGTGCACTTCATCTGAACCCTCCAATTTTCTCCAGCAAATTGCAAACTCAATTATCCTCCCCTTTCAAATCTTTAATCTCTTTTTAAGAATCAGTTTTTTCCCCTCTGCCTTCAAACATGTCCAAATCTTCCCCATACTAAAAAAGATCTTCACCAGATTCTAGCATTATCTCAAGCTATCATCCAGTATCTCCTCACTTAATTAGAAAAAGCTATCTATATATGAAACCTCCACTTATTCTCTTACTCCTCAAGCCTTTGTAACCTGACTTTTGACTTAAATCACTTATCTGAAACTGCTCTCTCCAAAGTTACCAATTTCTTCAAGTCTCCTTTGCTGACCCATCATTCCTACCACATCATTTAATTAAAAAGTGTTTCCCAAAGATCTATATAAGGTCCTCTTCTCTTCTCTCTCCATATCTCCATATCTCCTCAGTATGGGTTTAACTATGAAGATGAAGAAATATATATCCAACTTCAGTCTCTCTAAGTTAGTTCCACATTGGCAACTGTCTATTGGATATTTTAAGGTAGATAAACCATATCTACATAATCAGTAACTCCAAAATTTAACTATCTTTTCCCAAAAACCTTCTCCTTCTTCCAAATTTTCCTATTACAACTGAAGATACCACCACCCTTTTATTCTCCTAGGTTCATAACCTCAGCATTATCCTCAATTTCTCAATCTCGACAACTTATATATCTAATCAGTTACCAAATCTTGCTTTTTTTCTACCTCCACATTTCTTCCAGCCCAACCCTGTGCTCTTTATTCAGTTAACACTTTAGTTCCAGCTCTCATCACCTTTAACCTAGATTATTATAACAGCTTCCGAAGTGGTCTCTCAAATCTCTCACTTGAATCTATTTTACAAAATACTGCCAAAGTAATTTTCCATATTCAAATCTAACCATGTGACTCCTTTATTTAATCAACTTCTGTGGCTTTTTATTGCCTCTTAGATAAAATATAAATTCCTTTGTTTGGCTTTTGAAATTCTATACAACATGGCTCGAATCTACCTTTCCAGCTTCAGTGAACACTACTCCCCATACCTAAAATGACCTCCTCATTCCATTTCCTCAGTCTACATCTTGGTACTGGTTGTTCTCCATAACTAGAATGGGTTCTTCCCTAACTTCTAATAGAGAGTTACTCTCTTTTTTTAAAGATGTAGCTCAATCAACTAGCCAGCAAGTATTTTGTAAACTACTACATGCTAAACACCATTAAATTTTGGAGATACAAGTAAAAATCTTTACTTACAATGAACTTATATTCTAATGGAAGACATAAGTACATATAATAAGCACAAATATACATAAATATAAAGTTAACACAAACATATACAAGATAATTAAATGACAGAGTATTTTTATACAAAAAGTATTTTGAGATAGGGATAGGAAGACTCAGGAATTCTGTGAAATCTATTCTCTTGAGTCTAAAATATAGGACTTGAGTGTACTGTTCCAATTTGTTACAGTTGTTACTGTGGCCAACGCAATGTTTAAATGAAAAAGGGATTATCTATAGATAAAGAGGTTCTCTACATGTCCCTGTTTATGGAAAGAATTGTGTCGTAAAAAACTACAAATACTTCTAAATGAAACATGCAATCATTCAAAGAGTTCAACCAAATCATCCACATGAAAAAGCTGTTAATGAAGAATTCCTCTTTTTTAAGACTATGATATATTACTTATTAACTAGTCAATGAAAAAAGGTTCTTCAGACCCTACTTGACCATCTTGACTCTACCTTTCTTTTTTTCCAGTTATACCATCAGTGAAACTTATAAAGATGGAGCTCATAGCCCATCCATCCATCCTCATTCAGTATGATTCTTATCAGTTTCTTTCCATTGAGGTCATCCTCTGGCTCTTTTAATAGTTTGCAGATACTAGTGCAGCATTTAGGCTTTGCAACGATTGTAGTGTTTACCTCTGAGTTTTTAGGATTAAATGATATATGTGTAATATTTGTCATTTGCCACTATAAATATAGTCAATTCTCATCATTTTTCAGTAGATATATGTTCTATAAAGTTGCCAGTAACAGACGTATCTATAGCTGTCCATACAAAATAAAATGCCTTTTAAAAAATGAAGAAGGCTTTTATGCATAGTTTTGTGACAAAAGTGGAAGAGGTTGAATTTTCTTCTACAGAGAGTAAAAAGGGGTGAGAGAGTCAATATGGTCAAGTAAGAGGCAAAGAACTGCAGTGTAGCTCCCCTACCAAACTTTCTACATAAATAACTAGAAGACACGCCAGACTAACTTTTATCTGGGAAAGCCAAGGAAAAACTTATCAGTCATTATTTTTTAGAACATGGAGACTTTAAGAGACAGACACCAGGTCTGTAGACACCAAAGATGGGATCTGGCCAGGAATGTAAAGAGATCTAAAGATGTGCACCAAGAAGGAGTGCACTTTGACATTAAAAGATCACAAGAAATACTTGAACAAACACAGGATACAGGAACTAGCAGGCATGGGAAAATCTGGCACCTTAGTAGCTAACTGAACTGAGGAGTAGGGGGATGGGATCTGCAAACAGGACACCTGAGAGGATCACTATGGAGCCCTACCTATGTACGGATCAAAGAACAAATTCAGAATCAAACAGAAGCTGTGTGGCTCTAATCTTAGGAGGACATGGTTCTAGCCAGAATTACCAGAGTTGTAGTAGTCTCAGACAAAAAGGGAGCCTGCAGTTTTGTCAGTATGAACCTTCAATGTCTTGAAGGATCTATCATTGCTGAGTCTAGCAAGAATTATTAAAATATCAAACCAAGGAAAATCTGACAGACTCAAATCTGGATCAAAAACTTGTAGAACTTAAACTAGAAAAGGAGCTAGCAAACTTCATCCCTATTACATACATCACTTTAGGAGCACTGACAAATAGGCTGCAGGACCCAATTTTAACTATGAAAATAGATTAGGAGATAAAAGGACCAAAACCCAGATCAGATATTCTCCTTAAAAGTGTACAAAAGCCAAGTAGGTTAGGAGCATGAGCAAACAAACAAATGACAAAAGAAACTTATCATATAAACAGTTTTATGATGACATGGAAGCTCAAGAAATAAACCAAGAAGAAAATAACTATAAAACAAAATGATGATAACGCCTCATAGAATATGACTTGTATACATGTCCAACCAAAATTCTGGGAAATTTTCAGGTGCCATGAAGCTGACAGATGTATCAGTTAACACAGTGAGTAACATAGTTAAAATCCAAAAAGCACCTGGACAATCCAGAAGATGGATTGAAACCACCAAGATTAAATTTTATTAATATATAGTCAGAAATTTAAATTTTTAAAAAATCTGCTTCCCCAGTAGCAGATAGGGAACTATTGTTATGCAGGGCTTTCTCTCAAAAATAATGACCTCTTAGTACACTTGCTAATTTAGACCATCATTTTAGACTGTCCAGATGCTTTTTGGATGTTAACTTTGTCACTCACGCTGTTACTAATACATCTACCAGCTTTATGACACCTGAAAATTGGATAAGGATGCCATCCACTTCTTCAATCAAATCACTGTGTTGAACAATATAGGATCAAAGCTCTTTCCCAGCATTACTCTAGTACAGCTCTTCCAGCAGGGTAGCATTAGGTCTATTAATAATTAATCTTTAGAGCCTGTTTTTAATCATGCTTTGAATCTACCTATGCCATCATCTAAACCATGTATTTCCAATTTATCCACAAAAAAAGACAGTCAAATGCCTTGTTCAAATATAAGTAAAGTATGTTTATAACAATATCCCCCGGATCTACAAATATAATAGCTTTGTCAAGAAGAAAGAAAAAAAGGAAGGAAGGAAGGAAGGAAGGAAGGAAGGAAGGAAGGAAGGAAGGAAGGAAGGAAGGAAGGAAGGAAGGAAGGAAGGAAGGAAGGAAGGAAGGAAGGAAGGAAGGAAGGAAGGGAGAGAGAGAGAGAGAGAAAGAAAGAAAGAGAGAGAAAGAAAGAGAGAAATAGAGGGAGAAAGAGAGGGAGAAAGAGAGAGAGGGAGAAAGAGAGAGAGAAAGAGAGAGAGGGAGAAAGACAGGGAGAAAGAGAGAGAGAAAGAGAGAGAGGGAGAAAGACAGGGAGAAAGAGAGAGAAAGAGAAAGAGAGAGAAAGAGAGAGAGAGAGAGAGAAAGAAAGAAAGAAAGAAAGAAAGAAAGAAAGAAAGAAAGAAAGAAAGAAAGAAAGAAAGAAAGAAAGAAAGAAAGAAAGAAAGAAAGAAAGAAAGAAAGAAAGAAAGAAAGAAAGAAAGAAAGAAAGAAAAGAAAAGAAAGAGAGAGAGAGAGAGAGAAAGAAAGAAAGAAAGAAAGAAAGAAAGAAAGAAAGAAAGAAAGAAAGAAAGAAAGAAAGAAAGAAAGAAAGAAAGAAAGAAAGGGAAATTATGTTAGTCTGGATTTGACTCTTCTTAAGCCATGTAGCAATTCATTTCCCTTTCCAGATGTTAACACACCAGTGTTTTAATAATATATTGTAGAATTTTCTTAAAACTCAAAAACAAGCACCTCAGACTCATGTCCTTAAGGAAAAAACAACAACAACAACAACAACAACACTCTGCCTAGTTTTAGTTCTATAGCACTTTTCCTATTCTCTCATTAAATAGTGACATTTTCATTACATTTGGTGTCCTTAAGGGCAAGGGCTGCCTTTTGCTTCATTTTTAGTGACCAGTGCTTAATATAGGGTCTAGTCCATAGCAGACTCTTTAAAAATTCTTATTAATTTAACTACTGACTTTTAAGGATCGGTGATAGAGTCTCAGTAAATATGCTAGTTCTTTCAATTATATGAGGAACTACTGAAATACATTCTCTTATATCTCTGTAAAATATTTATGGAATGATCTATATACTCATATTTGCTGTATGCTTAACACATGAGAAGAAAACATATTTTTACATATTTTTTAAACAGAACACATTTTAGTTATATAACTAGAAAAAAAAGATATAAAGAATGCAAGATGCCCTATGCTTAAAATCTCTTGATTTTTTAAATCAAACTATGTAAAGACTCTAGGTCTCCTGGGCATCTTTAAGATGCTTCCCATTGTTACTTGAAAACTGTAGCTTTCACACTGGGTGGTTCAGCTAGACAGTCTGAATAAGTCAGAAATTTGAAAGCCTCTATTATAAAACACGATATATTAAATTTAAATCAAAGTACTTACTTTAATGTTCCATAAACTACAATTTAACAGATCTTAAAATCATGATTTTTCAAATCAATATGGTTCAGTAGCATTATATATTTTAGCCATACCTATTCTCAAAGACTATTCCTGAGGTTATACATGAGTTGCTTTCTGAGCTGCTCCAGAATTGTCCAGAATCATGAAACTATATTTTTCTATATAAAGTGAGGCATAAAAACAGGAAGACACAATGAAGGGTATTTGCCACTACCATGAAAGATATTCAGCATAGTTTATAAAATGTGTATCACATATATGGATGGTAAGCTCCCCAGATATTTCTGACTGCAAATAACATTGTGTTGATTGTATCATATCCTGGCACATGACTTGACTTCCTTAATTAACCCCATAATCACATAAAAAAAGAATGACCATTTTACATGTTGGAAAAACAGTAGAGGTGAAAAATGATATTTCTTATATTATAAAATGCATCTAAATAGAAAGTTAAATGATTTACCCCAGGAGGTAGGAAACTATACTTGTTTTTATAAGGTCCAGGAAGCTAAAAATGTTTTTATTATATTTTTAAATAAAGCTTTAGTGTATTCAAAAATGTAAAAATTGTTCTTAGCTCAAGGATTACACAAAAACTGGTTTCTTCAGATTTGGTCCTTAGACTTAGTTTTCTGACCCCTGATTTAGTCAATCAGTAAATATATTCTGAAAAATCACTTAGCCAATTGTAATCAAGGTCTAACTATCATTGTTGAGGATAATGACGAAATTTGCTACTTACCTCCTAGTTGAGAAGACATGGACTCTAGGTTGCAGAGTGAGATAGTTTTTTGGGATAATCAAGACAAGAATTACTTTTGCCTATGTACACTTGTTACTGGAGTTTTGTTTTGTTATTGTTTTTCCCCACTGAAGAGTTACATAGGAAGAAGAGAAAATAGATTTTTTTCTTACTGAAAGTTTTTAAAAATAAAATCACTTTACAATGATTTTTGAAGAACACTGAGTTCAGCAGAGAACTGAATAAGAGGCAGAAAGCAATCTAGTCCAGATGTTTTTGGATATTAACTTTGTCATTCTGTTGACAAGAAAAAAAAAAAAAAAAAAAAAAAACTGAGGTTCAGTTTTAGTTGACTGATTAACTACATAACTAAAAAAAAAATATGAAGATGAGATTTCAGTCCCAAATTGCTCCCTGCTACTAGCATTCATTTCTTTCAAGTGTTTTAAGAATAATAAAACTACAATCTCAGAAGAATCAAAATTACAAGAGACACAAAGGGCAATGGAAAAGATAATCAGTATTTAGATAACATTCAAAATGCTTACAAATATCTCATTTTATCTCCATAATACTGTTGGGAGGTAGTTATTTTCTAACTATTATTTTCTAGCCACTTTTTACAAATGGGCAAACTAACTAAATTCATGCTAAGTATTTGGAACTATCCTCAAAAAGTTATCAAATTGATCCAGCAGCATTTCTACTGGGATTATATCCCAAAGAAATCTTGAAGGAGAGAAAGAGACCCACATGTGCAAAAATGTTTGTGGCAGCCCTTTTTGTAGTGGCAAGAAACTAGAAATTGAGTGGATGCCCATCAACTGGAGAATGGCTGAATAAATTATGGTATATGGATGCTATGGAATACTATTGTTCTGTAAGAAACAACCAGCAGGATGATTTCAGAGAGGCTTGGAGAGACCTACATGAACTGATGCTAAATGAAATGAATACACGGCAACAAGATATATACAACGATCAATTCTGATGGGCATGGCTCTCTTCAACACTGAGATGATTCAAACCAGTTCCACTTGTGCAGTGATCAAGAGAGCCATCTACACCCAGAGAGAGAATCATGGCAACAGTATGGAACACGACATAGCATTCTCACTCTCTCTGTTCTTATTCATTTGCATTTTGTTTTCTTTCTCGTTTTTCTTTTTTTTTTCCTTCTTGATCCGATGTTTCTTGTGCAACAGATAACTGTATAAATATACATATATTGGATCTAACATGTATTTCAACATATTTAACATGTATTGAATTACTTGCCAGCTAGGGGAGGGAGTGGGGAGAAGGAGGGGAAAATTTGGAAGAAAAGGTTATGCAAGTGTCAATGTTGGAAAAATTACCCATGCATATGCTTTGTAAATAAAAAGCTTTAATTAAAATAAAAAAAAAAAAGAAAATCCCCAAACCAGAACATTTAAATATATTAAAATTCTTTACAAAATAAAAAATGATTTCAAATGGAAAAAAAAAAAAAAGAAATATGTGTTAAGTGACTTGCCCAGGGTCACATAGCTATTTTGAAGGTGAATTATAATTTAATCCAGGCCCAACATTCTAACTACTATAGTATTTAGTTGCCTGATAAAAAAAAAGACTAGTTTATAAGGCAGTGATAACATGTTACCAAACATGTTTGCACACACAAAGTGACATAAACATCCATCAAAGCCATATATGAACTAAAAACTTGAATTAGTCACGTAGAACGAAAAAGAACCAATGGACAAGCCAAGGGCTATACTAGAAATTTTCTACTTTTGTTGAGTAGATTCTCTATGCAAGAACATGAATATAAATCACAACAAAGTGAGAACACATGAATGAGTTACAACAACTTGTACTGACGGATGAGATTATATATTAACATACAGTGTCCAGATGTTAACCAGAATATTTAATAGATCATATTATTATTAAAATTTCAAAACGTAACTGATGACATTTTTTGGTAATATATTTCCAAGAACTATATTTTCATTAGTGTGGACAGTTCCACTAACAACTCAAATAGCAACTCACTGATAACCTTTGAGACTTAGTAATCATTAAAATAATGCTATTGAATTATATTTATTTGAAGACCCTAATTTTAAGACCTGTTAAACGGTAACTCAAGACATATCAAACTAAGAGCTTTACTTTAAAAAAAAAATCTTGATTTACAATTGATTTAAGAAAAACCCTAATTCCACAGTTTGAAAGCTACTCCCTCCTATGAACTAGGAACTAGAAAGTTGTTCTTCAGAGTCCTGAGACCTGGAGTTGCATATAATTTTTTATTGTCAGGGATTAAATCTAAGAATTATTACAGGATCACAATTATACAATGAATATTACAATTTAACCAGATTAGTTGTATGTTTTAAGGAGGAGTATTTCAAGTAACAATGTAAAAAACTGTTTTAATCTCTGATTTCCTTACTTACAGCTAGAGTTCTAACTATATCTACACTGAATACAGTGTTTCTCTTGCTTTTCTATTTATATTCCCAGTGCTTAATAAAATGCTTTTTCCATCATTCATTCTGAGCCTATGTGAATATTTTAAGTTAGAACTTCTTAATTCAGTATTTTGAATATTTACTGTTGCCACTGTTTGTATTTGATTCATGAACTGATATTCATCAGCCTTCAAATAAAACCATTTTATATTACTGAAGATTACTATACTCAACATGATAAAATCCAACGGTTCTCAACCTCTTTAAATCTTTTAATTTTTCAGCTTTGTATGACAGTAATTATAATATAAATAGCCAAGGATTGGGAAAAAAAAAAAAAGACATGGCAGAGAATGGATACCCTAGTTTCACCAGAATACACAAACTCACAAGTTGGAAAGCAGTATTAAGAGTGCTAGAACCAAGTTTGAATCTTGGTGCTTTGGTCAAAGTATTTTACTTCTATGAAACTCAGCTTCCTCTTGTATTAAAAAAGTTATAAATACTTGCCTTCCTGCATAACAGCATTATTGTAAGGAAAATGTTCCACAAATATGAACTATTAATGAAGAATAATATTTTAATTCATTGAAAATAATACAATAATTAATTTACTATTTTGTAAAAATATTTAAACTACTTCAGATATACTAACAACTCACAGACAAGAAGGATTATAAATATATACTCTTAGTAAATTCTTCCTCTCAATCCAAATCTAAATCTTTAAAGAAAAAGCAATTTCATTAGCTTGTTTTTTAACTTTAGGGGATAAATATCTTTCTTAAAATGTTATATATACTATTTTGTCTTCTTAAGCAGAGTATGTTAAATCTAACAACCTTTCTTTGATGACTTCAGGTCATTTTAAATAATGATCAATGTACTGCATAAATATACTTTCAGAACCTACTGAAATCTGTATGTCTATTTATCCACAGTTAATGGTTCTAAATCATGAGGTAACAAAGTGTTGTGGGGAAAAATACAGAGTTTGGAATAAGAGGATCTGGACTGGAATGATATCTCTGTGGCTCTTTTATGTGGTCTTGGACAAGTTATTTGCCCTCCCTGGACTTCAGAAGTTTCTTCCCTTGTAAAATAAGAGGATTGAATTAGCTGATTTTTGAAGACCTTTCTAGCTCTAAATTTATAATCTTGTGTTCTCTACCTAGTAAACTCACCACTTCATACTGCTGGTGGTAGGTGGGCCTATGGGAGGTTTTCCCCTAAGCCATCTCATATGCTGTTTTTAGGTTGGTGAAATACAGTTTGTTAAAACCGTATGTAAAGAAAGATTTAAAAGATTCTGAGTTGAAGGCCAATGAAGGACTGACCATATATTTTGGTTGTTCAGACGTCTATTTTTTCTTTTCCTTGTAGTTCCTCAGTTAATTTTCAGAAAAATGAAGTTACTTCTAGCTAAACTGTGGAAGAAGATATTACATTTGACAATCATAACAAATCATGGAGAAACAAGAGAAATCTGCAATAGTTTGATTTATATGATTCTCTTTAGGTTGCAGCTCTTACTAAAAGTTAAATCATCAAATAGCATCCAGTTCTTAAGGTGTACGTAGCTTAAGACTACAAGCTATTATTAGCTTTATGCTAATTTGTCCAAAGACAATCTTTAATAACATAGTTTCAAAACTCAATCAGTAACCTAAAAGCCAAAATAATTTGTTAATTTCAAATTGAAGATGGATAACTTCCTTTAAGGCATGCTTATCTATAATTCACTTTAAATTCTTCTATCCACTCTCTGGAATAAATTAATTCCACATGCTATCAAATATTAAATTTATTAATTTATTTTATGTTCAAGAATCAGAAAAGCACTCTTTATACTACCTTTTCTCACATTCTACAAAAAAATAGAATGCACCGAAGATATTTCCAATAATTAAATCCTATATTTTCAAGTTTATTCTTTGAATTGGTGATAGAGTAGCCATAAAGAGCAACTGAACTTCTTAAACCTAAAATCATTTTATAGAGCTATGCATATAGTTATGGTTATTTCTTCCTTTTGTAATCAAAAATATGCTTTTAAAGATGTGCATATTAACAAAAAAGCAACATGACTTGCATATGAAATACTTCATAAAACAAAACCAAGTGAGTTCCCATGTATAATATGTATATCATAATTATTTTCTTTATTCGATTATCAAACTAATTTCTAAAAACTGTGGATGCATAAAGGAACAATGATGTGGTAATATAAAAATTTCTAAGGGAGAAGGGAAGACCCTCCAAACACTACTCTTAGACTGAAATGCAAAAGTTTCTAATTTAAGTTATTATGCTTTAAAATATGGGTTCAAACTTCCTTGTCTTAGATGTGAACTCAAAATATAATTCTACAGAAAATTATATACCAAAATCACAGGCAGTTAAGTCATTTCCCTTTCTAGATAATGAGCACATTCATTAGCTCCTGGGCCCAGCACTGTTTCCACTGTAATATAATTAATCAAATATCTACATCATGAGCAAGGTACATTGGTGAAGTAATTGGACAACTTTTTACACTCAATTTAAGTTCCATTATACTACTTGAGATGTGAAGAAAAAAAAAAATCTGATCTCTTTTTAAAAATCTTTCCTACCCCCAAATGCTAACAATGACCAAGAAAAGATGTCCTAGGAAAAAAACAACTTCCGTCATTCATCATAATTCCTACATACAGCAAAAACTCTAGGAGGAACAGAGACTAAACACTCTTAAGGTACCTCAAAGAAGTGAGTAAATGGGACTGCGGGAGATAGATAATATTAAGATTCTCCAAAGGAAAGACCAGATAGAATTAATACATCTAGCTAGAAATGAAGAAACTGCTCAACTTGGGTGTCAGAAAGCCGAGAGTTCAAATCCTGTCTCAGATAGTTACTAGTTTTTGTGCCCTCACTTAACCTTTATTTGCCAATATTTTCAATTCTATAAATGAGAATAATAAAGAGAACTTACTTCACAGACTGTATTGAGGACCAAATAGATGATAAATACAAAGCGCCCTTCAAACCCTGGAGAACTATCATGCTCCTGTTACTATCATTATTATTCTCCAAGATTGGAAATCTTTCACGGACCTGGGGAGAAGGGGGTGAGAGATGAGGGGTGGGAGTGGGTATTCCTTTTTACCCTAAGAAGTTCGGATTCTTTTTTGTTTCATAGATGCCTATGGCAATCTGTTAAAGTCTATGGACCTCTCTCTGGATGCTTTTACAGGCACAAAATGAAACACAAAGGAATTCTATCAGGAAGAATTTTTTAAAAGGTCATCTGAGAGGGCAGGTAAAGACCCAAAACGGCAAACGGGGTGAGAGAGAAGGGTCACCACCAGCCCAGAGGCGGGACATCGCTGCCCGGGGGCCGTCCCCACCCTCTGGATTGGCCCAGCCCGGCTCCCCGGGGGGCAGGGGTCGCTGACTTTACCCGTTAGGTTCCTCAGCACCGTCCCATGGGCCCAGAGACTCAGGACTTGCTGCACCGACAGGTTGATCATGGAATTATCTGCCCCCTCCGCCTTCATCTTCCCCGGGGGGCGCCCGCCGCTCTCTCCGCGGCTCCGGGGCGGCGGGGGCTGCGAGGCTCGGGGATCAGCGGCCGGGGGTCGGCTCCTCCAGGCCGCCACCGCCGCCGGGGCCGGGGCCGGGGGCGGGGCGCCGCGGGGGCCGCTGCTGCTGCTGCCGGGGCGGCTACTGCTACTGCTGCTGCTGCTGCTGCGGCGGGGCCGCCGGGGGGGGCTGCTCAGCGCGTCTCCAAGGCAGCCCCCTTCCCGCCGGGAAGACATTGAGGACAGCGGGCGGGCCGGGGGAGGGAAGGGGCCCCCGAGCGCAGGCCCTGGAGGACCGGGGAGAGGCCAGGAGGCCGCCGCTTCTCTTCAGAGGCAGCGGCGTACCGCGGGGCCCTGCGGGACGAGGAGGAGGCCGGACTCGGACCGCGAAGCTCGGGGTGACAGCAAGCGGCAAGCAGGTGCGCTGGCCGCCGGGATCCCGCTCATCGCCGTGGGAGCCAGAAGACGACGTGGAGGAGGAGGCTAGAAGAGGAGGAGGAGGCAAAGGAGAAGGTGGACCCGGTGGCCGCGGCGGCGGCGGCGGCGGCACCTGCCACCCGCCCTGCCCGCCCGCCGGCCCTTGACACTCGAGGAACCGCCCCCTCCACCCGGGGCCGGCGACAGCCCCCTGCCGCCCCCCCTCCCGCACACGCGCGCACCTGCGCGCCCGCGCGTAAGGATTTCTAGCGCCACCAACCCCGCCTTACTCAAGCTGTTGCGCATGCTCACTCAGTTCTCCCCCACGGCTCGCTCGCCTCTTTTCTCTTAAGCGAGCTCCACAGAGCGTGTGTGGAGGAAGGTGGGGTAGGGGAGGGGCTGGGGTAAGCGTCAGCAGCGCCACCGGTTTGATCTCCGCCCTGATTGGGAGTTGGAAGAAAACTCCGCCTCCTGTTCACCACACACACGCTCACACACACCCTGAGCCTTTGACACTTATCCCTCCTCCTTCGGAGGAAGCAGGTGGCGGGGGGGTGGACATGGACGCTGAGTGGAACAGAAGTGGGAAGCGGCAGCGGAGACTTT
This sequence comes from Sminthopsis crassicaudata, assembly GCF_048593235.1. Taxonomy (NCBI): domain Eukaryota; kingdom Metazoa; phylum Chordata; class Mammalia; order Dasyuromorphia; family Dasyuridae; genus Sminthopsis; species Sminthopsis crassicaudata. Next base: position 173,544,195 of record NC_133617.1, on the reverse strand, counting down.
GGGGTGAGCGGATTCCCATTTTGAAGAAACCTCCTCAGTCCGGAGCCTTGTGAAAATGTATTCGGGTTTCCCCCATCGCCCAAAAAGGATGTGTTTAAAGATTTTCCCGTGGCGTTCTGAGGGGAGGGGGAGGGGGAGGGGAATGCGGACGATCTGAGCCGTGCTGGATTTTTTCCGCCCTTCTGTTTGTGGGAGGGCGAGGTGCCGTGAGTGTTTCATAGGAATCCTTACCTGAAAAGGAGCGTGTTTTTATACTAAAGGAGCAGCAGAAACGTTTATCCAAGACCTCTTTTCCTTAACAACTAAATGTGAAGATCTCGTTTCCCTGCTTCCCTTCCAAATAAAGCAAAATTTCATAAAATACTCACTTGCCACCATAGCATATACTTTTCCGCAGAGGGCTTTTAGCATATTTTTACATAAGACAACTCAAAAAAGTATAAAATAACATTTTTTTTACATATTTAACTTTTTTTTCTTCCTACTAGCATCACTGGACAAATATATTTTTTGTCCTATTTTTAAAAACCATTTCCAGTGATTCCTTTTTCTTTCAGGTTGGACATGACAATGAATGGATTTTGTCACGTATCTAACACAAGTGACCAGCATTTTAAATATGTACGTTAATGTTATTCGGTGTAGTTTTCCAAAGATACATGAGTATACAAGATATTTGAGAATTTCTTACAAGTAACTATTACTTCTACTCTTACCAATGTAAGTCTGATGAATTCAAGTATCAACTGCAAGTGATGAAATTGTCTTCTCATGTCAATTCTGCAGTGAAATCTACATACATTCCATTGCCATGTCTTCATTGCAAGATGGGAAACAATCGCTTGCATCAAATTTCATAGAAAAGGAAAACAGTCAGCTAGATAATCTGATTTTTTTTAGAAAATTAGAAAAGACATTACTATTTTATTACTTTCTTTTTTATGAGGCCTTTAAAATTTCCTTCAAGTTGTCAGGAATCATGAATCTGAGAAAACTAAATATAACTTAAATTTTAAAAAATTAATTTCTTCATCTGTCACATTATGGGATTGGACTACATGACATTCTAAAGTTACTTCCATTTCTAAACCTAGGATCATAGAACTCTTTCATTCATGTTCCTTCCTTGCTGGTCTTCATAGAAATCTAATTTTCTCCTGAAGGGAATTCATCATTTTGACACCCTGATCAAGATAACATGAAGGAGAGGGAAGGAATAGCAGTTATTTATTAAGTACCAGCTCTGTGCCAAGCACTATGTTAAGAACTTTACCATATGATCTCTTTTGTTCTGGAGAAAAGCAAGAGTATTCCCTCTAGCTACAGAGTAACAGAATTCAAATCACCCCTGATGCTATTTTGGACTGTATCCAAATGGATTGAACTAGGTTGTCTCTAAGGTTCCTTTCAACTCCAGTTCTGTGCTCCTGTGCTTATTCTCTGTTTCCCAAAACATAGACTAAGAAAAAGAATCTGCACAGTCCTTCATCCCTCTTCCTTCTCATCAGACTTTCCTTCTCACAATCATTCAGAAATTGCCTCTCTTTTTTCCTAAAAGTTTCTTGCATCCTGCCTAGATACTTCTGGGCTATTATTTTTACCCCAGCTCCAGCCTACTAGTACACACACACACACACACACACACACACACACACACACACACAATCACGTAAACAAATTATACTTTCATTTCCCCCACCACTACCACATTGAAATTTGCCTTACAGGTTACCCAATTTGCAATATTCTTTGATTTTCAAAAGAGTAATTAGATATTACCCTAGTGACCAACAGATAGGAGTATAATGATATAATGTATTTTCAATTTGATTTTTTACTTTTAATTATCATGCTCTAACTACTGGACCATAGAAACTATGATTTTATTCACTATTATGTATTCTCATAGGTACTCCACTGGAAGTTAAAGAAAGAGGGTATCTCAGAAATCATTGAATGTCTAAAATTACAGATAAAGAAACTAAGGACAGAGCAGATGAAGTGACTTATCCAAGATAACAGTATTTGAATGTGTGTGTGTTTATATAACTTTGGGGGCTTACATTTAACACTGAACATCAGATATCCTCTTAGACATCAGCCCGTAATCAAGTGTATTGAACATTACATTAACACACATCAATCATTTTCTCTCCTATTTCTAATGTGTTTACCATACTTCCACACTTCATTCTGTTGATCAAAATAGATGTTAGGGAAGTGAAGAAACCCAGATTGTAGCAATATAACAAAATGTCACAATATCTTTGTTAGAAAACAGCAGTTTAAGTAACCATATCGCTTATGAACTGATAACTTAAAAGTTGTGGCTATGCCCTAAAAAAAAGAATGATTGAAATTAATTCTATGCAGGGTTGCTTGATGATCTAGCCTCAAAGAAACTAAATTTAATAACACTAGATCTAGAGTCTGAAGAGAAGAGTTCAAATGTCAGTTCTGCTATTTATTCTGGGACTCAGTTTCCCCTTTGTACAATAAGCTAATCAGATCAGATGAACTTTTAAGTTCCCTCCCATCTCTAAAATCTCATGCCATCAAACTGAAATGTTTGCAAAGGGATCTTAAGAGATCATTTAGTCTAATTCCCTCATTTTACAAAAGAAGGAACCAGAAACCTATAGGTGTGAAATAAATGACTTAGGTGAGTTCATTCAAATAACTGCAAAAGTAGGACCTGAAACTTTGTTAACTCAACTCCTATTGTAGAGCTTTCTACCTTATCACACTGCCTCTCATTGTCCTATTACCATCTTCTTCAGATCTTGGAGGGAGAGGAAAGGAGACTAGAAAGCCAGCTCAACTTGGCTGATTGTTTTGAGTCTTGTACAAATCTATGTTCAGTATATCTATTTGGATTTTGGTCTCAACTTGTAATTACTGATTTGGAAATTTTTGAGAAATTCTTTTCACCTCCAACCTCCTCACCTTCTCCCTTCATAGATGGATACTTCCTCTAATTGATAATATTAAAAGACTTTCCTAGAGCAATCAATAGTCAGATCCTTTGGTTAGGTATTTATCTAGGTTCTAATAGCTAAAATTTGTCAGAGAGAGAAAAATAATTTTCCTACCTCCAAGACAAGCTTTCTACAACTACTCCATGGTGCCTCTATATCCATATGATCCATGATTTTACAGCACTGTATCAATAAATTAACAGGCATCCTAAGCTCCTCTGTGTGGCAGATAGTATTCTAGGTAGTAGGCATATAGATGGTCTTGGCTGATAATTTTACATTCTATAGGAGTTGAGGTAGGGAAGAGAAAGAATGTAAAAGTTCTCAGTCAATAAATACAGGATATACACAAAATAAATATAAATTGATCTGGGGTAGAAGACACTAAGAACTCAGGATTACATATAGTACAGAAAACCCAGCAAGATTTCATTTACTTTTTCATTTATGTCAAGGATGTTTTTTAAGTAGTTTATTTGAAATTTTCATTATAGCTCATTCTCATTCAAAACACATAACCTAGAGGGTGTACTTGTGTACTTAAAAAAATCCAAACCAGTTAGATTTTACTTGCTTCACACTTTTAAAATTGTTCACAAGTATTTTTAAAAAACACAAAGAAATAGCACTTAAATCTTAAAATCTGAACATGAAAGAAGATATCAAAACAATAAATGCTTTCTGGCAACTCATCATTTCTCTCTAGAAATAAGACAGACCTATGTTTAGTAAATATATTTATGGCATTTTATTTATGTCTAGAAACCTTTTAACATAACCATTTTAAAGGCTACATCATGAAAAACTATCTCATCTCAAGTTAATTATAATTGTCTTCAAAAGCAAGGCTTATGAGATGCCAAAAAAATCCATCATAGAACCAGAGACTGTCAGAGGTCAAAGAAATCTTAGACATCATTTAGTCCAACTCCCTAATTATATTGATTGAGAAAATGAGAAAAGCACTAGAAAGTGAAATGAGTTGCTCTGGACTTCAAATCTACATCTCAGTGTCCCTTCTTAAAACCCATCCCTATAAATGAAAATCTTGGAATTTCTTTCTCTGAAATAATACACATCTTTTCAGTGTGGGTGGATTTGACACACTCATGTAAGGAAGTAAGTGAGAGAGCAAGTGATTTCTCTAGGATTGTTTCAGCCCTGTGATTTCATATATTATCTAACCAATATATACAACCCCTTCCAAATATACTTGCATGTAAATAGAAAAACACACATATTATTAAGTATTCTTCTTGCTAATTTTACTACAATAAGCTCATTAGAAAAGCTTTTAAAACATACACAGAGAATACTATGGTATCAAGACAAGCATAATTTTCAAATCTATTTCCTACTCTATCCAGTTTTTTAAGGGTGCTCTATATAACCATGGCATCTATCATTATATTTCATTTGTCCCTGCATCATAAACTACTCACAAGGATGGCTCCAACCCTAAAGAATACATTTATTAATCTAACATCTGCCAAACTTTTTTTACCATCTTCTTTATTCCATATAAGCCAATATGTTAACATATTTTATATAGTGTGTGTGTGTGTATATATATATGCATGTGTGTGTATATATATATATGTATATATATATATATATATATATATATATATATATTTAATACTTTGAGATTTCAATGAAATCCATTAATAGAATTTTAGTAATAAAAGGGATAGAAAGCTGATTTTACTGATGGAAGACTTGGGGCTGTGAAAAGTTAATTGATTTTCTCAAAGTCATGAAAGTAGTATTAGGGCCAGATCTACATTTACCAACTTTAAATTAAGAATTGACAGCATCAAAGATTTAATTATGAGTTCCCTTAAAAAGCTAAAGCATTTAAGGCATGTAGTATAGATTTCTCTTTGGCTAACACATCCTACCAACTAGCATATTTAGGATTATAGAATTTAAATGTCAGCCTTACTTTCCCCTCCCCTTGAATGGTGAGTGCCTCAACTGTCCCACTAATTTCAAACAAATCCTGGTTAAACTTCTTTTTACTCCCAATCTCATATTCCTCTCTTGCAATCAGCATCATAGAAGTCTTAAAGTCTCTTAAGTCTTTTTTTTTTTTTTTTTTTTTTTTAAGTGAGACATCCTGGGCCTTTAGCTTCACATAAATGTTCCAGAAATATTCAAGTATATTAGGGATTAACAAACAGTCTGTGTTTCAGTTTCCTCATGAAAAATTGGAATAATGTTTTATTATCTACCTTATAGACTTATCTTGAAGAATATATTTTATAAACCCCCAAATGCTATGGAAATATGAATTGTTGTTGGAAATGTATTCATTCCAAATTTTAAACAACTAACTTAAAATGTTTTCTTGGTTTACCTCCATTATATAAATGGATGGACTTACATAATCAGTAGTGCTAGAATACACTGGCATCGTAAATCTATGAAAATTAGAGTTTATGATCTGAGGGAAAAAAAAGAATTGGAATAAGTCTTTTTTTTCCCAAAGAAATAAGAGAAGATGAGGGAGAAGGAACTATATAGAGTATGGAAGTAGTTTCCACCTATTTGGAAAGGGAAGGAAATTAAAACTATTACTAAAAGAAAAAGGCCAATATTATAATTTGTCACGTCCAACATGCTAAAAATAATACTTAGTGAAAGAGACTCTTCTGTAAGCAAACATCCAGGTATAGAACCCAACTTCTTAATATTATCCTCCTATCTTTAAAAACTTCAAGATAGTCATTTACCAATTTCTTTTTTTGTTTGTTTTTGCCATCACACAAGTACATAATTTTTTAAATCCACAAAAACAAATGTTATGCCAGCTGTTTCTCTAGAATAAAAACAAATTCAAGTAGGACAAATGTTAGAAATAGAAGAAAAATCTCACAATTACCTTTCATCTCTATAGAGATCTTATATATATATAAAGCATATTCCTCAGTCAAGAGATTTCTCTACAGTGAACTAAAGAGAGAAAATAAAATTTCATTGTACTGAAAATATGCTTTCTACAAAGAAACTATAAGAGTAAGTGGGAATACGTATTCTTTAAAGAGAAAATGGAAATTGCTTAAATAGTTACAAAAGAAAAGATAATCTTTTTTGATTGCTAATGCTAGAGATTTAATAATTTGAAAATTCTCAGGTAAAAAAAAAATTTGCAAAATTTCCATCTCCCTAGTAGGTAACAAGTTACCAAGTTGAAAGACCAACCATAAATGAGCTAGTGATTTCCTTCCAGGCTAGATGAAATACTGGTTTCAGATGAAAAAGAAGGTAACTGCTTACAGATCTACAAATGTGTTCCATCTTTATCTTGTTCCTTTTGTGATGTTGACATATCCTTATTGTAGGAATTGAAGTTTCATGTAAGCATATTTGTGATTTATTGGACTTTCATCCCCTGTATCTTCATAGTCCTACTTTTTCCATGAATATCTGCACACAAAATAGGCATCTCCCCACCTCTGATTTCTACACAATCTTGTTTAGTTCAAAACTAAATAAGGAACTCTGATTTATTTGAATTTATATATTATCAGTGAGGATGGAAAAAATGATACCATGTCTCTAATAAAAGAAATTAAATTAGCTACTGGGCCATATGTATAAAATTTAAAAGAAATATGACAGGTGGCAAAGTGAGAAAATTTAAATATTCTGTCTTTTCTTTTTAATTACATTTTATTTGGTTTTCATGCAATCTTTGGAATTTAGGGGTAGGAAGCTGAAAATTGGGAAGGGAAATGATACATCTATCTCTATAGAGTTTAACATAGTGCCATGCATAATTTCTGATAATAATCTGCTTAAAACTACTGCTTGGATTCTCTGAATCTCTTAGTGTGATGCAGGAGCTGTCCTTAACATCATCTAAGAGTCCATTTGCTCATGGTATTATTACAAATTAATTAAAACAAATACATTTGACTGATAAACTCATAGAATTCTAAAATTGGAAAGTAACTTAGAAGACCATCTTGGATCAGCAGAGCCAAGATGGCATCTCAAGTCAGCATTTTTTCCAAGTACTCCCAACATATCCTTCTACATCAACTTTAAAAGTATGTCATATCAAATTCTTAGCAGGTAATAATTAATGTGCAACAAGAAAATGGTACTTACACACATATATTGTATCTAGGTTATATTGTAACACATGTAAAATGTATGGATTACCTGCCATCGGGGGGAGGGAGTGGAGGGAGGGAGGGGATAATTTGGAAAAATGAATAAAAAAAAAATTCTTAGCAGGAAAATGAACAAAAAGTCATGATTGAATTATTTTTTCTGGTCCAGGATGGTTTAGGAAGAGAGAAAGTGAGGTCTGCAGAAACTAATGTGGGGGTTGGCTGAGAATAAAGTGTAGCTGAGCAGAAGTGATACCAGCTGTGGGGCAGTAGTAGTGCCCTAGAAACAAATATGGAAATTGAACATCTGGTGAAAAACAGAAAAGATCCTAAGGCACAAGCTGCCATTTGCAGCTCTGTCACCTTTACTCAATTTCAAGTCACAGTTTCAAGGTAGAGAGGAGTGGTCACAATCATAATGGAACAGGACCCTATCTGGCAAGGACCATAGAGCAGAATGGAGAGAAATTACCAGATCTTCCCCTAAATCACACCATTTTGGAAGTTTATAAATAGCATAAGTTCACAGAAGAAAGCAGCTCAGAAAGCAGCCCTGATCCCTACCCCTAGAGGTGAGCAGAAATCTGCTCTCATATAAACCCTTAAGTCAAGAAGTAGTCTGAAAAAATGAGAAAACAACAACAAAACCTGACCACAAAAATCCACTATGTTGACATGGAAGCTCAAGACACAACCTCAGAAGAAAATGATGTGAAGACTTGACTTGAAAATACCTAAAATCAAAAGCTCAAAGAAAAAAGTGCATATTAGAAAAGCCCAACAAGAATTCCTAGAAAAATAAAAAAAATTAAAAAAAAAATTTTAAAGGGAGCAAAAAAAGTTATTAAAAAAAAAAAAAAAAAAACCTAGGCAGGGTGGCTAGATTATGCAGTGGATAGAGCATTGGCCCTGGAGTCAAGAGGACCTGAATTCAAATATGACCTCAGACACTTAGTACTTACTAGCTATGTGACTTTGGCCAAATTACATTACCCCAATTGCCTTGAAATGACAAAATAAATAAATAAAATGAGTGGTAGAGATTGGATGTAAATCCATTACCAGATGGATTTACAAACAAATTCTAACAAATATTTAAAGAACAATTAATTCCAATATAATATAAATTGCTTGAAAAAATAGGTAAAGAATAAATACTTCCAAATTCCTTCCATGACATAAATGTTTTGATATTTAAACTAGGGAGATTAGAAACTCAGAAAATGATAGGTCAATTTCCCTAGCTAACAAGGACATTACAAGATGTATCATAAAGATCATATCCTATAATCAGACTGAATTTATATGAGGAATCCTGAGCGTGTTTGATATTGGGAAAACTATAAGTATAAATGGCCATAATCATATAATTATATCAATAAATACAGAAAAAGATTTTAGCAAAATCTAATACTTATTCCTATTAAAACACTAGAAAAGCACAGGTATAAATGGAGCTTTTCTTAAAATGATAAGTACTATTTAACTAAAGCCAAGAGAAAGTATTATCTGTAATAAGAAGTTTTAAGATCTCCTTTTCAATTTCTGAGGAAGAAGCAGCCTTCTTGACAAAACTACTAATGATCCCTATCTTCTCTCATAGCTTGCCCCTTTAATCCTTTTCTGTGTCTCTGTCGATCTCTCATGCTAATATAGGAACATACGTAAAACACACACACACACACACACACACACAAACACACACACACATATATAATTCCATTCTAAATCCTTCTCCTAAACTCTAGTTATATATCATCCACTTCCTGCTAGACCTTTCTACCTCATGTTGTGTCAGAATCTCTAGTATCTGAAACTCCTCATATCTAAACTACAACTCAATATTTCCTATAAATCTTTATATTGAAACTTCCATATTTCATTCAAGGATATTACCATCTAAATTTGTAACCTCAGACTTAGCTTTGATTCTTATGGATTTTTGTTTTGTTTTGTTTTGTTTTCTGAGGCTGGGGTTAAGTGACTTGCCCAGGGTCACCCAGCTAGGAAGTGTTAAGTGTCTGAGACTAGATTTGAACTCGGGTGCTCCCGTCCTCCTGAATTCACTAATCCACTGCGCCACCTAGCTGCCCCCTTATGTTTTCTTTAAACCCATATCCAAGGAATTGCCAAGTCTTGTCAGTTCTACTTCAGTAACATCTGTTGCACTCCTCCTTTCTTTCCACTTAGAAAACCAGTGCTCTACCTCAAATTTTCATCATCTCTTATTTAGACTATCAAAACTTCCTAATTAATCTGCTTCTTCTCTTTCCAATCTGTTTCCCACATATTGCATACAAAACCAAACTCCTAAAGTACATGCCTGATCATGTTGCTTCTCTCATTAAAAACTTTCAATAGCTCCCTATTCCTTTTTGGATAAAATATAAATTCTTCAGTTTTACATTTAAAAGCCCTCAATTCTCTCTATAACTTATTTTTCCACATATATTTCATTTTCCCTCTTCATATTCATTTTTTTAATGTTCCAGGCAAATTGGAATTCCCATCTGCTCTTTGAACTAAGTGGTCCATATCTTACTTCCATATATTCACACTAGCTGTTTTCTCATTCCTGGGACATACTTTCTTCCTTAATTGTGCCCTTTCAAAACTTAATTCATGAGCTAATTAGTCTGTGAAGTCTTCCCTTATTACTCTATTTTTTTAGTGCTATTAGGTATAATAATTATTTAAATTAATTTATACTTATTTCACAAATTTTTAATTAGAAAAGAACTTTGAAATCCATAAGGTATAACCCATATTTGAAAATCAATCCCCTCTAGAAGTACCCCACAACTAGTCATCTTTTTTGTTTAATGATCTTTAGTGAGAAGAAATTAATTGTTTCACTGAGATAGTCTATTCACCTTTTGATAGCTCCAGTGGTAATATTTTCCTTACAAGTTAAACCTAAATTTATTCTTTGTGTATCTTGATTCCCCTTAATAGATAGTAAGCTTCTTGTGGGCAAAAAGGCTGTTTTATTTTTATTGTTTCCTATCCACAGGATCTAATAATATGTTATGGCAATCTTAAGAGATCAAAGTATATGACCCCTTTGATCTCAGAGAAGAAATGAATAAGGCAGGAGATTCATAGAGTGTGAAAAGAGCTCCAGTTTACTATGCCCTACAGCCTTTTTGACGTACATTTTTGCAAGCATGATCAGCTTGTGGACAATAGGCAATCCCCAATCACCATTCAGAGAAGCAGCTTGTGGGCTTTGTGTATGCATGGTATCTGCCAATGGGAGGAGAGCCAATCCAGCAATTTAGCAACTTGCTCACAGGTGAGAGGCCTTATTAAAGCATCCCTGTTCATGAGCAACTAGCTGTGACCCTCAGGTCAAAACCTGTTCCTATGCCATGCATCCCTGCTCCTTGCTCAACAAGAGCATTTCTTCAACATGGCAGAAAACTTATTATGCACCAAAGGTCGAGGTGGCCTCTATACTCCCTCTTGGCAGGGTCCCATACTCTAGCAATAATATATCTTACATGTGATAAATGTTTAAGAAATGTCTATTTAGTTTAATCAGATGTCATACAAGTAACGATGGAAAAGAAAAGATGATATTGATAAATAGATCCTGGTTTGAAAATAATTTTATCAGACCAATTTTTAAAAAAAATTTCAATAGTCAAAAATAATCGTTGAATGACTCATGTTATATTTACAATACTGTTGTAAGGATAGGGTTTTATCTTCAACCCAATTAATGTCATCATAGACAGTCCAGACTGTCATTTAATTAACCGATAAAAAGTGTTAAGTAGGTGTGAACCAGTCTTTAGTGACATTATGAATGACTTTTTAAAAAAGATGTTAAACAGAAAATATCTTGTATTTGGTTGAGAAGATCAAATTATGACTTTTGGGTTATGTACTACAAAACCAACAAACAAACAAACAACAAACAAAACCCCCAGCAAATTTGGAGTTTCCCAGGGAATAGTAAATCAATTAAGGGATGGGGGATTCCATTTTTGGAGGATTCCAGGCCTAGAGTTGGAGTTAGATCTCTGAGAAGAAATTGTCTTGGAGAAAGGGATGAGGGAAAGAAAATTTATCTCTTCTTTCCTCCCCCTCCCATTACCTATGTTATAAGATAAGAGTCGAACCAGTAGCAGATAGTGCATACAGCTAGACTAAGAGAGGTTAGACAAACAGGAAATAATACATTCAATTAGGAGTATCAATAGTTTAGGAAAAGGAATCATCAGGCATTCTGAACCTTTACAGCAGAAAAAAAAAAAAAAAAAAAAAAAAGTGATAGCTTTGGATTCCATAAAGGTGTCAGTCAATTGAAAGCCAGAAGAAAGCTTCATCTAAGGGGACTTCATATTGTTGTTCATCCTTCATTTTTTGAAGACTAGTGACATCACAAATGAGTAATGTCTTGACTTGTGTATGAATTGAATTTAAATAAGGCAGAGTTGTGCAAATCATCAGCCTCACTCTCTCTTCCAGAGTCAACAAAGTCCACTAAGAAGACAGAAGTCAGGAGGACTGGGGACAGCCCAGGATGCAATGGTTAATCTTAGCATCTTCATTGTCTTGCTCTAAGTGCTCCACAATCTTGCTCCAGCACCTTGATAACCATTAGAACAAACTGTTCTTGACTGCCCATTCTGCCAGGAGAAGTCTTCACATACTTGAAATATGCATCCCCTTAACTCACCAATGGGTTTAAAGCCAATTGGCTACTCTTAATCTGATTTAGCCCATCTACCGAAGTAGTTTATCAGAATATAGCATAAAGTATATAGATATCCTTCCCATATTCTATAGAACTCAGCACTCCTGTGATCTGGAAAGTCTACATAAAAAATTTTGACACCCCCCCCCAATTTTGTACCAGAGAAGACGTCTTAATTGTTATGGTATCAAAAGATAAAATATGTTGATATTATATAATATTATACATGTATATAGTGCATTTTTGAGTTTCTAAACTTTTTCTGTGTCATCTACCAGCCTTATCTGCAACTTCCACAAAACTCCCCCAAAATTCCCATTTAATTTCTTATGCTAACCTGTGATATATTGACACCATGATGTCACTATATGGAAGGGATAATTGTAATGAAAATGAGGAAGACATTCTGAAGGATTCATCTAGATTTTTTGCTATAGTATGGAGTATGGAAAGATATCATGGTTTGAGGAAAGAAAAAAGATTTAGAAGTTACTGCGGGAGATGAGATAGAGAGATACTAAAAGTAGAGTAAATGAAATATTGAGCATAAATGAAGTTTTGTCACAAGAATTTGTGTTAGATAATTAGATAATCCATGAATCCTTATGAGATAACTAAGAAAGGAGAAGAGGGCTCAAAAACAATCTATACTTGGAGGTTGGTTATGGTTAATATAGTAAAGGAACCTTAGAAGGAACAGTCATACCAGAGAACAATGTATTTAATGGGTATAATAGATTACTCTCATTAAAATTTTGTAAAGATGAAAAAATGGAGATATGTATTCATAGTTATTTCTGGCCTCTTGATTACCTTTTAAAAATGGAAATAAAGCCTAAGCTGTCTGCCACATTTTTGGTATCTTCCCTTTTTCCAAATACTTTAAGAATTTATCCTTCAATGCCCTACAAAGCATTTTACCTCTATGATAGATCACTTTTCTGTATCCTTGTGTAATGAAAGGTTTCAAGTATAGAATATTTCATGGATTATGCATGGAGATAGAACCATGTTTAACTATCTCATGAAGAATGTGTAGGCTCCCCTAGTAACTCTGTGCCAGATATGCTCTAGTTTATGACTGAGGGACTTTAACTTTGAGAAGATGAAGTATCCTTTTATTGGTCCCTTGGTCCTCGTGATAGTAGTGATGGGATACTCACAGGGTGACAGATAATTTTTAGAAGTGTTATTCCAGTTTTTTTCTGTTATTTTCTCTCCTTTTGGTAAGTTTTTGGTTTGTTTGTTCATTTTTGAAAAGTTATTTTAATCCTCTTACAACTGGAATTGTTAATGATATTTTTGAGTTTTGAGCTGATTTTTAGCCTAGTTTTTATTGCTGCTGGTTGGAAGAAACTTGTTGCATTCATCTTTCTTGTGCCTACATAACTCAGCTATACAACTTTGAATATTTCAGTGCCTATTCACTGATCTTTTTTTATTTTGATATTTAAATTTTGTCTTAGTCTTTTATTTTTAACTTTCTTATGTCTCTTTACCACCTCTTTCTGAACTTTTTATTTTTTTCTTTATATTTTGACAAGGCTATTCTAGAATATTTTTAAAATATTTTTTTATTTTTGGTTTTCATTTCCTAGATACACTTATTTTATACTTTCTGGTTACTATTTTAATTTTTATAGTTTTGATTTTAGGAAAGTTCTACTTTTTCAATTTTATGTTCAATTTTATTTTGGTTCAAGAACAATCCTTCCCTCCTTCCTCCCTCATCAGTGCATTGCCATATAAAATATTTCTATACAAAATGTTAAAATACATCTATTCGTTGATGTACTATATTAATGAGATGTTAAAATGAGATGGTTATGGGCATAAAGAAGCATTTTATTAACTACACGCTGTTAGAAAAGTTGCCTTTTTTGGTGCAGGGGAAAAAGTATTATTGATATTGTTCAAAATTTGAATTTGTTGTAGTGATATCAACTTGTATATTTGCTTACAGTGTATTTGCAATGTATCAATAGCATACAGTTTTGAATATTGTGCTATTGATGTTTATTGCTCAAATAAGCACTATTGGTTTTGTTGAATATTTTAGATATAGAACAATCTTTTTTGTTTTTTAAGAAGTAGGTGACAAAGTTGTTGAAATATATTATGATAGAGGTATTGAAATGCATACAAAGCTTCCTAGAACAGTAGCAGATTCAGAGTAGGGACCAGTAAAGGAAATTTTTCATCATCCCAAAGTGTATGTCATTCAATACTGAGCTAGAACACATATCACCAGAAGGTGCTAGGTTAGCTTGGCCCAGCACCAGGCATGCACCACAGTGGATCTAGTCTGACTTTGCCATTCTAGTTTCTTCAGTGTTAGTTGTACTTCCTCATGCAGGATATCCAGCACAATGATGTTTGAGTCCAAATGTGTCAGCTGCTGTCAATGGTGAAATGAGTTTATTACAGGTTTTTTAATATCTTTGTTAATTCTTAGAGACAGTAAAGTTTAAAACATGTTTGAGACTATAGTGGAATAAATAACAACATTAGAGTTAAATTGCTTGAGGAATTGAGGTATTGGTTTGTTTGGAGAGTCATCGAAATGAATAGAAGTCACTGACAGAAATATTATATGGAGTGGGGCAGGAGATTGAGTTAGTTGCTAAAATCATTGAAAGTCATTAGATAGAAGCAGACAGCATGGATTTCAGAAAAGTTCATCAAAGGAGGAATAATAGAAGTATGACCTATAAGAGATAGAGGAAAGCAAGAAGAGCCCACTATTCCTTCTGGCCTTTACAGAGTAGAAGAAATATCTGGATGAAAAATTTAGTTATTTAGTGTACCACGTTGGGCATAAAGATTGATTTTGTAGTCACAGGAGGGCAAAAACGTTTTTCACCTGGAATCTCGAGCCTCAGTTTCCCATATTACTCTAATCAAAACCAGATTAGAGTAATCCCTAGCATGGTATATATTAGGAACATTATAGGAATTTCTATGATGAAGAAATCTCAAAATTGTAAAACACCTGAGAAATTCTTTAGTCAAACCTGTAGCTGATTAAGAATACCAAAACACCCCAACAATGCTCACCCTGTGTTTGCTAAAAGACATCTTTCCCCAAGTGTGGTCTGTGGTCTCATAAAGCAGGTTCAGATATTAATACTTAAGTTGTATTACTGGTGGTTGGAATGGAGCAGATACTTAGGGAATTTAAGGAACAGTATTTTGTTGTAAGTTTAAGAAAATCCCAGGCACACACAATTTAATATGTAGGATTGGAAGTGGGAGAGCAGTAGTAGACAAAAGTGAGGAAAAGAAAGTAGGATACTATTTGTTCTTAAGTTTTTTCATATAATGACTATTCTAAAATGTATTGTTTCCTTTTATGATAGTCTTTCTGGTGTGACTCTGTATTGTATGTCTGTGTGTGTTTGGGCTATGGTAAGGCAGTAGCTGGGTAGTATTGATAATTATATTTCATTATTTATCTCTATCAGCTTGAACTTATTTCTTTAGATATCAGATTCTTCATAAGAAGCTAGAAGATGCCTAAGATCCTTAATAGCTCTAACATTATATGTAATTTCTCAAATGGGAGTGGTAAAAAGCACCCAGGATAGGTTCAATATTGCTAAGTTTTTCCAAGAGTCTGGACAAACAGACATCTTACAAAACTTACAAAAAAGGAAAATGACAAATGCTAGAGGGACTATGGAAAAATGATTATATTAATGCATGGTTGGTGGAACTGTGAACTGCTCCAGCCATTCTGAAAAGCAATTTGAAACCATAACCCCAAAACTATTAAATTGTACGTGCTTTATATCTTTACCTCAAGGAGATCAAAGAAAGAGAAAAATAATATATATACACATACATACACATACAAAAATATTTATAGTAGCTCTTTTAAGGAAGCAAAAAAAGTGGTACTCCTCAGTTGAGGAATTTTGGTATGTGAATGCAATGTAATATTATTGTACTGTAAGAAATGACAAAGGGGATGGTTTCAGAGAAATCTTGGAAAACTTGTATGAAATGATGTAAAATAAGCAGAAAGAAGAAAAATGTATGCAATTACACCAAGATTGTAAAGACATTCAACTTTAAAAATTTAGGAACTCTGATAATCACAATGATCAAATGAAATTTCCAGAAAACTTATGTTGAAACAAGATTACCCAGCTCCTGACAGAGAAGTGATGGACTCAGCTTACAAATTGAGACATAATTTCTTGGACATGGCAGATGTGGGAATTAATTTTATTTGACTATACATATTTGTAAGAGGAGTTTTGTTTTTCTTGCTTTTTCAGTTGAGGGAGAGGGGGAAGAGAGATGGAAAAGAGAGAAGATAAATCTTCATTTGAGAAAAATGACAAAATATAATTTTAAAAAAGATAGCCAAAAAGCTTGTTGATAGAGAACTGTTCCGATGTGGTATCCTCAGCAACGTCTCAAAATTTCCTGGCGTTTTCCATGACTCTTCTCTCAAACTTTATTCTGTCATGCAGAGAAACACTAAATTCATTTCTTTGAATGAAGTTACATTACACGTCCAGCAGAGGGTGCGTCATACTCATTATCTATGGTTCACATTTTAAAATGTTCAAAAGAAAAAAAAAAAATGCCAGTTGATCTATGTATGAAGACTTGATTGTTCCATCTGAAATGCCTTTGTGTTGTAATGCTCACTCCTATATTTAAGGTTTCTAGTGATTCTGCCTTCTAGACTCTAGGCAATAATATATATTTATATATATTTATATATAAAGCACTTGGGAAGTCTTTAAATTACTTAATAATTAGCTATAGCTTAAAGTTTTACAAAGCACATTAATAAAAATAATCAGGGAGAATAGAGTGTTGGATCTGGAGTCAAGGAGGCTTATCTTTCTAAGTTCAAATCTGACCTCAAGCCCTTACTATATGTGTGACCCTAGAATCAACTTAATAGAATTATTACAGTATAAGGATAATATATATAATTATCCTGATAATTTCAAATAGCACATTAAGATTGGCCATGCATTTTTCATATGTTATATCATTTGATTTAAGTGCTGCAGATATAATTATTTCATTTTAGAAATTAATAAATAGCCTAATAAGCTTAATAAACAGCTATTAAAATTGGAGACAGAATTTGAACTCAAATCTCTCCCAATTTTAAGCCTAGTCATCTTTCTGTCACAGTACATTATTTCTCCAGTTTAACGTTCTATAAATCTAAAAGTTCTGTATAGGAGGTTAAAAACCATTGTAGAAAGAGAATTGATGAACTCTAAGTGAAAAATTGAAGTACATTTTTTCATTATTTTTCCATACTTTTTGGGCAACATGTTAATATGCAGATATGTTTTGCATGATTTCACATGTATAATGGATATCATTTTTCTTAACTTCTCAGTGGAAGGGGGAAAGTGTGGAAGGAAGGAGAGAATTTGCAACTCAAAATTTTACAAAATTTACAAAATAAATGTTGGTTTGTTTTAAATTTAAAATGAGCATTGTAAAACTCCAAAGTGTTTCCTATATGGATTCTGCTCTCTGGTTGTTTTACAAATATTTGAATATTAATTATTCATGTTGATAGAGGTCTGCCCATTCACCCACAGAAATCCACTGATGAAACTGATATTTAATTTTATTTTTTGAGGATCTGCCTACTTACGTCACAGATTACCAGAGGTTTGATTACAAGATAATCCTTATTTTCAGCTGCAGCAATTATTGACGGTTCTATATCAATCAGTATCAGTAGAAGAAGGATCCATACAAAACAAATAGAATCACAGCTTTTTAAAGTTTTGAAGAATCAGTCATTTACCTTGTGATATAAAGATTATGCCAAAGGTCATCTCATTATCAACTATTTTTCTGAAAATTACATACAAAATTAGGTATTTTAAATTGAATTAGGTACTCAAATTAATATCACAACTAAACTTGATGGTAAATTCTAAAATCTGTGAAAAAGATTTTGGTTCCCACCAAAAAAATGAAGTCATTGGTGAAAATTTTGCTTTCCAAATTCATTTTCCTAACTAGATTTTATAATTTATTTTTATGATTAATTTTTTGATTTTATGATTTTTATGGGATTTATGGTCATTTTATGATTAATGATGGGATTTAAGGTCATTTTAAATGATCATAACTAATCAATGGAGAAACTAAAACTAGCACTGAGAATATTTAATTTGCCATTAATATAAGAGGAGAATCCTATCTCTACACAGAACAATGGAATATTAGAGTTGGAATTAGTAGAAAAAAAAAACAAAAAAAACAAAAAAAACCTAGAATTGGCATTTTCCATCCACAGTTTATTGGGATTGCCTTATATCATTGAACTGCTCAGTAGAAGCAAGTCTATCATTAGATGACAATCTCCCACTCTTATTGTTACTGTGTATAATATTTTTCTGCTTCTGCTTGTTTTGTTTTACATTAGTTCATGTAAATCTTTACAGGCCTTTCCAAAATCAGGCTGTTTATTTTTTTTTATAGAACAATAATATTCCATTATTTTCATATACCATAATTTATTTAGCCATTCCCCAATTAAAGGATATCTATTGATTTTCCAATTCTTTGCCACCACAAAAAGAACTGCTACATTTTTGCACATGTGGGTCATTTCCCCTCTTCTTTATTTATTTATTTGGCATACAGATCCAGTACTGCTGAATCAAAGAGTATAGCCCTTTGGCCATAATTCCAAATTGCTCTTCAGATTGACTGGATTACTTCACAATTCCAACAGCAATGCATTAGTGTCCCAGTTTTCCTGCATCCCCTGCAATATTTATCATTATCTTTTCTTGTCATTTTATCCAATCTGAGAGCTGTGAGGTAGTACCTCAGAATTATTTTAATTTGTATTTCTCTAATCATAATTTCTTTATCTGAAAATTTGTTCATATCCTTTGATCATTTACCAGTTGGGAAATGGCTTACATTCTTATAAATTTGTCCATTTTGTCCAAAATTGTTCATTTTGCATTTCATAGTATTCTCTAGTTCTCCGTTGGCCATAAATTTCACCCTTCTTCAAAGACCTGATATTCCTTGTTCTCCTAATTTTTTCCTAATTCACCTTTTATACCTAAATCATGTACACATTTTTACCTTATTTTGGTATGAGGTATGATATGTAGGTCTAGTTTTTTGACATTATTTTTCAGTTTTCCCAGCAATTTTTGTGAAATTATTCCCAGAACCTAGAGTTTGGGGGCTTAACACTAGATTACTATAATCATTGTGTCTTGTGTATATAACCTATTCCACTGATCTACCACTATTTCTTAGCCAACACCATACAGTTTTGATGTCTGCTACTTTATAATAGAGTTTTAGGCCTGGTAATATTAAGTCACTGATCTTTGTATTTTTTTTTTATTAATTCCCTTAATATTCTTAATCTTTTGTTCTTCCAGATGAATTTTGTTATTGCTTTTTCTAGCTCTACAAAATATTTTTTTGGAGTTTGATTGGTATGGCACTGAACAAGTAGACTAATTTAGATAAAACTGTCGCTTTTATTATATTAGCTTGGCCTACCCAAGAGCAATTGATAATTTTCCACTTATTTAGATCTGGCTTTAATTGTGTAAAAACTGTTTTGTACTTGTGTTCATATAGTTTCTGGGTTTGTCTTGACAGGTAGATACCCAATTATTTTATCTTATCTACAGCTATTTTAAATGGGATTTCTCTTTCTATCTTTTGCTGCTGGGCTTCGCTAGTAACATATAAAATGCTGATGATTTGTGTGGGTTTATTTTATATTCTACAAGTTTGCTAAAATTCTTAATTGTTTTAAGTGAATTTTTGTATGATTGTCTAAGATTTTCTAAGTATACCATCATATCTGCAAAAGATAGTTTATCTTCTCATTGTCCATTCTAATTTTTTAAAATTTCTTTTCCTTTTCTTATTGCTAGAATCAACATTTCTAGTGTAATACTGAATAATAGTGGTGATAATGGGCATCCTTGTTTCACCCCTGATCTTAGTGGGAATGCCTCTAGCTTCTCCCCATTACAAATAATGCTTGCAGGTGGTTTTAGATAGATGTTTATCATTTTAAGGAAAACTTTATTTATTTCTATGCTCCCTAGTGCTTTTAATAGAAATGGGTATATACTATTATATTAAAATATTATATGCAATATATAAACATACACATTATAAAATTAATATTATAGAGCATTGACAAATGTAACATATTTTAGATAAGATAAAGATGAATATTTTTAAATAAAATTTTATTTAGGAAAAAAAAAACTTTTTTTTTTGCCCCCACAATTATTATCAATAGTGAGGAAAATGCTAAGTGAATAGCTTCATTATTTTTAAAAATTTTGCTTTTATCATAGTGATATATAGCAATAAGCTGAAAACAAATTATCAAAGACATGCTTCACTATTAAACCCTCATTTTTGTGATATCTCCACTCTTTCTTCAAAATACTTCAAGGCCTGTTTGTGTGTTGGGACAATGTTACATATAATCTGAGGGAAATTGTCATTGTCATATAATACCAGTAAAAAAAAAAAAATTCCACTCATATAGCTCTTTTCACATTCTATTAATAGATAGCACCTGATTCACTGGAAGCAAATGCTAAGAGTGAGATAAAACTGGGATCTGAATGTTGGTATATGGGGATCATAAGGTATGTGGGACACCATTGCTTAAGAAAACCAGGTTATTAGAATCATGGTCCAGAAAGGATAAATGATGGGAATGAGCATCTTTAAAATTTTAGGTCATCTGTTGTCTGAAACATAGCATACTGAAATTAGCATACTGGAACAGACTTAAAGTGTGCCTAGAAAAATTGCTTCCTAGAGTATTGCCTTATTTGTAACCCCCCCTCTTTAATTTACCTCCAAATAACAAGACAACAGCAATCTTTCAGGCACTTTTTTCCTTTAGGAAATGATACTGTTCTTGACATTTTCAAGTTTTTCCTCTAACATTTTTGGAGGTTCTTAGAGGTTGCTCAGATTCCATATTCTTTTCTTCAGTTACAGAAAGTTTTATGATAACAGTTTTCTCTTATGTTGTCTTTCTGTCTTTCTTTAGTTCTGCAGACATGATAGGTCTGAGCATCAATGACATTAACTTTCTCTTTGAATGGAGCATTTAAATTTTATCAATCAAATTCTTCACCCAAACAGTCCACAGCTGGCTGAAGTGGGGGAGTGCTTATCTCCAAAGAACTTAGCATGAGACCATATTTACTTGTGGGAACTGGAGGGATCACAATATGTAAGACCCTCTTTGTAAATTTCAACTTTTATTTTTGGCCTCTTTTTCAATATCTTGATATCCACTGTCAAAGGCAATCTTTTTTTTTTTTTTAAATGTACTTCTTTTTTTTTTTTCATAAATTCCTGCATTATAGCTGCCTTTTTGATATTTAAATTTCTTTACTACCTGGCTCCAACAGTCCTCTCCAACCTTATTATTGATCATTCCCCTTTAATGACCTCTTAAGTTTGAAGTAGCTTTCTTATAGTTCATCAGAAATAACATTTCATTCCTCATCATCCTGCCTTCCCAAAAGGTGTCCATCATTCCCAGACTGCATTTTCTTCTCACTTCTGCACATTAGAATCCTTAGTTTCTTTCAAGAGTCAGCTCAACTTGTGGTTGTTTGTCTTTTCTTCTTAAAGGGGACCATAACTTCAGGAAGGTGATGCCATGACTTGCAAATAAACTGGATTTAAGTGAGGGAGGGCTGTTCAAAGTCACCATACTTATTTTCTCTTCTGAAGCTATCTGGGTCCAATGGCAAGATATAGATCAGGACTACTGGAGATGGCCCTGCATACAGTGGGAGACTTTGGCCTTTTTAAGCTAACTTTTTTCCAAAGTCTCAGTTTGACTCAGTGATTAAGGGTAGGCAAGAAATGAGGCAGAGAACATTGTACACAGCAACAGCAAGATTATGCAGTGATCAGTTCTGAGGGATGATTCAAGCCATTTCAAATAGATTTGTGATGATGAAAGCTATCTGTACCTAGAGAGAGGACTATGGGGGCTGTGGATAACAACAAAGCATTTTCACTTTTTTATTGTTGTTTGCATTTTGTTTTCTTTCTTATTTTTTTCCTTTTTGATCTGATTTTTTTTTTTTTTTTTTGGTGCTGCATAATAATTGTGGAAATGTGTATAGAAGAATTACACGTTTTACATATATTGGATTACTTGCTGTTTAAGGGGGGAGGTGGGCGAAAGGAGAGAAAAAAATTGGAACACAAGGTCTTTCAAGGATGAATGTTGAAAATTATGCATATGTTTTGAAAATTTAAAAAAAGCTTTAATAAAAAAGAAATGAGGTAGAGAATGGCCCCTTTTATCTAGTTAAAAGAAAAAAAAAATCAGTCTGCAAGGGAAACAACCTCAAGGTTTCTGGTCAAAACAGAACCAATTGCCATATACTTTTACTCTGAGAAATCTGAGATCCACCTCTTTACATTGGACCTAGATTGCTCCAGAGGAGAAAGGGATACTGGTGACTTTGCACAGTCCTCACGCACTCAAATCTAATTTATTTGCCAGTTATAGCAGCACTTTGCTGATTTTGTGGTTCTTTTTGAGGATGAAGTACAAACAGCTTATCTGTAGAAGTTCTAGCTGTTCTCCCCATCCAGGACCAAATTGGAAGTGGGCAGTGGAGCATCATAGCTCCTCCCTCCCTTCTTTCTCCTTCCCTCCCTTTTCTTTCTTTCCTTCCTTCCTTCTTTCCTTCCCTTTCCTCCCTCCCTTCCTTCCTTCCTTCCTTCCTTCTTTCCTTCCTTCCTTCCTTCCTTCCTTCCTTCCTTCCTTCCTTCCTTCCTTCCTTCCTTCCTTCCTTCCTTCCTTCCTTCCTTCCTTCTTTCCTTCCTTCCTTCTTTCCTTTCCTCCTTTTCTCCTTCCCTCCTTCCTTCTTTTCCTTTCCTTCCTTCCCTTTCTTCTTTACTTCCATTTTCTTCTTTTCCCTTTTCTTCTATTCCTCTCCTGTCCACACAGAATATGCCTGAGTGCTCTGCCCAAAGGAATGTTAATTTTGATCTTGGGTACTTCACAAGCTATCTTGGGGTTTGGGGATACATTTCTTTCTTAAGGACCATGCCTTAAATCCAAATCACTCTGATTCTCATTGATTGACCAACAATAGGTCTCAGCCCAAGCCCACATAATCATTGCTTGGGCCTTAATCGATAACTCAAGTACTACTTTCTACATGAAGCCTTTTCTTACCCACCTAGTTGCCTTCTCCACCAAATTATCTTTCATTTATTTTGTAAATGTGTTGCAAGACTCTCATATAATAAGGCTTCTTTCCTTCCCACATGGCATGGAGGTGTGATTCTGAGGCTCAAAGGAAGTCAGAGTAGACATTTGCAGTGTCTTCTCCCTCTACCCTTTTTAAAGGGAGACTTCAATTCCTGCCATGAGGAAATTGGGTTCAGAAACCATTATATTCTAAAATAGCAGGGTATCAGGCTAGAATTATATCTATATTTTCCCTTAATTATCCTTAGTCTAATAAATAAGGTTTTTAGATTCCAGCTAACTTCTGATCAATGTATATTCTTAGGGGGTAGCAGGAACCCAAACTTTATATCCAAGGTTTGACCTTTTTCCTACCAAATACCAGTTCTACAGTGAACACACATAGTACTTAATCAAAAAATTCATTTATCCAAATCAGTAACAAATCAGAAATCAGAGAAGGTATATATAGGAGAATGAATGCCAGACAATACATAGCTCTTCTATTGGGAAAGGGCTCATCCAAGGGAAAATTCCCTAAAATCTCCAGTGTAGCAAACTAGGGATAGGGGCATGATGGAAACTGCCAGCTCCATTCATCTCAGCTTCTTCCTAGAGCCTTTTCATTAAGCATTATTGGCATTGTTCATCTTTTCTCTCAAAGCTGGAAGCCTGAAGCAGCCAAAGTCTAAAGAGACTTAATGATTCAAAGAAAGCTGGAAGAATGGAACTCGTGCACAATTATATCCTGCCTTACACACAGGTATAGGGCATTAATCTTCACCAAAAGGAGAGAATCCCATATCAATGGGCTTTTGGACTAAAGTTACATATGCACACACACACACACACACACACACACACACACACACACACACACATACAAATGTATATATCACACTCACACACACAAATGTATATATATACATTTGTGTGTGTGTGTGTGTGTGTGTGTGTGTGTGTGCGTGTTGTGAAGAACTCCCCTTACTATTGCTACAATCCACACCTACCATCTACATCACTCTTTGCTTCTGAAGTTGCCACTTGCTGCTTCCCCACTGAGCTGCTGGAGACATATTTTGGATATGGTCTCTGCTGTTTCAATTTAGGATGAGGATGAAGATGGAAAAATGTTATGTAAAAATGCCTGAGGCTAACACACTTTGGACAGCCTCTACAACTGACTCACAAAAGAATTATTCAGGGAACTATCAGATATTTGTTTTTCTTCTTCTTGCTCTGATTCTCCCCTTCTTTACTCCCAATGAGAAGTTCCCTAACCATCAGTCCTGCCTAATTAGAATGAGTGAATTCCTTTC
Source organism: Sminthopsis crassicaudata (assembly GCF_048593235.1). NCBI lineage: Eukaryota > Metazoa > Chordata > Mammalia > Dasyuromorphia > Dasyuridae > Sminthopsis > Sminthopsis crassicaudata. The sequence continues at coordinate 173,519,830 of NC_133617.1, read as the reverse complement.
AAATTCAATTTCACTCTTTTCTACCATTTCTTGTTGGCCACGGGAGCTTTACTCATGGCTCCTTCCCTAGTCCTAGTTTCTTTTCTTTTTGCGCTTCCACCCTAGTCCTGATACAAGATTTCTTGTTACTATACTTTTTCTCCTTCCTTATTTCAACTGGAGTTCCCATTATGTCCTAGAAAGTCTTATGATTTGATCAAGTTTATACACTAAGAGCTACAATTCAAACCCAGATCCTTTGCCTTCAAATCCATTCTCTTTCCACTATTGCATTCTTCATCTTCCTGAAAAATAAAAAAAGCATTATGAATTACTAATTTGGAATTATGTTATTAAAATTACTATGATATCCATATCTGTGTCCATATCCACATAGATTCTATTATTAAGCACATGCCTCAAAGAGGTCATTATTGATAAAAAAGTCTCCCTATCCCAAAATATTAATAAAGGCATTTTTGAGGTAACAAAGATATGGAAATGAAGCAGATCCCTATTAGTTAGGGAAATGGAATATTGTTGCTCTTCAAGAAAGGATGAATATGATGCATACAGAAAAGCATGGTAAGATTTGCATGAGCTGATTCAGAGTGAGGTAAGCAGAACCAATAAAACTATATATTCACATAATGACTATAGTAATATAAAAATAAGCACAAAAAATAAAAAATGAATTTTATAAAATTATAAAAAACAAGCATGACCTCTAAAAAGAATAATGAAAAGACATCCTCCCTCCATCTTCCACCCCCACCCACCCTTACTTCTTTGCAGAATTGATTGGTTTAAAGGTTTATTTAACCTAAAGGTATTAAATGTTGCATTTATCTTCATATTTTAATATATATATATATATATATATATAGATTAATACTGCTGATTGTTTTTGCTCTTTCTCTTTATTTTTTTTTATTTTATTTATTTATTTTTATTTTTTTTATATATGGGATGGCTTTCTAGGAGAAAGAATAGGAAGGGACCCAGTAAAATTAGGTAATGCAAAAATAGAGATATAAATAAACTATTTTTAAAAAGCTTTTGAGGTACCAAGTTTTGAAAACATAGCTTCTGAAAACTAGCCAACTAAGATAAAATACATAACTCATACTAGCCAGTCCCTGTCCTTGAAAAATTGGGGGTAGAATTGAGGGTAGGAGTGAAAGAGATCAATTTACTTCTACTATCAGGAAAATTTGCCTAGAATCATTCATGTAATTGTCTCAATTACCCATTTTTGCTTCCTGTATATAAACTTAGTTTTAGAACCACAATATTAAGTTGATGCTCCTGCATTTGTATTACAGGAAATTTCTTAGTTGAAGATGTGAAAGCTATTTGTCTTCTTTTTCCTTTGTAAAAGACTAAAAATGTGTAATTTGAACTTATATACTGAATCCATCAAAGTTCATAAAACTAGGACATAATGATATTCAATACCCAAAGAAATGCCAAGTCCCCCATTTCCTCAGCATTTACATTGCTGAGTACAGTACCAATCACACTTGGCAATGATTATGAAACCGATTCAATTTCCAAAGCTCACAGAAAATGATTCAATTTAAATATTCTGTGAGGAGTTGCCATATATCAAATCTAACATGCTGGCAGTTATCATACTTTTTAATAACCACCATTGGACTCAAGAAAGATTTCAGAATTGGAAAGGATTTTAGTGGCCATCTAGTCCGACCTAAAACAGAATCTCCTCTGTAATGTACTTGAAAAGTGATCATCCAGTCTGAGTTTGAAAACCTTAGTGAAAGGGAATAACAAAAATTAATGAGAACAAGCATTTATATATCACTTTAAAATTGCCAAATGTTTTTTGTATGTAATATTATTTAATACAACAACCCTGAGAAGTAGGTGCTATTATTGTTCCCATTTTATTAATGTGGAAACTGAGGCTGAGAGAATAATAATAACAACACTAACATCTAACATTTATATAGCACTGACTACATATCAGGCACTGTGCTAAAAACTTTCTAATTATTAACTCATTTGATCTTCACAATAACACTGGAAAATAGGTGCTATGATTCTTCCTATCTTATAAATGAGGAAATTGAGACTGAGGTGATAATAATAACAGCTAACATTTACATATTACTTACTATATGTCAGGCACCATGCAAAGAACTTCACAATTATTTCATTGGATCCTCATAATAACACTGAGATAGATGCTATGATTGTCTCCATTTTATTCATGAAGAAACTGTGATTGAGATAATAATGATGATGATGATAACAATAAATGATGTTTATATGGCACCTATTATATGCTAAACACTGTTCTAAGCATTTCACAATTATTTTCTCATTTGATCCTCTCAATAATCTTGGAGATAGGTGCTAGTTTCCCTCCTATTGTATAGATGAGAGAACTTCGGCAAAAAGAAATTAAATGACCTGCCTCCCATAGCTTCTTAGTGTCTGAAACAGATTTGAACTCAGGTTTTCCTGGCTCCAACTCTAGCATTCTCTCTATTATATCACTTAGGAACCCATCAAATTTACACGAACTAATGCTGAGTAAAACAAGCAGAACATTGTGCAATACATTGCACACAGTTATAGCAAGAATGTGCAGTGATCAACTATGAAAGACTTGGTTCTTCTCAGTGGTTCAGTGATCCAATGCAATCCCATAACAATTAGATAGAAAATGTCATCTACTCTAGAAAAAGAACAATAGTGATTGAATGTAAATCAACACATACTATGTTCACTTTTTTTTCTGTTACTTTTTTTTTCTCTCCCTTGGTTTTTCCTTGTCTTTTTTGATTTTTTCTCTCCCAACAGGATTCATAAAGCAATGTGTATTAAAATTATAAATAAAATTAGAAAAATAAAACCAAGCAGACTATTATACCTTTGGATAGTTTTAATTCTTACAAGTCTGTCCTTTTATCCAGCCTATACTGTCTCTTTGCCTACCCAACAATTGTTTTAGACTATAACTCTTGATAGACCAGATGCTATGCCTATGGAATTCTTTTGGTTTTGCACCAGTCATAGTCAGGAGAAATACTACAAACCCCAAAATATCATTGTAATATAGAACAAAAGCTGACTGAGCTAAAGGTGACAGAATCTAACAGGACATTGAAGTCCAGAAGGAATCACTCTCTGTGTTGGATGCCAACAAGACTGAATAAGCCATGGAGATTAGCTATCTTCTCAGAACTAATCTGAATCCTTTGGTGTTATATCAGGTAAGATGTTCCCCTCTGTGTTAGCAAGAACAACTCTCAGTATATTAATTCTCTGTATTTCTATTACTGTCATTTCTTCTCACTTGAGATACTGCACTAGTTTCTTGATTTACTAAGCATCTAGTCTTACTATTTAATCAATTTTTTTACCTGTCTTCTCAAATTGACCTCCCAGAAATTTATTGTTCTGTCCTCTAGAGCAAATTTAATTCTTCTTCCATAATATAGCCCTTCAAAAATTTCAGGATATTCTGCCAAATAGCTATTAATTCATGTTTTTGGATTATGGTTTGGGATTGAAAGAGATTTTACAGTCACTGAGTACAACCCCTCCTCATTTTTCAGATTCAAAACCTGAGGCATAGAAGTTAAGCAACTCAAATAGTCAAGTCATTCTTTTACTCATATTTGAGTCTTCTTGCCTCTTTTGGGGTTTACTTGGCAAAATGCCAAAGTGGTTTGCCATTTCCTTCTTCCCCTCCTTTTACAGATGAGGAAACTGAGACAAACAAGTGACTTGCCCAGAATCATTCAGCTAGTAAATGTCATACTGGATCAGATCTTCCTGATTCTGGGTCGATTTTCCTATTCACTATGCTACTTATAATAGTGGATGAAGCAGTCATTGGGGAGTCAGGAAGATTATAGGAACCTTTTAGATGGAAAGATCAAGGAAGACACTTTGAAGTGGGCAGTCACTGAAATAGTAAATGAAGTCATTTGATGCTCTTTCCAAAATAATGGTAGTATAAATTTGACTGTTGTTCCTAAAGCTAAGGATGGAAGATATGTTGGGAAAGGAGAACAACAGTAGAGCAGATGCCAAGATGCCTTTAGGTAAATGAATGTGAAGTTTTGTCTAGTGCCAATTGGATAGGACCTGGGTCAATTTGCACTCAATTCATTCACCAATCAAGATAGATTCCAAAGCTAAGTAGATTAATTCTCCTAGGGCAGGAAACAGCCTCTGGAGGTCTGGTCCATAGTTTTCAGGTGGGGAGATAGTTGTGATGGATCAGATAGCAAGATGCCTAAGATGAATGGGTGTGAGATATGCTTACTGCATCTTCATGGGCTGTATGGCTGAATTAATGGAAGATGATGGTCCTGTTGCCCTCTGCTCTGATCAGATCACAGTTGCACAGCTGTGCTCTGCCCTAAGAAGCAAATTGGTTCTAGAATCCAAAGTCCTAGTTTCAAATCTCACCTTAGCTATTTGATGGCTGGGTGATTTTGAACAAGTCACCATCTCCTTCCTTGTGTCCTTTATCTTCTCCCTTTTTATATTCTCTAGATTACCTTCACTTTCATTACCCCACCCCAACCTCCCAACTAATCTTTTAATCTTTCCAGATCTACTGCTTCTCTTTCTTATCTGGTTTATAAATATGTTTATGATTCTTACATAGAAGAATCCCCTTCCCCTCCACTATCTATGGTCATATAGCTCTAAATGGCATGGCAGATAGAGTTCTTGACTTGGAAATAAAATGGCCTGAATTTAAATAAACTACTAGCTATGATTGAGGTAGCTAAGGGGCTCAGTGGATAGAGTGAAGAATCTATAATCAAGAAGAATCCTTTTTGTGACTTCAAATCCAGCCTCAAACACTTAGTAGTTGTGTGATCTTGAGAAAGTCACTTAACCTCATTTTTCTTAACTGTAAATTAAGGATAATAATAATACCTATTTCCCAGGGCAATCACATGAAAAATATTGTAAAGCATTTAGTCCAAATGTAATTATTATTATTAGCTATATATCTTATCTTTTCCTGTTGTTCCTTGAATGCAACATTATCTCAGTTTTATATTTTTGTTCCCAGTGTTCAAGCAACATCATAGTTACTTAATACATGCTTTTTCATTATTCATTCATTAATCCCTCGAAGCATATCCTAGAGTGTTGAAGAATAACCAGTTTGTAATAGATGGATGAAAATATTTCTTGATATTATCCAGTTCTCTTTCCTATGTCACCTAACAACTTTCTGATCATTTGTCTTTCAAGGATCCTTGACAGTAATGAATGCAAGTATTTTGGTCTTTGAGGTAGGTATGTATCGTACCACAAAATACTAACTTTTTTTTAGCTTTCAAATAAGTTTTTTTATACTTCTCATAAATTATTCTTAATGAGCCTATAGTGGTTTATATGATCACCACTTCCCTTTCTGTGTGCTCACAAATCAAGCATACATTCTACATTTTGAGAAATCAATATAAAGTTTACACATGTACTGTTTGCAGAATAAATTGCCCTCTTCCACATTTTAAAAAACATTTTCTTATCTACAGTCTCAGTACATTGCTCCTATTCTAAATGGCTCCTTAAAGGTCATTGTTAGTAATTCAGTAATCACATCAGCAATCTCTTTGATTGCCATAAAGTGCAATTCTCATGAATCAGACATCTTCGGTTCAATTAATTCAGGAAAGCTTAGTTAATGTGAGTCAATTAATTTAAAGGTTTATCTTCCCTAGGTGAATGGACTATTCAGAAATAATAGGTCTGAGAAATTATGGCAAGATACAATATCAATCCCATCTGGCTTAAAATAGCAAGCTGGTTTTGCCTTTATAGGCACTATTCCCTTTGTGAAGATTTTTTGTTTTGTTTTGGATGTTTTTAACAAGTTTGCCTCTGAGATCCATTTTAGCTCTAACTTTGTGATCCTAAGATTCTAATTATCCATAACCAGATTTCTAGATCTAAAAGAAAATGAGAGGATTTAAACTATTTGAAACAACTCTCCCCTCCCACGCCCTAATCTCCACCCTGCTTCCTATTAAAGTTACAGACTTGTAGATTCAAATCCTGCCTCGGATATTTTCTGTTTGGCCCTGGAAAGCTCACTTAAACTTATTCCACTTCAGCTCCCCATCTGTAAAATGGAGATGACAATCTTTATATCACGGAGTTGCTGTGAGGATCAATTGAGCTAACAAATATAAAGTGTTTTGCAAAACTTTGAAGTACAATAAATGCTAGCTAATTTTTTAAGTTATATTTTAAACTTTTAGAAACTACAGTAATTCCAAGTATATCTCAAAAGAGATGGCACAGATTTCTTTCCTTCCCAAATAACTCGTCTTGAAAAAATCAAGAGATTTCATTTCTTGCTGTTTTGATGACTGAAAATGATTCTTCCTTCTAATCTATTAAATTGAAAAAGGGATTCCTCTTCTTCCTTGTGGATGTTGTGAATGCTCTTTTTGTGCCCTTGACCTAATGTATTTCAAGTTGATTTAATAAACATTTATCAATCATCTCCTTTGTGTAGGGCTCTGTGCTAGGTCTTGGGAAGACAAAAATAGATAGGACACTGGGAAATTGAAGAGTCAAAAATCTCTTGATTATTTTCTCACTCTCCTGGACAAGGGATTGGTTAGGAGAAACTTCTTAGAGAAGACCTATAATTTGAGCTCTGAAGAAAAGAAGGGATCAGTAGAAAAAAGAGAAAAATAGGGGGAAAGTACATTGATTGAAGAGGGCAAAGCAAGAATGGGTTAGGGGACAAAGTTGCCTGGTTTATCCAAAAGTGATAAAATGGAAAGGGGAATAGAATGAGATAAACATGGGCAAGTATCATAGCTTTAGAGCTGAAAGAGAACTTAAAAGCTTTCTAGTCCCAACTCCCTTATTTAATAGATAAGGAAACTGAGATTTTGTAGGATCTAAGTGACTTGCCCAAAAGTACACAGCTATTAAATGATGGGGCAAGGATCTGACTTTAAATTTTCTGACACCAAGTCTAGCTCACTTTCTGTTGTTTGACCTGCCTTTCCAGAGCATACTGTGGAGAGCCTTGAATGCAGGAACTAGGAGCATATACTTTATTGCATTGTCAGTGGAGAGCCACCAAGTGTTTTTCAATAGTTATGACAATTAGAGCCATTCATTAGTGAGATTACTCTGGGAAGGATGTGGAGGGTGAATTGGAAAAGGAATAGACTAGAGATAAAAGCAAAGCAAACTAGGAAGATATTATAATAGATTAGATGAGAAAGGGTTGAAGACTTGTGTTATGGGCCAGAACTTGAAACAAGGTACTAATGCTTATGTACTTAGTTCTTTTAAAAGAGTTCACACATTAGTTCATACATTCATACCTTTAGAGAGCATATAGAAGGAGTTCACAAGCCTACTCTTGGACTTCAGGAGATTCACAAGTAAGAAGCCCACAAGCCCACTGTTGGAGGCAGAATCAGATTCATTCCGACTTCCACCTTTGTGCTGGCTAGAGACATTGGGAGGCAGAGGCAAAGGACAAACCTTTGGATTCGGAGACATTCGGAGGGAGCTCTTGGAACCAAAGAGAGAGATAGGCCTCTATTAAAGCTAACCAGACCCCAGGAAAAGAGACAAGACTTTGAAGGAGAAAATAAAGGATTTTGACTTTAACTCCTGGCTGTATTTGAGGTGATTTTTGAACTGAACTGAAACTAAGACTGCCTCCAGAAGCTCCCCAAGAAACCTGCTCCCAGAGAACATTATATTTTAGAGAAGAGAACATTACAGACTTGAGCATAAAGTTGTTGTAGTAGAACTGAAAAGGAGACAGATGTAAGGTATGAATAGGAAGCAACTTGGTAACTTGCAACTTAGAGGTAAAGAAAAAAAAAAGAATAAAAAATGTCTCCAAGGTTATGATCCTAGGTGATTAATGGAATGAGGATTAATGGTGCCATTAGTAGAAATGGAAAAGTTGGAGGAGCTGATTTAAGAGCAAATAGAATGAGTTTAGTTTTGGATATACTGTACAGGGAATGACAATGAGATAATATAAGTGAAAATGTGCAGCAGGCAATTATAGGGTCAAAAAGGGAAAGGATATAAAGAGATAAGAGGACTTAGGACAAAATTATGCTGAACCAAAAATTTAGTTGTTATTGAACTACTATTTATTTAGTACTTAATGATGTGCTAGGCACAGTATTAAATACTGGGGATACAAAGAAAGTGAAGATGTGGGAAGAGAAAGAGGAAGAAGTAGAAGAGAAGAAGAAAGAAGTAGAGGAAGGAGGAGGAAGAAGAAGAAAAGGAGCAGAAGGAAGAGGATAATAAAAAATAAAGAAGGAAGAGTGTAACGTGCTCTCCTGGCAGTTACAATTACTAGTCTGTCCTAGACCCACCAGAGTACCTTTGACCACTGTCCTTTGCAGTGTGAGCTCTACCCGGCTCGCCTCCTCTGAGGCCTTCCAAGGTCTCTGGCCACAATCTCTTGAATCTATAGCTTAATAACCGGTAGCGCACTCAAGAACAGCCACGTGTAATCTTAAAAGCCTTTATTATACCTACTCACATAATGCCCTGACTTGATGCCCTGACTGGTTGGTTCCCGAGTGAACACCTGGTCAGAAGACCCATGTGTTCACTACCAAAACCCTTACCTCTTTTGGCTACCCATCTTGGCTTGGCCACCCAGGCTGGGGAGCCAGGGTGAACAGCACGAGGTTAAAGAGGGCGGTTGCTGCCTGCAGTGGGCTTACATAGGGCCTGTGAGGTCACACACACAGCCAATCAGCGAGAGAGTCACCCATTACGAAACTATCTCAATATGGCCAGGATCCCGCCCAAGGGCAGTCCTAATATCCACAGAAATTACTTCCGGGCCTCAATCTCCCGATGCACTGTGTCCGCCCATTTAAAGGGCCCTTACAGAAGAGGAAAAGGAAAAGAAGGAGAAAAAAGAGGAAGAAAAGAGGTAGAGGAGGAAGAAGAGAAGAAGAGGGGGAGAAGGAAGAAAATAATCCAAAAGATAAAAAGGATTAGCCAGAGGAGTATAAAGAAAACCATGAGAGTGGATCCCAGAAGAGGAAAAGAAAAGAAAAGGTATTTTATAGTGTAAAATGATGAGTGTTAAGTTGCCTATGCTCTTTCTCAAATGAGTACTCTCCTTTGGTAACAGAATCCTTCCAGCAAGCTCAGCTGTACCCACAATTCAAATGTGCTGAACTAGAGAAAATCTGATCTTATAGCTTGCATCACTATTCATTCTGTGCTGGTGTGTACTTGGCAGGGAAAAGGGAGAAGGAGGGGATGAAGGGAGAGATACTACTAGAAACCAGACCATAAGCCTTACCCATGTGTACACTAACACCCACGTTATGATGACTATATAGGGTAAGGAGTTCCAGGACAGATCCTGCTGTAATGAGGGCTCTCTGGTTCTGCATATATTATTCTGTATTTGTGGTAGGTTGGGAATTGACTTTCGCATGGTAGAGCTGAAAACAACTTATAAGGAAATTTTCCCTGAGACATAGATGCAAGCCCTTGGAAGGATGGACATATGCAGAAGGATTTCTCTTAGAAACATATAGTGGCTGCCCTACCTGCTCCTCAACTACTTCTTAAACCTGGTAGAATGAATCTTTTCTTCTCTGTAGGCTGATTCCGCTAGAGGCTATTCTTATGTCATAGAGAGAAGTCCCCTAATTCTCACATATTATCATGTACCTAAGATTTTGAATGCTTCCTTGCATCAGAACTGAATACATTTTGATTTTTTGATGAAGACAATATTATGGTTATCTGAATATTTATCTTATCTTTTGTTATATTTCAATGCCCATGGGGTCAAGAACTACATTCTACCTAAACTTTGAATCTCCTTTAGTTTCCCACATGTGCACACTAATATATTTTTTGTTGAATTGAGTTAAATTAGATTGAATTATTCCTTTGATATTTTTGTTAAGTACCTCTGCAATGTGGTAGCTCTTTATTCCAGCCCTTTTTCTCATACTCCTGTCTATAGACTTATATTTCTGGATTTTTTCTCCATCCTTCACACATACTATAGATTTTTTCCCTCTATACTTTTGCTCACACTTTTCTCCTCTACTAGAAAATGTTTCATCTCCATTCAGTTCCTACCAGTGTAGTTTATAATAATAATAGCTAATATTTACATAGACTTTATAAAGAATTTAGAAAGTTCACAATGGTTTCTCACAACACTACTGTACAACACCTGTGAGGTATGTGATGTTATTGTCTCCATTTTGCAGATAAGGAAACAGATTGAGAGAACAGTTAAATATCTTGTTCAGTTTCACATAGCTAAGGAAGTATCTAAGTTTGAACTCACATTTTTTGGACTTCAAAGTTCTATCCAATGTGCCACCTAACTGTCACTCCTTTAGGGCCCATCTCAAACATCTAACTTCCACAATTGGTAATTATTCCTCATAGGATCATTGGCCTGTATAAGAATCATACTCAGGTGAAGAGACAAGTCAATTCTCCAAGAGCCTCCACAACTGTGTATCATAACATCTGAAGGAGTTGCAAAGCAGCCTTTACTTACACAGGTGTTGCTTGTGGACTGGGAATGAAATAAATTGGAGACAGAAGGAAGAGAAGAGAGGTCAGACAATGCAAATGCCTCTCAGTCTCCTGGTATCATCTTCCTCCTCCTCCTCTTTTTCCTCCTCCTCTTCCTCTCACATGAAGAGATACATTCTACAGGTCTGAGTTAGATCTCCAGCAGCCACTGGCAGGTGGTTCCCATATCACAGCATATTTGGAACTAGAAGGAACCCTAGAATTTGTCCAGTTCAACCAGGAAATTCAACCAGTCCAACTTGAGAAAGGCCCACAAAATTTAAATGATTTGCCCAAGATTTTACAGATTGTGGGCTTCAGAAACAGGATTTGAGTCTATACCATTGTCTTTTTCTCTTCAGTCCCTCCCTTTATCATTTTAGACAGGAGATAGTGATAGACAGAGGTATAAATATACACATACATATATACACACATATATGTATACATAAATATATATGTATGTATATATATGTGTGTAATATATAGGCATGCATACATGCTTTATAGCTATTTGTACAGTATGTTTCAATATTTCCCAATTAGAGTGCAAAATCTATGATGACCGGAAGGGGTCAGAGCAGATCAAAACCCATCCATATGAGCTTATCTTCTATGATTTTTGTCTATATTTTCCCTACAAAATCAAAAATCTTTATCCAATCAAGTTCTAGAATGCATAGATTTTGTTCTGCCTTAGTTAACCCAATAACATTGAAAAAAGTTTAGTCTGCCAATAGATTTAGTGATCTGATGTTTGAGACAGTTAAGAAAGATAAGCTGCAGCTATTGATAATATATTCAAAGTGGGAAAGGTGAGGATTTACAACCAAAGTACTCTAATAGTAGGCACATTGCATTTTGGACAGTGGAAATAAGTCAGGATATTTGTATACAAATCGTGAATAAATCCTATTTTGAATTGGAATGAGTATTTTAAATGCACTAGGAAGGCTGATCATATAAAGGAAGTTTAAGGGTAAATCCTTAGGTAAAGAAAAGAATTCTTTGGAAAGAATACCAAATAAATAATCTGACCCTGACGAGTCAATTTGGAAAATTCTTATTTTGTAAAAGCAAAGAATATTTGCACAGTCCTGTTTTCCCCAAACATTCAAAGGCTCTACAGAAGATATTCATTATTACCTTTAGGCCCAATCTTTCAATATAAGCACCAGAGGGCACTAGTTCCTAACATTTTATAGAACCTACATCAGGCCTCTTTAAAATTATTTGCAGAACTCAAATATATTTTGAATAAACCATCAGGTGGAATTAGGAGGATCATAGATCTTTAAGCCAGAAAGGACTTTAGAAATGGTCGAGTTCAAACTCTTCATTTTACAAATAAGAAAATTGAATTCACAAAGATTCAGAAAAAATTAAATCATTTATCCTCAGTCAACAGGTAATAAATAAGTGGTTAAGCAGAAATTAAATTCAGGTTCTCTTGATTCTGATCTAAATTTTTTTGCCTTTTTATTATTGCCTTATTATCTTTTGTTAAAACTATATAAGGAGTCTTGTCTAGTTGCATAGTCACCTGTATATACCACACAAATAAGGTTTTCTTGGCAGGAGACATCTCAGAATGATAGATGTTAGTTTTCAAGTCAGGAGAGACTGGAGGTCAGATCACAACTCTGACATTTAAATTATATATGTAAAGTAAGTCATTGAACTTCAGTTTTTTCCTCTGTAAAATAAGATACCATTTACAATTTCTTCATCAAAAGGTTGTTATGAGGTTAAGCATTGTTAAGAATGATTGTAACAAAAAGTGAGATTTACATAGTGCTTCATATACATTGTTTCATGGCCTAGAGGTTCACTCTACTAGTGAGTGTTTAACTGTAGCTTTCTGAATTTAAATTTAATCTGTATTATTAACACTTCTCCATCCCTTTCTTAGGACAGCTAGGTGGTACAATAGATAGGGTGCTAAGTCAGGAAGATTCATCTTTGTGTTCCAATCCTACATCAGACACTTCCTACCTGTGACTCTGGACAAGTCACTTAACCACTTAACCCTCTTTGCTTCAGTTCCTCATGTCTAAAATGAGCTGGAGAAATGAATGGCAAGCCATTCCAATCTCTTTGTCAAGAAAAGCTCAAAATGAGGCCACAAAGAGTTGGACATCATTGACATGACTCAAGAACAGCATCACTTTCCTAAATACAATCCTCCAAATAATAAATCAAGCCCTGACTTTTAGCCTTTGCTGATTTCTAAATGTAAATGTTTACAAGGAAAATTTAATAATTAGTTCTTACTCTCCCAAGCCCATAGGAGCTAATGCCAGAATACCACCGACTCTATCCCTGGATTTCTCACTCTGGAAAATTCAATCCGTTCCTGAGAGTTCATCCTATCCTGTACTTCACACACTGGAATTACTATCTGCTTCTGCAATTTTTCCCTCTGATTGTTTGTTTCTTCCCAGAACCTCTATTTCAGAGACTTTCTTTTCCAGGGTCCAATCTTTTCTCCAAAATTTTCTCTACAAATATTTCTACAAAACATCCTGTTTTTCAGCTTCCTTTCCTGTGTTTTCTTTCCCCATTTAGAATGTGATTTCCTTGAGAGCTATCTATCAATTTTCTCCTATCTTCTTATATTTGTATTCCCAGAATTCAGCACAAATGCCTGACATAAGTGCTAAATAAATGCTTATTGATTTGACTTATGAGTCTCTCTTATAGTAACCCATGGGATAGGAATGAGGTGGGGGAGAGGGGAAAGTGCTGCTGAGATGAATAATATCAATTGATTTTTAATTAAACTAATATCAGTATTCCTGTCTACAAAGTAGAAACTAAAGTTTCTCTGAGGAGATCAAATTACTTGCCTCCTAAGTAGTAGAGTCTTTAATTGTTCCACAGATTAAAAATTAAGGTAGGTTTTTTAAAAATCTTTTTTTTCCTTTCTTAAAAAGGATAGAAATTTGCATGTCTATATTATTTTTTTTTGTTTTGTTTTTTGCTGAGGTAATTGGGGTTAAGTGACTTGCCCAGGGTCACACAGCTTAGAAGTGTGGTGTTTGAGGTCATATTTGAATTCAGGTCCCCTGACTTCAGAGCTGATGCTCTATCCACTGTACCACCTAGCTACTCTGAACCTATACTATTTAAAGACTATTTATGGTTTTCTTACCCCCATCTAGGTCTGAGATAATAGTATAGAGATAGTATAGAAACTGAGAACAGAGTCTCTGACAATGGAATATTTATTTAATCACTTACCTAAAAGCTCAAAATCTAACTTGTAGCACCAGTTCATTTTATTTCTTAACATTGGAAGTGAAACTTTTCTTTTTTTTCTGCTTGTTTTGCATAGAGAAATGGTTTTGAATAATTTACTTCCTATGAAACATGTGCACTACTTCCTATTGCAACAAATTAGAGAACTGTATCTTTTTTTTAAAAAAAGGTATTTAACCCAGATTGAGCTAAATTCACTACGAGTAGATTGTTAATTTTGTGCCATTTCTTCTATTCCTTCTTTTCTCTCTTCACATTAATTATATTCCTCAATCAATAATTAAATATATAAATAAAAACATGATAAAATGAAAGACATCCCAGTCCTCACCTTCCAATCTTAGATTAGAATTAACCATTTTTAAACCAACATCATCTCTTTGAAGTAGGTCACTAAAGATGACCACTGGTATTTAAATAAGATTGTGTCAATTTTTTTATCTTCTTTGTGTACAAAGATGCCCACTACAGTCTGACTAAGGCTCTTCAGTTTCAGTCAGATGGTTCAATGAATAGAACTCGGAGCCTGAAGTCAAGAAATGAGTCATTCTTTTAGCTGTGTCTAACACTTCATGATCCCTTTTGGATCCCTGTAGTGATAATAAAAATTTGCCTTTTCCTTCTCCAGCTCATTTTACAGATAAAGAAACTGAGGCAAACATCGATAAATGACTTACCTAGTGTCACAAAACTAGTATCTGTAGTCAGGTTTGAACTTAGTAAAATGACTTTTCCTGGCTCCAGGCCCAGCACTTTATCTATCTACTGTGCTACTTAGTGGCCCCAAATCACTTACAGTTTGGCTTAATTAACTGGAGAGAAAAATGGCAAATCATTCTAACACCTTTGCCAAGAAAATTCCATGGACAGCATGATCCATTGGGACATGAACGTTTGGATGTGACTGAACAACAACAGCATGTTTGGGTAAGGAATACTTTTTGTTATGGTTGATTATAATAAGGTGCAAAGACCATGAGTTTGAATCTCACTAAAGGACATTCCTATGGCCATAGTATACACATTCACCCTAGCTAATGGCCTTGCCAATGGACTTCAAAAGGGACTATGAAAGAGAATGATGAGTAAATTGAAATTTACTGAAATTTGGTGGTGATGTGGTATCAATTTGGTTTGTAATGGAACTGTAGGGCAACAAGAATATGACTTTTCTAAAAATAAACCTGATGACTTCATATAATTCCAAGAGTTTTTCAACATTTTAATGGATCCTTGATGTCATCAATGTGGGTACAACTTGTAAATCTCCCTATACCTCTACCTACTGAGCAACTCTTGTCCATGTCTTCCCACAAATCTCCATAAAGTTCCACACAGATACTGGGGGCCTTTTTTCGTATCTGAGAGCATCATGTGATTTAACATGAAGTACAAAAGATGCCCATCTCTTTATTCCTTGCATGCCAAAACAAAACAAAAAAAACAACCCAGCATATTTTGATCGCTTTGGAAAAGATTCAAACTAAGGTAAAACTCCATGGACTTTAGGAATAAAACCATTAAATGACAGATGTAAAAATCAAGATATTGTAACTAGGCAGAATTTTCAGGGCTAAATATAGACTTCTTGGAATAAGATAATTTCGGTCAGGAGAGAAGCAAAGCTAGCTATAAAGCCAATGAATACTAGACTTTCCTGTCCTTTTATTTAAAAAAAAAAGACAAGCTCCCTTACACGTAGATCATGGGACAATTTTCTGAAAGCTCTCTGGTATTGTCTAACATTGCTTTTAATAATAACAGCTTAAATTTACAAAGTATTTCATCGTTTGCAAAGAGATCTATAAATGTGGTTCTTTGCTTGGTTGACTGAGTTCTGTCTATTCCCTTTGATTTAACTAACCAAGAGACCATATTGAGTCATTCCATCAGCTGGGGGGCCTTTTTCCAAGATATTGCAGTAACAGCTAATTTCTCAACAATGTGGCATAGAGTGCTCCTGAAGTAGATCAGATGATGACCACCTGGATGGAGACAGTTTTCTCCAAGGACATAGTAAACATCCTTTTTCTTGTCTGACTTCTTTCCCATATTCCTTCCCTCCTCTACCTGTTCCCTAACTTAATATTTACCTTCAACTCCAAACTTGCCTTTCTGTGTATATGATCTATTAAACTCTATATATGCATTTTTTTAGTTAGAGCTACCCAAATGGCCTTTTAAAAATTGTTAATAATAGAATATTCATTCCCTGGTGGGAAAATGTAGACTTAGTATATATATTCCTATGTCTTTTTTTGTTGTTTGTTGTTTGTTTTTTGGTTTTTTGCTGAGGCAACTGGAGCTAAGTGACTTGCCTAGGGTCCCATAGCTAGGAGGTGTTAAATGTCTGAGATAGCATGTGAACTCAGGTCTTCCTGACTTCAGGGGTGGTACTCTATCCACTGTGTCATCTACCTGCCCCAGTATATTCCTGTATCTTAAAAAAAAAAAAAAAAAAAAAACAGGCAGAATAGATAAGAAAGCTAAACAGTGAAATTTTCTAAAAGAATCTGGTCTCTGAGAGTATAGATGGCTATTTGGAAGAGGAGGAATATTTATTTCACAAGGACACATGTGGCACTGATCCTGCTAACTTACCAACAACTAAGTGGTTATAGTATATCTATAGAGAATGAAAAAGACCATATTTATCCTGTGTGTCATCGCCTCAGGCATTGTGTTCTATGCCTTTAAATAGATGGTATACTAATGGGAAAAATACTAGAACAGAGAATAATAAGCTCTCTTGGGTCCAGCTCTCCTATCTGAAGAATCTATACATTTTCAATGTTCTAGAATAGAAAGGTTCATATTTTATTGTGTAAGACAGAAGAATATCATTAGATTTCAGGCCTGGAGAGGGTGTTGTAGTACCACAGTTTATAATTGAAAGATCTATTTTGTGACAGGAATGACTCTGCATTGCCCTCAAGTCATATCATCTAGGTTAGAGACTCTGAACAGATTCTTTGAACGGATCCCATTCTCAGGCCTACTGTTCACTACTCCCAAGAAATATTTATCAAGCAAAGGTTTTGTACCCAGGTTGTCAGTGGCCCATCCTCATCTAGAAGATGTGTTTTTTATTAAAATACCATATTCAAGTTATAATTGTTCTAAGTTAAAGCTCTTCATGGGATCTTCAGAAAGAAAACAAAGTCCATTATTGCTGTTCAAATGGGCAATTTTGTGGACAATGTTAGGTAATAACAATGAGGTCATGGTCATACAACATTTTTGCTTAAATACACTATTTTTACCACTGACAATTTGTTTGGAGTTAGTTCTGTGAGAACTGCTAACATTATAACACTGTTTTGCATGGCTCCCTTCATAGGCGAGCCAGTAAATATGCCCATACTTAGTTTTGGAACCTGTGTTATGACAAATGCATTCAGAACAAGTGAGTCAAGCCTGGTCTGGATAGGACCAAAGAAAAATGGTGAAGAAGGTGAAATTTATCTTCTTCATTCTTTCCTGATACTGACATTTCAGTACATATACTCCAACCCCACAACAAAGCCAATATCCTCATGCTGCCCCTAGGCAAACCAACTAGACAAGCCCCCCTCAGGCACAAACCTGTTTAAATTTTTTTTGAGCCTTGATCACTATTCCCTCCCCATAATTAGAACTGACTTAGACCTATATCTATTAAATCATCAAGAATCAAGAATTGGAAGAGAGTGTAGCTGTTAACTGTTTCAATTTTCCACAAAATACATGAATCCTTTTTACAAAATGCCTGATAATTCATTCTTTAGTTGTTTTGTGTGTGTGTGTGTGTGTGTGTGGAGAGAGAGAGAGAGAGAGAGAGAGAGAGAGAGAGAGAGAGAGAGAGAGAGAGAGATGAATGAAAAGTCACAGACATGATTTCTAGATAATTAAAAATCAATTTATTAATTATGCATAGCAAAAATTGATAGATTGAAATCAATGGCTTTCTCTCATAAATGAAAGAGAATCATGGAGGCCCCTCAATGTTTATATTTCTTTGGTAAAGGAGGTATTCCTGATAGGTAGAAATCAACTATGATTAATTAACAATTAATAAGAAAATGCATATTCTGTTGAGAGGTGAGTTTATTCTAATGGAGGTTGAGGAGATGTGACCTTAAGTCACTCTTGGACAAAGAAGCTATCTCTACCTTCAGATTCTACATTAATCTAGATTATACATTAATAATTATTAATCTAGAATCTAATTCCAGCCAGAGTAGACCACAATGGGTGGAAATTCACCTACATTAGATTATCTTTGTAAAATCTTCTAATTGGATGTGACAAGAAGCATGAACTCAAAGGATTTAGACAATCTGAGCTATCAGCAATGTCTTTCATAAGGACTGGGCTTTGAATGAGGAAATAAAAAGGGAAAAAAATCTGTTAATTAATTGGATACTAATAATATATTTCTCATTTCTTTGAATATCTCTACTACATTTGCTTTATAATATTGTTAGACAGTTCTGTCTACCAAACTAAAAACTGTCTTTGTATAATGCCTCAGGGATCCAAGTGTTCTCCTAGAAGATATTTCATTCCTAGGAATAGACTATCATCCATATAGCACTGAACTTGGAATCAGAGATATGGATTCAAGCCTGAGCTGTGACAGTTAATAGTTTAGTGACATCAGGCACTTCAATGTATTTCTGAGAATCTTAATTTCCATGTCTGTGAAATGGAGAGCTTAGATTAAATGATTTTTAAGGTATTTCTCTGCCTTAAAATTTCATCCAGATAAGAACTTTTCAAATATTTCTGGTATGTTTCCAACATATCTTCTCTTCTCCAGACCAGCTTTTCTCATAGTTATTTCAAACGTTGCTTATACAACATTGTTTCCAGTCTTTTCACTGACTTCAAACATTCTCAATATTATCAATGTCTCCCAAATCAAACTAGTGCAGAGAACAATAGGATTCTTGCTGCCCTTATTCTATACTCTATACTTCAGTTTCTGCAACCAAACTTCACTTAAATTTTCTGACAGCACATCATTCTATTGATTGAGTTGTCTATTTGATAAGAAAGGCTAATGTGATGACCTAATCCATACTAATGGACACTAATGAGTTAATCTGAAGCCCTTCCAAAGATATGTTAAATTGGATGTTTGTAGACTTAAAGAAGTTAATCTAAGCATCATTAGGGGATTTAGACATTCTTCAGATCAAACCATGAAGACAACTTCCTCTTCAGAAGCAGAGAACTAGTCCCATCTGAGTGATCCCTGAAAAGGGGAAATCTGGTTTGCTTTTGTAGCTATGGCAATAACACTGCAGATCTCTATCAAAGTAAATGCTATTGACATTCCAAAAACTAGAGTCCCCCACCACAGAGCATGAAATAATCTCTACATTCTCTCAGCACTGACCCTAGACTAGAGTATGACTAAGGTAAACCTCTAGATCATGTGATTCAGGATCCTCACACTCATGGAATATTTAGCTCATAGACAGTGACATAGATGAATAGCAATAAGCTGGAGATTTCTCTGGAGCTCAGATTGATTAGGCAAATAATGGTTGTTCCAAGTGTTTGGGGTCCAATAATGATTTTTTCCAAGCACCTTATCTTATCTGTGAATTGGATGACCTTTACAAAGTAGTCTAGGCAAATCCTCTTAATGCTAGGCCACTGAGCATAGTTTCTACAGTCATCAGGCCAATCTTTTTGGGTCAAGAAAAGTATACAATATATAGATTACTTTGTAAGCAAAAAATTAATACTCCATTACCTTTTGAGGATGGCCTATCCCCAATGGGGAAGTGATTATCTAAATATAAAGAAATATCAATTGAGGCACTTAGATTATACTATTTTTGAATTTGCATAGCACTTCTCTCCAAGGTTACTGGTTCTCTAGCTTTTTTGTTCATCGTGGCCTTTTTGTTCCAACACATTTCTTTGTTATTATTATTATTTCTTTTTCTTCCTTTCTCCTCCTCTTCCTCCCTCCTTCTTCCTCTTTTTCTCCTCCTCCTCCACCTCCTCCTTTTCCTATTCTTTTTCTTCCCTCCTCCTCCTCTTCTTCTCTTTTTCCTCCTTTTTCCTTGTCCTCCTCTTGTTCTCATTCTTCATCACCTTTTTCTTCTTTCTTTCTCTTCCTTTCCTCCTTTTCTTTCTCTTCTTTCTCTTCCTGTTTCTCCTCCTCTTTTTCTTTTTTCCCTCTTTTTTCTTCTCCTTTTCCTGCTCCTTTTCTTCTTCTCCTTTTCCTGCTCCTTTTCTTCTTCTCCTTTTCCTGCTCCTTTTCTTCTTCTTCTTCTTCTTCTTCTTCTTCTTCTTCTTCTTCTTCTTCTTCTTCTTCTTCTTCTTTTTCTTCTTCTTCTTCTTCTTCTTCTTTTTCTTCTTCTTCTTCTTCTTCTTCTTCTTCTTCTTTTTCTTCTTCTTCTTCTTCTTCTTCTTCTTCTCTCTTTATCCTCCTCTTCCTCCTCTTTTTGTTCTTGTTCATTTTCTTTCCTCTTCCTCTTCCTCTTCTTCTTCTTCTTTCTTCCAGAACAATGAACCTATGATTTCTTTGGCATGAGGAAATTTTTTTTTTTTTTTTTTTTTTTTTTTTTGTATAGGAAGACCTTTGAGTCTTCCTGAACTTTCTGGGGGATGAAACATAATATGTCTCAAACTTGATACCAAAAATAGACATTCAATCTTGGTGGAAAGGCTTCTTCCACAAAGGCAGGTTGGCAATCTTTCTGCAACTTGTATAGTCTTAGAGAAATACCATATGGCCATATAGTCATGTAGCCAATATATGTCAGAGGCAGAACTCAAACTAGGTGCTGGCTGCTATTAGGTGATAACAAATAGTAGATTCAGTTGCTGCCCCCAAGGAGCTTACAATCTAGCTGGATGATCCAATACATGATAGATAGATAGATGGATAGAGATTTGAAGCAACTTAATGAGAAAGCAATGTTTCTTGAGAACAAAATCCAGAAGTGCTGAATGTCAAAAGAATCCTAATCACTTTGATCCAGATTTTGAAGATATTATGGACAAACTATTCAATGGAAGAATAAATACTGCAGCTGAAGTGCAATTATTTTGTCCACATAATGAGAAGGCAGGACTCACTAGAAAAACCCCTGATATGGAAAAAATATTGAATGGAAAAGGATAATGGAACAGCAGAGAATGAGAGGAATGGATTTATTATTGAAGCAATGAATGTGAGTTTAGACGGACTTTGGGAGACAGTGGAGGATAGGGGAGCCTAAGGTACTATGGTCCATAGTGTCATGAAAATTGAACACAACCGATTACTGAACACAACAACAACTGGACAGAAATTGTTGGAGGGGAAGAAGGAGAACTTAGCAAATACCTTAACTCAACTACAACTTGAGGATAAATACCATGATTTACCTAGGTTTTGTATCTCCCTCAATGTACATGATAGACATATAATAAATAATATCCATGCTTGTATTTATACTTGCAGTTGTGTATTTGTATAAGAGGAAGAGGCAAATTCTTTTATCAGATAATATAGTGGGGTTGGTATTAGAAAGACCTGAAGCAAAACCCTTCTCTGATTCTTACTCACTTTGTAACCATTCCCTATGAAGTGCCCACACAACATAGTATGATAAAGAACTTTGGCCCTGGAGCCAGGACACCTGGGGTCTAAATCTTATCTCTAATGCTCATTATCTATATGATCTTAGACAAATCACTTCCACTCATTGGGTGTCTTATTTGTAAAATTAGAGAGTTGGACTAAGAAACTTGTAAAATCCCTTAATCTTCAATGATTTCCTACATTCTTATATCCTACATCATATTCATTTAGAACAAGAATAAGAATTCACTTAAACAAAGATTCCACAACAGGGTCTGACAAAGTCTAATTCTGTGAATGAGAAAACATTTCTTTATGTACAGTACCAATTACATCTGGGCTATCTTGTTGCAAATGATTGCTACTTTGCTTCCTTTCTTCTATTTCAATATGCCAGTCTTTTCCCCTGGTATCAGAAATCAATTGGAAATATTCCAATCTGGCTTCAGCCTAACTTACTTTTATTTGAAATATGAGCCAAGCCCCAATTGATCAGCCTAACAACTTTCTAAGAAGATTTTATCTTTTTCCTCAACATTTCCATTTCTAATTTATTGACACCTTACCCTCTCCCACAGCCTCATTTTTTTTTTTTATGGTATTTACAACAGCTATTATTTTGATGATGATTTTGCTTTAAACTTGGCTCTTTCTTCAAGGACACAAGGCTTTCCATTTTTGTCAAGAAATCAACTGGCCTTGGGCTCCTCACCTTCTTGTCAGTTTTCCATGAAGAATATTAGAAAGCATTCTCTGTCGGTAGATCAGAAAGCATTAAGCTAATAGTCTTATCACCTTCCTGTCCCCCACTACAAGGTGTTGTTAGATTCCAGGGTGCACTAAATCTCCAACATCCCTCTTTGACTGAAGTCTTCATCTTAATAAAGATAACTGCAAAGCCTTTTGAATCTGAATGGCACATAGTTAAGTGAGTTTATTCTGCCAAGAGGTTTCTCTTGAAATTCCTAACACTAACACAGAACACACCTAGAAATTGTTTAAGCTTGTTTCCAAATACCCATCATTCCTCCCACTTTTCTATGGGTTAAATGAAAGCTTTTCCATTTTGTTTTCACCTAATTGAGCTCAACTGCCATTATGCACACTTATCTTGTTGGGGGGTTTTTGTTTGTTTTTTGTGACAAGTGATAAGCATCTATTCCTGCTAAAGATACCAGGGTGTACAATTAGGCACTCCTCTCAGTGGTTACCAGGCTCATTCAAGTTAGTGATCAGAACTCTGGAGGCAGCCCTCCTTCTGCATTATCTCAGCTGTGTGGTTTTGTTGTTGTTTGTTTGTTCTGTTTTGTTTTGCAAATGAGAAAAAGGGGCCTTTTATTTACAAAAGTTTATTAACTGAAAAGATATATGGCAAGAGAACCTTAAATAAAATTTTTAAATCCAGTTTTTAAAAATTGGCATCATCCGTGTCACGAAATGGATTGTGAAACAGAGTACCAGTTTCTATTACTGAAATTGATTTGAAAAGGGAATTTTCAAAGAAAGCTTTATCTTGGCTTTGTTTCTTGAAAAACATTCAACATGAGGCCTTTCTTACCAAAAGTGACATACCATTAGTCAATGAAATAATTCTAATGTAAAAGCAATTAGTATAGTGCCTGGCACAGAATAAATATTTAGTAGAAGCCAATTCTCTTCTTTTCCCTTGCTCTTCCTTTTGTCCTGAATAGAAAATAATATGAACAATTTGCTTATTGTTAATTAAGTTGCAATAAGCTACATGATAATAAGTGGTTTTCACATTTTAAGTACTCATATGTTGTACTTTAAAATGTGAAAACCGCTTTACAAGTATTATTTCATTTTATCTTGTAAAAACCCTGGGAAATAGATGCTATTATTATCTCCATTTCACAGATAAGAAAATTGAGGAAAATATAGCTTAAATGACTATTCCTGATTCCAGGTCCAGTACACTATCCACTTCATCAAATGGACAGATTTGGTCTACTTCTTTAAGAAGAATTTTTCATTACTCTTTAAAAGAAATCAGTTATCCCACAGAAAAAAAAGAGAGCCTTTTTCCCCCTAAAAAATCTGCTATTTTCCCCATAGAAATTAGATTATAAAGAAAAATTCTCAGTAAAATATCTAGCTTGTCCTCTTTGGCAATCACTTAACCTTTTTGGGAGAACTTTCTTCCATTTGGGGCTCTTCTTTTTAAAAATTTTGGATACTATTCAAAGGAAGGACAGCACACATGAAAAATAGTTTGGAAAATGAAGATCAAAAAGAAAGCTTGAGGAGAACTGGGAATGTTTAGTCTAGAGAAAAAGAGAATGAGTGGAGGGAGGTATGCTTTTGTTAGCTGCCATAAATGGGACCAGAGCTATCCTTTTCCAGCAAAGAATAAAGTAGCAAGAAAGAACTTGATGTTAAATAATATGGACTTTTTTTTTTCAGTAAAAGTTCATAAAATGCTAGTCCTCTGAGGAAAATGTTGTCAAAAACATGTAGAATCCTCTTTCCTTTAAGTTCTTATAGTATAGCACTTGTTTATAAGATTTATTAAAGCTCCTGTCATATACTGGGAGACTTTTTCTTTCTTTAAAAGGACCATTAATACTTTGAAGGCTGCCCATGACCAGAACTTTTTTAGCTCTTTTGTCAGTCAGGCCCATAGCTATCCCTAGCCAGCATCAAAAATAGTTTTTTTCCTTCCTTCCTTTCTTCCTTCTTTCTTTCCTTCCTTCTTTCTATCCATCCCCTTTTATTTCATTCTCTTTTCTTGGTGTGGGAGAAGAGGAAGAATAAGAAAAGTTATAATCACTCAGAAGAGTCTCCTACTTGAGTGATGCACATTATATCCAAATATTAATGACAAGGGGAACCCCAAAACTCTTTCTCTTTCTCTCTCTCTGACTTTGGGTGGGGGAGGGGGAATGCTAAGTTTTCCCTTGAGAGACCTGCCCCAAGGAATCAAGATAAAGTGGTTTTCATTCTGTTATCTGGGTGGGACTGGTTGACTCCTAACCCTATTGAGTTGGAGATTAGTCAGGGACATTCATTCAATTCCAAGATTTTCTATTCTGATTCCAGCTCACACTGCTCCCAGCCTCAACAAGATCTGCCCCCAGCTTATAGCCAAGGTTTAAAAGAGCCAACTTGGGGCTCACTCCTTGCAGAGGACCAAGCTTGCAATGCCAAGGAACCTCTCCCTCCCCTTGGCATAAGCTGCAACCCTCCTCTGCCTACTGAAATGATATTCTCTATTGACCCTAATTTATAAGAAATCAAACCATTCTCCAATTGATAAATGGTCAAAGGATATGAACAGACAATTCTCAGATGATGAAATTGAAATTATATCCACTCATATGAAAGAGTGTTCCAAATCACTACTAATCAGAGAAATGCAAATTAAGACAACTCTGAGATACCACTACACACCTGTCAGATTGGCTAAGATGACAAGAACAAATAATGATGAATGTTGGAGGGGATGTGGGAAAACTGGGACATTAATACATTGTTAGTGGAGTTGTGAAAGAATCCAACCATTCTGGAGAACAATTTGGAACTATGTCCAAAAAGTTATCAAACTGTGCATACCCTTTGACCCAGCATTGCTGTTATTGGGCTTATATCCCAAAGAAATGCTAAAGAGGGGAAAGGAACCTGTGTGTGCCAAAATGTTTGTGGCAGCTCTTTTTGTAGTGGCTAGGACCTGGAAGATGAATGGATGTCCATCAATTGAAGAATGGTTGGGTAAATTATGGTATATGAAGCTTTTGGAATATTATTGTTCTATAAGAAATGACCAGCAGGAGGAATACAGAGAGGTTTGGAGAGACTTACATCAACTGATGCTGAGTGAAATGAGCAGAACCAGAAGATCGCTGTACACTTCAACAACAATGCTATATGAAAACGTATTCTGATGGAAGTGGAAATCTTCAACATAAAGAAGATCCAACTCACTTCCAGTTGATCAATGATGGACAGAAACAGCTACACCCAGAGAAGGAACACTGGGAAGTGCATGTAAATTGTTAGCACTACTGTCTATCTACCCAGGTTACTTATACCTTCGGAATTTAATATTTAAAGTCCAACAAGAAAATTGGATTTACACACATATATTGTATTTAGGTTATAATGTGACACAAGTAAAATATATGGGATTGCCTATCATCAAGGGGAGGGAGTAGAAGGAGGGAGGGGAAAATTTGGAAAAATGAATACAAGGGATTATGTTATAAAAAAATTACTCATGCATATATACTGTCAAAAAATTTATAATTATAAAATTAAAAAAAAAAGTCATTCCCCCCCCCAAAAAAAAAAAGAAAAAAGAAATGATATTCTCCTTCGGTGTTACTCCCTCTTTATCTTTCTCTCTCCTGATTCCTTAACAAGACCTTATTCACTTTCTCTGCTAGGATAGAATTTTTCTGCTAAAAACTTTATATCCCTCTGTTGGGACCTTGCCACTAAGGAATTGTCTTTTTATTCATGCATAAAAAAGACAGACTTCCCAAAGTCAATAATAAACTTCTTTTTGCCAGTCTACCTTTTCAGGTTCATAAATTCCTTTACAAATAACCTCTGCACTGACCAAAGGTGGCTCCCACAACTCCCTGCCCTGCGCTGAATCTTATCATTTGGGGACACAACCCTGAACCTCTTCATTTGGCTCCCCCACCACCGGGAATCAAGGCAAGCCAAACCTTTTCATTTGATTCTGTGACCTCCAAGAACCTTGAGCCTCTTCATTTGGTTCCCTGACCTTCAAGAACCCCGAACCTCTTCATTAACACTCCTCGATCCTTTATGAAAAATTATATTCTTCCTCTTAAAAAAAATGGAAGAGGAAGGCAGCATGGGATTTTTTAAAGACTGTAGGATCAATCCTACAATACTTACTAGCTGTCATCTTTCACAGTAAAATTACCTAATCTCTTGAACCCTCACTTTTCCTTATCTATAAAAGAAGTAAAATAATTTCACTATTAAAATTTTATTAAAATAAAAAAAATTTGAAAGGGAGGTGATAAGATAGTTGTATGATCAATTCATTGATTTTCTCTTTTTCTATTTTATTCATGTAAACATCTAAAGATATAAATTTTTTTCTTAAGAATTGCTTTAGTTGCATCCTATTGGTTTTGGTACATTATCTCATTATTGTCATTCTCTTGAATGAAATTATTGTTTCTAAGATTTGTTGTTTCACCCACTCATTCTTCAGGATTAGATTATTTAATTTTCAATTGGATTTTAGTCTATTTTTACCTAGCCCTTTATTGAATATAGTTTTTATTGCATCATGATCTGAAAAAGATGCATTTACTATTTTTCTCTTTTTGCACTTGTAATTTTATGCCTTACTATATGGTCAGTTTTTGTGTATGTGCTATGTACTGCAGAAAAAAGTATATTTCTTTCTATCCCCATTCTCTTTTCTACAAAGGGCTATCATATCTATTTTTTCTAAAATTCTATTCACCTCTTTAAATTCTTTCCTGTTTATTTTGTAGTTAGATTTATCTAGCTCTGATAAAGGGAGGTTGAGATGTCTTGCCAATATAGTTTTGCTGTCTATTTTTTCTTACAACTCATTTAACTTCTCTTCAAATAATTTGGATGCTATAACACTTGTGAATATATGTTTAGTACTGATAGTACTTCATTATCTATGGTGGTACCCTTTAGCAAGATGAAGTTTTTTTTTTTTTCTTATCTCTTTTAATTGGATCTATTTTTGTTTTTGCTTGATCTGATGTCAGGATTGCTACCCTTGTTTTGTTTTGTTTTGTTTTTTTAATTTTATTTGTTTGTTTTTTTACTTCAGCTGAAGCATAATGGATTCTTTTTCTAGCTTTTTACTTTTACTCTGTATCTCTTTGCTTTGAATATGTTTCTTGTAAACAACATATTTTAGTAATCTGGCTTTTAATCCACTTTGCTATCCACTTCTGTTTTATGGAGAATTCATCCCATTCACATTCATAATTAAAATTACTACCAGTATTTCCATCATCATATGTTAGGATTACAAGGTGATAACTCAGGTTGTCTAAACAATTCTCTAGCTCAGCATTCACACCTTTGGTGCAGGCCTTTGAAAGGAGTTTACACCTTTAGACTTCTGAAAAGGAGTTTACACCTTTAAAAAGAGCAAGTTCATTGGCTGTAGGAGTTCTCACAAGCCCTGTTGAGTTCTCACTAGCCCAAACTCTTCGAGGTTAAAAGAGGGCAGCATTGAGTCTGGAAGGAGAGTCTAGGCTGGGAGATTGAGTTGAGACGGCAGTCTGGAAGGATAACTTAGAGATGACCGGACCTCTACAATTTGGCACCCAACGTGGGGCCAGGACTTATTCTGAGCCCTTCAGAGGGAGCTAGCCCGGACCTTGACAATCATATTTTCCCCAAGTTATACTTTTCTCTTTCCTTTCCTTTTCTGTTTTTTGTGTTTTGCTTCTGACCACCACCTCTCTCAATCTGTCCTTTTTTTTTTTCAGACCCTCCCCTGTTTCTTATCCCTTTCTCCTTCTACTTTTGCCCTCTCTTCTATTAGCCTTCCCCTTTCCTCTTCCTTTTCCCCTTATACTTCTTTACAGGGTGAAACAAATTTCTATGCTGTTGCAGCTGTTTTTTAAGAGCTCATAGCATATGAGTGCTTTGATCTCAAAGCCAAGATGAATGAGGTGGAAGATTCATAGAGTGTGAAAAGAGCTCCAGTTTGTTATGCTGTACAGCCTTGTTGATATACATTTTTGCAAGTGTTATCAGTCTGTAAACTGTAGGCAATCCCCAATCACCATTCAGAGAAGCAGTTCCTGGGCATTGCATATGCATGGTATCTAC
Source organism: Sminthopsis crassicaudata (assembly GCF_048593235.1). Classification (NCBI taxonomy): domain Eukaryota; kingdom Metazoa; phylum Chordata; class Mammalia; order Dasyuromorphia; family Dasyuridae; genus Sminthopsis; species Sminthopsis crassicaudata. Next base: position 173,491,614 of record NC_133617.1, on the reverse strand, counting down.
CAATGGAAGAAGAGCCAATCCAGCAATTTAACAACTCACTCATAGGCAAGAAGACCTGTGAAGGCATCCCTGCTCATGAGCAACTAGCTGTGACCCTAGGCTTACACTCATTCCCATGATCACAAATCAGTGATCCTTGCTCAACAAGGGAGTTTCTGCAATGTGGCAGAAAACTTATTGTTCATCAAAGGTTAAAGTGGTCTCAGTACTCCCTCTCAGTAAGGTCCCATAACTCAGCACTATACCAAACTAAGTATGTATATTTTCCCCTCTTTGAGCTAAATTCAAAGAGATTAAGGTTCACACAATAATCATTCCACTCCCTTCTTTCCCTCCACTGTAATAGGTCTTTTATGCCTCTCATGAGATATAATTTATCCCATTTTATCTCCCCTTTCCTCTTCTTCCAGTAAAATCCCTTTTCCACCCTTAATTTATTTTTTATATCATCACATTAAAGTCTTGAGTCTTATAGTCTTATAGTTGAAGATCAAATTTTCTGTTAAGTTCTGGTCTTTTCATCAGAAATTATTGAAAATCCCCTGTTTCATTGAATGTCCATCATTTCGCCTGAAAGATAATGCTTAATAGTTGATTCTTGGTTGTAGCCCAAGTTCCTTTGCCTTCTAGAATATCATATTCAGTTCTTTAAAGTGGAAACCACTAGATTTTGGGTAATCCTGATTGTGACTCCTCAATATTTCAATTGTTTCTTTTGGCTGCTTGCAATATTTTCTCCTTGATCTGATAATTCTGAAATGTAGCTGCAATATTTCTTGGAGTTTTGATTTTGGGGTTTCTTTTAGGAAGTGATTGGTGGGTTCTTTCAATGATTTTTTTACCCTCTGCTTCTGTGGTATCAGGACAGTCTTTCCTGATGATTCCATGAAAGATGTTATCCAAGCTCTTTTCTTCATCATTGCTTTCAGGTACTTCAATAATTCTTAGATTGTCTCTCCTGGATGTATTTTCCAAGTCTTTTTATTTATTTGTTTGTTTGTTTGTTTATTTAATTGTTTGTTTTTGCCAATAAGGTATTTTCTATTTTCTATTTTTTTCTTTTCTGTTTTGTTTTGTTTTGCTTGACTGATCCTTGACGTCTCATTGAGTCATTCACATATTTGTTCAATTCTAATTTTTAGTGAATTATTTTCTTCAGTTAACTTTTTTTTTAATTTAATTTTTATTTTATTTTATAATTATAACTTTTTTTTTGACAGTACATATGCATGGGTAATTTTTTATAACATTATCCCTTGCACTTACTTCTGTTCAGATTTTTTCCCTTCCTCCCCCAACCCCTCCCCCAGATGGCAGGCAGTCTTATACATGTTAAATATATTACAATATATTCTAGATACAATATATGTGTGTAGAACCAAATTTCTTGTTGCACAGGAAGAATTGGATTCAGAAGGTAAAAATAACAGTTTACACTCATTTCCCAGTGTTCTTTTTCTGGATGTAGCTGATTCTGTCCATCATTAATCAATTGGAATTGGATTAGCTCTTCTCTATGTTGAAGATATCCACTTCCATCAGAATACATCCTCATACAGTATCATTGTTGAAGTGTATAATGATCTTCTGGTTCTGCTCGTTTCACTCAGCATCAGTTGATGTAAGTCTCTCCAAGCCTCTCTGTATTTCTCCTGTTGGTCATTTCTTACAGAACAATAATATTCCATAACATTCATATACCATAATTTACCCAACCATTCTCCAATTGATGGACATCCATTAATCTTCCAGCTTCTAGCCACTATGAAAAGGGCTGCCACAAACATTTTGGCACATACAGGTCCCTTTCCCTTCTTTAGTATTTCCTTGGGATATAAGCCCAGTAGTAGTATGTCTGGGTCAAAGGGTATGCACATTTTGATAACTTTTGGGGCATAATTCCAGATTTCTCTCCAGAATGGTTGGATTCTTTCACAACTCCACCAACAATGCATCAGTGTCCCAGTTTTCCCACAGCCCCTCCAACATTCATCGTTATTTGTTCCTGTCATCTTAGCCAATCTGACAGGTGTGTAATGATACCTCAGAGTTGTCTTAATTTGCATTTCTCTGATCAACAGTGATTTGGAACACTCTTTCATATGAGTGGAAATAGTTTTAATTTCATCATCTGAAAATTGTCTGTTCATATCCTTTGACCATTTATCAATTGGAGAATGGCTTGATTTCTTATAAATTAAAGTCAATTCTCTGTATATTTTGGAGATGAGGCCTTTATCAGAACCTTTAACTGTAAAAATGTTTTCCCAATTTGTTACTTCCCTTCTAATCTTGTTTGCATTAGTTTTGTTTGTGAAGAAACTTTTTAATTTGGTGTAATCAAAATTTTCTATTTTGGGATCAATAATGGTCTCTAGTTCTCCCTTGGACACAAACTCCTTCCTCCTTCACAAGTCTGAGAGGTAAACCATCCCCTGTTCCTCCAATTTATTTATGATTTCGTTCTTTATGCCTAAATCTTGGACCCATTTTGATCTAATCTTAGTATGTGGTGTTAAATGTGGGTCCATGCCTAGTTTCTGCCATACTAATTTCCAGTTTTCCCAGCAGTTTTTGTCAAATAATGAATTCTTATCCCAAAATTTGGGATCTTTGGGTTTGTCAAACACTAGATTGCTATTTTTATTCACTATCTTGCCCTGTGAACCTAACCTATTCCACTGATCAACTAGTCTATCTTAGCCAATACCAAATGGTTTTGGTGACTGTTGCTTTATAATACAGTTTTAGATCAGGTACAGCTAGACCACCTTCACTTAATTTTTTTTTCATTACTTCCCTTGAAATTCTTGACCTTTTTGTTGTTCCATATGAATTCTGTTGTTATTTTTTCTAGGTTATTTAAATAGTTTCTTGGAAGTCTGATTGGTATAGCACTAAATAAATAGATTAGTTTAGGGAGTATTGTCATCTTAATTATATTCGCTAGGCCTATCCAAGAGCACTGAATGTCTTTCCAATTATTTAAATCTGACTTTATTTTTGTGGCAAGTGTTTTGTAATTTTGCTCATATAATTCCTGACTCTCCTTTAGTAGGTATATTCCCAAATATTTTATACTATTGACCATTATTTTGAATGGAATTTCTCTTTGTATCTCTTGCTGATGGATTGTGTTGGTAATGTATAAAAATGCTGAGGATTTATGTGGATTTATTTTGTATCCTGCGACTTTGCTAAAATTCTGAATTATTTCTAATAGCTTTTTAGCAGAGTCTTTGGGGTTCTCTAAGTATACCATCATGTCATCTGCGAAAAGCGATAATTTGATTTTCTCATTTCCTACTCTAATTCCTTGAATCTCTTTCTCAGCTCTTATTGCCGAGGCTAGAGTTTCTAGTACTATATTGAAAAGTAATGGTGAAAGTGGGCAAACTTGTTTCACTCCTGATCTTACAGGGAAAGGTTCTAGTTTATCGCCATTACATATGATGTTTACTGAAGGTTTTAAATATATGCTCCTTATTATTTTAAGGAATAGTCCATTTATTCCTATACTCTCAAGCGTTTTTAGTAGGAATGGATGTTGGATTTTATCAAATGCTTTTTCTGCATCGATTGAGATGATCATATGGTTTTTATTAATTTGATTATTAATATGGTCAATTATACTAATAGTTTTCCTAATATTAAACCAGCCCTGCATTCCTGGTATAAATCCCACTTGGTCATAGTGTATTATTCAGTTAACTTTTTTACCTCCTTTTGCATTTGGCCAATTGTATTTTTAAAGGAGTTGTTTTCTTCAGTGGATTTTTTTTCCATTTCATCAATTCTACTTTTTCCATTTCAACAGATTTATTTTTAAAGTTCTTTTCTGTAATGGTCCAGAACTCTGGAGAAATATACTTGAGGCAAGGATTTTTACAACAAGGTTGTAAGCAGAATTGATAAAACAATGGTTATCTAGTTTAGCATGGTGATTAATAGTTCTCTAATTCAGTATGATTGATTTAATCTTACAACAAATAATGGTTCCCTAGTGATACAATGGTTGGCTTGTACTCAGTATGATGAATGGATTTAATTGTAATAGAGTATTTAGGAGGTCAGAGTCTGACCTAGAAGAGTTCTTGAAGAGACTTGAAGACAGAGACCTTCATGGTGGCTAGCCTGTCCTCCTTCACTTCTCCACTAAGATCAAGATCTGAAGGTCCCCCAGAAACCTAGCCCAGCCCTAGGCAAAGGAGACAGACTGTGAAGGAGATAATAAAGACTTTGGACTTTATCCCTAACTATTCTCATGGTGATTATTCTGCTGAGACCAAGGCTATTATGAAGGCCCTCCAGAAAGCTAATTGAACATTACATCTTCTGCTTTCTTTTGCTTTAGGACATAGGTGTTCATGCCCTGCCTAATTTCTCAGGGATGTGAAAACCCCAAAAAGGAGGTGATCACGCCATCCCTGACTTCTCAGTAAGGGAGGTGAAAACACCAAAGGAAAATGGGGAGTCAAACTAGATTTTGTTAGAGGCTTTCTGAAAGGTCTCACTTGAAACAGGTATACATAAATACCAAATTCTCTAATACTATCTTAACCTAAGATGATATAGCCCCATAAAGAGTGCAACCTTTTTTCAGATCTTTGATAATTTTCAGATCAAAAGGAGTGTATCTTTTCCTGGCTTGACTTGAAGAATCAAATTCTTCAATCACAGGGTATGCTTTTATTCTTAAATTAGATATTTCCTGTCCTTTTTTAACTTTTAACTAGTGCCTTTTCCAATCATGTCATGGGGGTGGACAATGCTGCTGCATGAGTGGTGGTGATTGTGTCACTGCCCTTCCCCCCCCTTCCACTCATGAAGGGGAAATTGAGGGAGGATCATGAGATGGGGAATGCCCTAATGTCTCTTGCTGTGATACACCACATTCCTTAATTTCATCAGCACTGTACATAACTCCTTTCTTGTCTAATTCTTCATGCTTTTCAACTACTTTGTCAATACCACCCCCTTCCTGCTCTTTCCTTATTTTAAAACTTATGTAATTCCTTAAGGCCAATTATATTAAGTTTTATATATAGAATGTTTCCTTAGGAATTGAATCAGGACCATTATCATTTTAATATTCTATTATTTGCTCTCCCACTAATTCCCACATATCTGGCTTTAATTTTTCTTCCTTAGATAGGCAAGGAGACGTATATTTTAATGTTTCAAAGAGTTCAATGATCTGCTCCCAGGTTACAATCTCTTTATTGTCTCTTTATTAACTTAACTATGCTTTCTCTACACACTTTCCTTGGAGTGGGGAAGGTTCTTTTCTAAGCATTTGCCCCATTTCAGCTGAAACACTAGTTTAGCCCTTACCAAAGTTTCTTGCTTCTCTATTTTTGTACTCATCCTATTTCCCAGGCAGGGATTTCTCCACTGAATTCACGATCATGTCAGTCAAGTGTAGGTCCTTAGTCCACGTTAGGCGCAAAAATATAATGTTCTGGTTAGCTTTCTGGAGATCTTGGGACCAGCCGTGGTTTCAGCAGAATAATCACACAAGAATAGTCAGGAATAAAGTGCAAAGTCTTTATTATCTCCTTCACATCTGTCTCCTTTGCCTGGGGCCAGGCTAGCTTTCTGGGTGCCTTCAGATGGGCCTTGATCTTAGTGGAGAAGTGAAAGAGACAGGCCAGCCACCATGAGGGTCTCTGTCTTCAAGTCTTTTCAAGTCCTCCACTAGGTCTGACTCTGGCCTCTTTAATACTCTATTACAATTAAATCCATTCATCACACTGAGTATAAACCAATCATATCACTAGCAAACCATTATTTGTTGTAAGATTAAATCAATCGTACTGAACTAGAAAACTAGTAATCACCATGCTAAACTAGATAATCATTGTCTTATTAATTCCACTGAGTTAATACCTTGTTGTAAGAATCCTTGCCTTAAGTATATTTCTACAGAGTTCTGGCCCATTACAATTTTCTTCAGTCAATTTGTGTGTTTCCTTTTCTAAGCTGTTGATTCTTTTCCCCAACCTTTCATCCTTTCTCCTGTATGGTACTTATTTCCTTTTCCCAATTTTTTCTACCTCTCTTTTACAATCCTTTTTGAACTCTTCTAAGAAAGTCTTTTGAACTGAAGACCAGTTCATATCCCTCTTTGAAGTTTCAATCTGAAGGAATTTTGCCATAAAAGCAATTCTCCTCTTCTGGGTTGGTACTCTGATCTTCCCTGTCTCCAAAGTAGTTTTCTATAGTCTGATCTCTTTTTGCTTTTTGGCTCATATTTTATAAATGATCTTTGCTTCCGAGACACAGGAGAAATTGTCCCTTTTGCAAGGAGACAGAGGCCCCTCACTGACTGTGCCGAGCTGGGGCTAGGCCAAGTTCTTTCTGTTATACTGGGGTCCAAAGGCTCACAATTTGCCTTCTGTAATTGTGTTGGAGGTCTCACCACTACTGCACCACCTAGCTTCCCCTCTCCTCCCTTAATTTCATTATTTTTTTAAAAAGATATTATTCCTTTATATTCAACTCACACCCAAGCCCTTGGTCTATATATACTCCTTCTAACTAACATAATAATCAGAAAGTTTTAATGAGTTACAAGTATCATCCTCTTATGTAGGAATGTAAACAGATAAATCTTATTATGATATGACTTTCCTGATTACCTCCTTATGCTTCTCCAGAATCCTATATCTGAAAATCAAATTTTCCATTTGGCTCTAGTCTTTTCATCACAAATATTTGAAATTCCTGTTTCATTGAATGGTAACTTTTTCCTCTGAAGGATTATACTCAGATTGGTGGCAATCCTAGCTCCATGACTTCTCCTTTCCTTTAATGTAGAAGCAGCTAAATCTTGTATTATCTTGACTGTGGCTCCATTATACTTGAATTATTTCTTTCTGAATGTTTGCCATATTTTCTCCTTGACCTGAGAATTTCAGAATTTGGCTATACTATTCCTGGGAGTTTTTATTTTAAAAATATCTCTTTCAGGAAGAAATCAGTGGATTCTTTCAATTTCTATTTTACCCTCTGGTTCTAGAATATCAGGACAGTTTTCCTTGATAATTTCTTGAAAGATGATGCCCAGCTCTTTTTATGATCATGACTTTCAGGTAGACCAATAATTTTTAATTATTTCTTCTGGATCTATTTTCCAGTTCTTTTTCCAATAAGATATTTTACTTTTTTTTCTATTTTTAAATTTTTTTTTGGTTTTACTTTATTGTGTTTTGATTTCTCATAAAGTCATTAGCTTCCATTTGCTCAATTCTATTATTTTCCTCAGTGAGTTATTTTCCTTGATGAGCTTTTGTATCTCCTTTCCCAATTGGCCAACTTTTGCTTTTTAAGGCATTTTTCTCATTAACTTTTTATATTTCCTTTTTCACTGCTCTCAATTCTTTTCCTAATTTTTCTCTATCTCCCTTACTTGATTTTCGAAGTATCTTTTGAGCTCTTCCAATGACCTGAGCTCAATTCTTATTTTTCTTGGAGGCTTTGGATATAAAAGCTTTGATTTTATTATCTTCTTCTGAGTATGTGTTTTGAATATACTTTGTCACCATAATAACTTATAATGGTCAGAAATGTTTTTTGTTGCCTGCTCATTTTCCTAGCCTATTATTCTGCTTTTAACTCTTTGTTAAAGCAGGGGTCTGTTTCCAGGACAGAAGGCACACTGTCCCAAACTTCAGGGATTTTGTGCAGCTGCTTTCAGAGATCCTTCTAGGAATCTGACCACAAGCACTTTTTCCTGCACTGGATTCAACAAAGTACCCCAATTATATCCAATTTTCTCCTAATAAGTTCTTAGTTTAGACATTACAGAGATGTTAGCTATCAGTATTACTTTTCAATTCCACTCCAAGTTGAGGTTACATCTGGATCAATCTTCTAAACAAACTCAATTGAGGAATGGAAGATCCCAGGATCATAGTATTTACAGCATAAAGAGATCTTAGAAAACTTCGTCTACAGCCTTATTTTACAGATGAAGAAGAAACAAAGAAGCACGGAGCTTAAGTGACTTACCCAAAATCATACAAGCAATAAGTATCAGAATTAGATTCTAAATTCAGTTTTTCAGACTCTAAATCCAGAAAATTTTTGATCATCTCATATGTCCACTCAATAATTTATGTTCCTTTACTACCATGGATAATTAGAGATCAATTCATGATATTAATACTTAGTTTCACTTCCTATATTGGCAAAGCCAATATTTGTTTCCCTATCCTCATTACATTTATTTAAGCCCACTTGAATTTGGAATGTGGCTATAACCTCCCATTTTGTGAAAGCTATTGCCTACATATGAAATAGTAGATATCACTTTGAAAATAGCAGCATCAGTTCTAAGACAATTGGATTCTGTTTTCCACATTTTTGAGATCTACAATCTACTAAAGAAAGCTGCTGGGTGGAAATTATTATAACAATAATTTACAGTGAAAACTCCTTTCTATCAAACCCTGATGTAATGCCATGAGATCATAATGAAAATGGACAGAGAGTTATCTTATATATGTTGCTACTTGCAAATGACATCATTAAAAAAAAAAAAGCACTTTTGTATAATTTTTGAGAAATAAACATTTACAATTAACAGTTGCTGCTGTAAACTCCCAGCCCAGCAACCCCTTATACTTACATGAGGCAAGTGCAAACACATTTAAAATGAAATTAAAATAAAGACAACTTGAATGTTAGGAGAAAATAGATGATAAAATTAAAACTGTACTGACTATGCAGAAAGTGTGAAGGAGAAGAGAGCTTCCTGATCAAAATAGTTATCTTGGTAGGAGTGGAAAATGAGGTTGGTTAGGTAGGGTATTGCCAAATATATTGATATTCACCAACCAATGAGTATAAAAAAGCAAGGAAATAAATGTAAATCTGTACCAAGAAGTTTAATTCAAGACCATTTGGGAGGAGAACACTAGCAGTTCAGAGCAGCAGGAATGGTTTCTTGTAGAAGACAGAGCTTGAAATGCTTTTAAAAATTTTTTTCTATTTATTTTTTAGCACAAAAATATATTTCTCCCTCCAAGCCACATTCTATTGAGAAAAGCAACAACAAACCTCTTTGTAACAGCTAAGTATAGTTCAGTAAAACAAATTGCAACATTGGCCATGTCAAAAAATATATGCTTCATTCTTAGCCTATCACCCTTCTGTCAGAAAATGGGTCCTTTGGAATTGTGATTTATCATTGTGTTGATCAGCTATATTCACATTCATCAAAAGCTGTGGCCCCAAGGCAAGATGATTAGCAAAAGAATTAATGTCAACAAATTAGGGCATTTCTCAGAGCTGGAACAGTAAGTGGCTAATTTGAAGGAAATTTGTACCAACACATAGCTGGCAACAGTGGAGCAGAAAAAGAGTAGGCAGCTTTCAGAGATTTGATATACTGTGCTGCATCTGTTCATCAGAACACTCATAAACATCAACTTGTTTGACTAAAATGATAGGGAAATTCAGAAGCTACTAAATTAAAAACAAGGACTGCACAGGACTTATCAGCAAGATAATTTATTCATTTCTAATGAGGTAGTATTTAATTCCATCAAAAGTAAAGTATAAGTGAAACTTAGAAAGATGTGGAATTCTTAGCTCAGAAAGAAGGCAGATGAAATTTAATTTTATGATGATACTAACAATCCAAAGCACTTTTTTGGGGGTTTAAATATTCATGTAAAATTTATGTAATGTGGTTTGCATTTTAGGGATCTGCTGGTCCTTGACCAGCATACTGGTACGGGTCTGCTTTCCCCTGGTCTGCTGTAGCAAATGGGTTAAGTAAGTCATGCTATAGAGAATGGAAGGCTAAATATTGCTTTCATTTTGATCCATTTTGTTTTTTAAGCTCACCTTTTCTCTTCCTTTTTCAATTTTTCTATTCCCATTTTATCAGTGCAGATAGCGTATACCTGGGTCCCAAATATTACTGATGTAAAAATGAAAAAAAAAAGAAGGGAAACTTAGCAGAATGAGGAGAATCACTGTGGTGGGTAGGATAAATGAGCTGCATTCTGTCCAGTCTTCTTCAAAGAGAAAGTGAAATCACATCATAATGACAGCATGCAGGGAAATCTGTGCTATAGTCATTGTAAACAATATGAAGTACTTCTGGTTGTTCTCTTCCACATGTTTATTAACCCAGGAATAGTGGTGATCCATCTTTAGAATGCATTTCTTACAAACACTGCAGCCATGGGCTCTGTCAGGTTTCATGCTGTAACACTTTGGACACTTGTAGAAAAGTGTCCTGGCTTCAACTGCAAACTTTCAGTGAATTCTTTTGTGATATCTCCTTTGGGCACTGCATGCACCTGGATCAGCATAGTCTGAAGTGAGAACCCAGAGCCAGGAAACCGAAGCACTGTTATAATGTGCTGAAGGCCCTTTATGGGCCAAAGATCTATGGTGCATTTCAACTACTCAGTGCTGAAGGAGCCATATTGATTAGCGACAAGACATGATTCAAAAGATGAAAAGATGTGGGCTGGAAACTTCTATAATGTTCTCAATTGATGACCATTTATCCCAGGTTAAAGTCAACCCCTCCCTATCTGAAGTTCCAACTGAAGAAGAGGTTTTGGATGCCATTAAGTTCTTTTCATCTGGGCAAAGAACCTGTTGCTGATTCTATTCCAGCTAAAACTTATAAGTGTGTGTGTGGGGGGGGGGAGGGATTCTTTGCTCATTCAAAAGCTAATTGAAATGTTTGATTATCCCCTAGGAGTTCAAGGATGCCTCCATTGTCCATCTCTATAAAGGTAAGGAGAATAGGTTGTCCTATGACAATCACAGGGAGGGAGTCTTTCAAGTCATTTTTGGAAAGATCCTTGCCATAATCTTCCTTATTAGATCAATCCTTCATTTGGAAGATGGTCATCTACCTGAGAACTAGTATGGCTTCAGAAAGGGCTAAGGAACAGTCGATTTGGTTTTTGCTGCCCAAGAACTCTACATACAACGTTTGTAGATCTAACCAAGGCTTATGGAAAATTATGTCAGAATTTGGTCACCTAGAAAACTTCATCAGTATTGTATATCAATTTCATGATGAAATGCTTAGCCAGGTCAGGATAATGGCTGATGTTCTCACTTTCCCAGTCACCAATAAATAGAGTGAAAGCAGACTGCTTGCTCAGTCATGTTGTCAAATGTCTTTAATAAGGACAAACACAGAACCAAGCTTAGCCACTGTACTGAGGGTAAATTTTTCAGCTTGAAAAGGCTACAAGCCAAGACAAAAGTGGAGGGAATGTCCATACCTGATTTTTTATTTGCAGATAATTGTGTACTCAATGAAGCTTCTGAAACTGAGGTGCAAAAAGTATGAATCATCTGCTGTTTGTGCTAATTTTGACCTCATAATTAAAAAGAAAGCACATGCATTCCATCAACCAGAACCAAGCCATCCATGTGTACAATTACCAGTTACAGCAAATGAAGAGGTTCTGAATGCTGTGGATGAGCTCACTTTTCTTGGCATAATACTTTCCAGGGATGTGCACACTGATAAAGAGGTTGGCACATGCATCACCAGAGCTAACTCAGTGTTTGGGAAAATTTGAAGGAAAGTGTGGAGAGGAGAGTTATTAATTATTACCAAACTGAAGGTCTACAGAGCCACTGTGCTGACCTCATTGTTGTACACCTGTAAAACCTGAATATTGTATCAGCGTCATGCCAGAAAACTGAAGCACTTCTATTTGAATTGTCTCAGGAAGATTCTGAGTATCACTGGCTGGAGAAGATACCAGACACTGAGGTCCTTTTTAAAATCAGGCTGCCAAGCATTCAAACTCTACTGTAGGGAGTGCAATTCTATTGGTCTGACCATATTGTTCAAATGCCAAATGTATGCTTGTCAAAAAGATTATTTTATGGAAAACTCACATAGGAAAAGTGTTCACAGGGTGTTAGAAAAAGTAAAACAATATTCTCAAAATCTCTCAAGAATTTTGGAATTGATTTGTGAAATATGGAAAATACTGTGTTTTATGAACAAAGCAGAATTGAAGTAGCCCAGAAGAAATGCAAGATGTACAGATTTGGAAAATCTACCCCAAATGTTCACATGGACTATTTGTGCCCAACCTATGGGTAGAGAATTCTGAGCTTTTATTGGTCTAATCAGCCACAGTCAGATACACTGTTAACTTCACTCTAACTCTTCTTGGTCCTCTTTCAGAACAAAGAACAACACCCTCACAATCTGCTTAGACAATCCCATTGCCAATCCAATTGATGGGCATTCCTTTAATTTTCCATCATTTGGAGACCTCAGAAAGAGCAACTATGAATATTTTTATGCATATGGTCTTTTTTCCTCTCTCTTTAATCCTTGAGCTTCACCTTAAAAGACAAGTAGGTGATGCCATGGATAATGTGCCAGAACTGGAGCTTAGGAAGATCAGAATTCAAGTCTAGTTTCAGGTATTACTAGTTGTGTGCCCTTGTATACTTAATTGCTCTCTCCCTTAGTTTCCTCATTTATAAAATAGGAATAATAATAGTACCTACCTCCAGGATTGTTGTGAGCATCAAACAAGATAGTAATTGTAAAGCACTTAGCATAATACTTGGCACAAAGCAAATGCTATGTGCTAGCTATCACTACTATTATTAATTAATAAAAGAAGAAAGAATTTATTAATTTTAGGTAAGGGGGAGTATATTTTAAATATGTGGTATCAGTAGCACTTTATGGTTTATAAATTTCTTCAGCTTTGTAAGGTAAGTAATATAAATATTATCATACTCATTTTACATAGGAGGAAACTGAGGCATAAGTCAGAACTAGTTACAACAAATAAGTATAATTGCCTATTCTTTGTCACTATAACATTCTACCCATACCTGTTCTACAAGACCATTATCCTTGCTCTAACCCTATTTTTCTTTCTTCTCAATTTCAATTCTATAATTAGCATGTTCAATTATTTGCTGTTCTCTACTCTGGATCCCATGTCCTCTTCACCTGTCACTGCTTCCATTTTGCCTGGCCCCAGACTTGGATTTTCTCTACCATTTACTTTCTCTGTTCCTATCTGAGTATTGCTGAATGCCTCTGGAAGAAGGCATTCTGTACTGTATTGGCTTCATTGCAAATGTGCTATTTAATTTTAACTGGACTTTCACAATTCACCATCAATACTTTTATTTTTTCCTTAGTTAACTATTATATTTCCAACAGTGGCCTTTTTTTCCCTGTTCATGATCCCTGTATTATCCCTAATCCTTTCCTCTTAGCAAAGACCCTTATTCTATCAAGAAAAAATGAGGCCATCTATTATGAGCTCTTTTTTCTCCTCATCCCCTGAAATCATCAAATAAGCAATTATTAGTGCCTACTTTTTGGGTAAGCTTCATAGTAGAAGCCTAAGATAAAAAAATATAAAATGTACCTATAAATACTTTTTTTTTTAGAATGTGGATTTGGGTTTGTAGTGGGGAGAGATCCAGGACACCACTAAGATTACTGATAGGGAAGCTGCTGAGAAGGAAATGGAAGGGAATATGGAAGATCCAGACTAAGGAAGGGCTCTTGTGGAGGAAATGGGGCATATATTTGTTTTGTATTTTAACTAATTACTTTTACTAACAAGGTACTAAACTCAGTAGCTATGCCAAGTGCTGTTAGTGCTTCTAAAATTTTCATGCCTAAGGATGAGGCTCAAATTACTCTATCTTAATTACAGTTGATCCTATTCCACATCCCAATCGCCAGTATACAGCTTTTCTGGAGGTTATTCCTCCCATTAGATCCTTAATCCCATCCTCTCTCTAGATTATTTCTCTCTGTATCTGTGTCTCTGCCTCTGTCTCTGTGTCTGTGTCTGTGTCTGTCTCTCTCTCTCTCTCTCCCCCAATGTCTTCCAAATTCTGTTTTATGGACACAGGCCTAACTCAAGTTCTCATCATCTCTCAATGGGAGTAAGATAATAGCTTCTTCTTCTTCTTTTTTTTTTTTTTTCCTGAGGCTGGGGTTAAGTGACTTGCCCAGGGTCACACAGCTAGGAAGTGTTAAGTGTCTGAGACCAGATTTGAACTTGGGTCCTCCTGAATTCAGGACTGGTGCTCTATCCACTGCGCCACCTAGCTGCCCCTATAATGGCTTCTTAACTCTTATTTTTGTTTGTGCTCTTTCTTCCTTTCTATTCATTATCTAAACCAGAGACATCAAACAGCCTCCTGGCATCATTGTGTTCCACAATATTCCCAAATAGGGTCCAATTAAAATTAAAATGCAATTGGGAAATATTTAATAAAATAATAAAAAAATGTATAAATATATGATTTTCTAAGTCAATATGAGGTCAACATGAATCCTTAGGTATAGTTTAGTAGCCATTTATATTTGAGTTTGACACTGCTGATTGAGAGAACTGTCAAAATAATCTTCCTAAAATATTGGTCTGACTGGATCACACCTCTTCTGTTTAAGAAACACACCTTCACTAGCTTCCTGTTGCCTTTGGGATAAAATAGACTAGTATTTTTAAACCCTCATTTAAACTCACATTTCCAGACTTACTGTACCTTATTTTCCATTACACAATCTACTTTCATGACAGCATGATCTACTTCCTGTTTGATGAACCACGCATTCTCTGTCTCCTGCTTATGTGACTTAACAGAATCATTCCTATGCTCAGAAAGTATTGCCTCCTCTCTCTTGACTCTTGGATTCTTTTAACTTCTTTTAAAACTCAGCTTATATGTACCTTCCCTACATGAAACCTCTCCTCTTACCATAGTCACTAGAGCTCTCTCTCCTTCCTCAAATTACCTTATATTTACTTATGCTATGTGAGCATAGTGTACTACTCTGTGTCTAGTTGTTTTAAGAATGCATTCTATTTTAATCAGATATACATCTGTATCTCAAAGAGATAAAAAACAAAAAGAAAAGGATTTGCTTGTACAAAAATATATATAGCATTTCTTTTTATTGTAACAAAGAACTGGAAATTAAGGGGAAGTGCATTCATTGAGGAATAGCTAAACAAGTTTTGATATATAATTGTAGTGGAATACTATTATTAGCTTTAAGAAATTATGAGCAGAATGCTCTCAGAAAAACCTCGGAAGACCTATTTGAACTGATGCAAAGTGAAATGAACAGAACTAGGAGAATTCTGTACAGCAATATTGTATGATGATCAGTTGTGAATAACTTAGCTGATGAAGACTAAAGAAAGGAGAAAGAGCCCAGGAATCCAAGTGTGAAGTGACAATGGGGTTGAATCAGGAGTATGGTGGTTTAAATGTATAGGGACTCAAAGAGACAGTATTATTATAATTAATGGCAAGACGATTGGAGTTGTCACTTTCCCATGGCAACATAGCTAGTAAGTGTCAAATATCTGAGGCTGGATTTGAACTTCTATCTTCCTGACTTCAGGGTTTAGTGTTCTATCCATTGTACCACCTAGTTGTCCCTTCAAGAAATATTTTAAAGAAAGAAATAAAGATCTTGGTGACAGATTGGATGCAGGGGATAAAAGAAGGGCAAGAATCAAAAGTGTTTTAATTTTAAATAATGAGAGTCAATTTCATATATAGGGCTTGTTTTGAGGTTTCATATCTGTGAGATTAGAATTGTTTTATTATACGCATAAGTCAGTAACACATAAAAAATATGAACTATTGATTACCTGGAATTTTTTAGGTTATTAAAATGCATATTTATGGAAGAAAAAATTTTAACTGTTTAAATTAAAAACATGGTTTATTTGCACTTAGTTGATACCCAAAGTTTACCTCTGGTTGGATGTATCTCTCAATACTTATAATTATGCCAGAGACTTCTAGGCCAAAGTGAGGCTATCCCAGGTCTCTTTTAAACAATAGTCCACTCAACAAAGAAAGTAGGTAACTTGGAAGCAAAACTGAGTAAAATGCCACTGAGTTTGTTTAGAAAGTAATGGGAAGGTTGAAGATGGGAAGTATGACTCAATATTTAAATCACAGATAAATGCTTGGAAACATTAATTCATTATAAAGAAAAATAGAAAGACTTAGTCAATATCCATTATCCACCAGCACTTTAAAATCATCTATGTTTCCCTATTTCAAAAATAGGTATGAAAAAGACATCTCATGCTTTTTTATCTTAATTAAACCCCTGCCTAAACTGTTAGACTAAAAGAATGCCACAATACATTTGATCCAATAAAGCAAATTGGCATCAGTATAAATGTTATTGGCTACAACTCTTGGTTTACCATTTTCTTGGCTGGTATTGCTTCCATGGATGGATTGAAGACTTTGATCTTTCACATTTTACCTGCAAGGAGAGGGAAAAGCAGACAGACAGATACAGACACACACACACACACACACAAACACAAAAGATTCAAGTGTGCCTTAATAAATATTCACAGTATGGAAAGTATCCCACTGAACATACATATCATGTTTAGTTCATCCTTGCCTGCTTGAGCAACACATAAGGTCCAGATCTCCCAGCCCTCCAGGGCATAGCTTGAGTTAATCCTTTCAGCTACTCCATCCTGCAATATCCACCAGATGAGGTTATTTTGTGAATAGCAAAAATATGATATGAATTTGAGCTATTATGACATTATTTTATTGACTCATAATTGCAAAGGAAATCTAAGGCAGGATTTGAAATCAGATGATCTGGATTTATGTCTGAGCTCTATCTCTAACTGCCCATGTGAGCTTAGGTAAGCTTTTTATCCTTTCCAAATTTTATCATTAATATATAAACTGAGGAGGTAGAACTAAATATCTTCTTATTTTCCTTTCAGGCCTAAATCAATGATCCTTTAAACCTACAAAATTCTTAGATCTGACATGCCTAAGAAGAAATACAATCATAAATAAAAGCAGTCTATCCTTAGTCTTGGGTGATTTGAGACAGCAACAGAAAGACTTTGTGTAACCAAAGCATTATGGGGAAAAAACAGCCTAAATGGAAATACCCATTAATCTCTAAAGTGTCATTCTACAACCTGTTTTATGGAAGAAAAGAAGCAAAATAGATAATATATGTATATGTATATATGTAATTAGGCTCTCCCCACCTTTCATTACTTCATTTTAAGACCATGGATTGTCTGTGCTCTTAAGTGAAGATTAAATTTCATATATTTCAACAAGTTGCAAAGAGACAATACCTTTTCATCGATCCCTTGTCAGGTAAGGAAATCACCTCATTGGTTGGACCTTCTGTCTGTGAGGTCTTTAACCATTCTCTCTATTCTATTCATCTTTCAAGAAGTCTTTAGTTGTTATGGAACACACAATAAATAAGCTGCATGTATCAAGTATACCTTCTCCATTTACCTCGAGAAAATCCCTCAGGTGTATTGGAATATATTCAAAGTATCAACTCTTTTTGTTTTGGTCACCACAGCATTTTATATCTCCTGCCTCCATTTTCAGCATTTCTATCAGTTCCACCAAGCCCAGCCCATATATAAAAACATCTTAATCATTTGAAATCAGATATTTCCTTAGGTATGGTTTGAAAATTAATGAATAAATTTGCTAAGTAAAGAAAAATTGAATACAATTTTTAATATATATTGTATTTCCAGTGGACTGTTCAGAATAATCCTAAATGAAACACAAGACCAGACCTGTTCAACTTACTTATATCCTATTTTAGTGGAATTAAGAATAAGTTAAACATGAGAATTAACCAATTATTAAAGTGATTCTCATAGAGCTTTAAGTTGATCAATAAGCCTGATATGTTGGCACATCTATCATTTTTTTTTCTTTTTTTTAACTAATGTGAGTACCTCTCTCACAAACATGGACTACAAATCCCCTGTATCTTCTCATTGACATTAATTTTCATTTATTTTTTTTTTCATGACTCCTTCATAGGATTCTATCTCATATGGTGGAATCCTCTGATCTTGTTATCTTTATGCTAGGATATGGAGGGATTTAGTAAAGAATAAGATGGATATGATACATAAATAATTTCACCTACTTTTAGGCTATCAGTCTGTTCCTTTTCTCCCCAGCGAAATTCTTTGAAAGGGTTTTCTACACTAGCATCTGCATTTCTTCTCTTCTGACTCATTCATCAATCCATTGTAATTTTGTTTATGATGTCCCCACTATTCATCTGCAACTCCCTTCCCCAAAGTTATCAATGATTTCTCAACTATTGAATAAAATGACCTTTTCTCAATTTTCCTTTTACTTGACATCAACCACTGGATATTTTTCGAACATTCACTATTTCCTTGGTTTCCATGATACTTTTTGATCTTAATTATCTGTATGACTTTTCTCTCCTGGTCATCTTTGCAGAATCATCACATTCTTCTTGCTTCTCTCTAAAGACCTACTTGGGAATTGATATGGGATATGGGAGACACTGGCAAAGGACCACCCAGCATGGTGTGCCCACATCAAAGAAAGTGCAAGGCAGAATTACAGTTCAAAAGAAATGTGAGATGCACAGATTTAGAGAATCCACCCCAAATGTTCACATGAACTATTTGTTTCTGACCTGTGGTAGAGCATTCCAAGCTTGGTCGGATCAGCCAAGGTTGGATCAGCCACAGTCGGACACACTGTAACTTGATTCTAAAATAGTGGTGACATTTTGGTCCTCTGAGAATAGACATCCACACTAACTGGCCTTTCTTCCATCTCTTACCCAAAAGAGATCAGAGTTTTGCTTATTTATTTGTCTATTTTCTGTTTATATCTATGATGTTTTGGTTTTTAAATCATGATCATGCTACTGAATCAGTTAAAATTATGTCTGTGAAATGCCCAGCAGGATGCTTTGAGGAGATTAGTTTTCTTTAAATTGCAGTAACTTCTTTGCTCAGAGCAGAAAGCCTTTAAAGGCAATACATGCTCACCTAGGCCCTGCTTAGGTTTTGGTCCCTTTGCCTACAAAAACAAAGCACTCAAGACTGATCTTAAACCAACAGAAAGGAACTCAACCCAGCTGGGAGTGGTGTGCAAGAATTAAGGAGCATTTAATGAAAGAACCCCCTGCCTTTGGATCTAGGCCAACTCTGGAAATTTTGAGCCTCACTAGATTTTTTTTTTAGGTAATGAAAAATATAATGAGACCTGTTAGGATTTAGAAATATTTAGTTGTCTTTATTTGTTTCATAGTTACAAGAACCTTTCCCAGCATAACTGTATCGAGAAAACTATTGTATATCAAATTACATATAAAAAGTGTATTGTGTTTGGGAGTTTAAAGTTATACATCATTTTAAAATGAAAGATGGGGAATGAAGGATGGGAAAAGAGAAAAATAATTGGCTTCTGTTACTTCTAAGCAAAATTATCTATGCTTTGAGTAATATGGTATTTGATCAATATTGGTTCCATTTAAAGTATAATCATAATTTTAATTAAATCTGTTCTTTGGAAGATTATCAGACAGCTAGTTATCTGTTTATGAGAAGCCACCTTATGCAAGTATACTGATAAAGAAATAAATCACATTAAGAAACTAGCAATAGTACTTCATTCATCCTAAGACATCTTTAGGCAAGAGAATAGGAAACTGGACAAGGATAGGGTAAACTTCACATAGAAGTTGTAGATGGCTGTTTTTCCTTTTATATTGAGGAATAGAAAATATTAAACCATCTTGCTATTAAAGTTGGGGACAAAAACTAAATCCTAAAAATGTAGTTCAACTCTATATTAAAAGCTAATTAATTTCTAGTGAGGATAGTTAGATGATTCAGTGTATAGAATCCTTTGCTTAAAGTCAGAAAGACCTCTCCCTGAGTTCAAATCCAGCCTTAGACACTCATTAGCTGTGTGACTCTGGGCAAGTCACTTAATCCTGTTTGCCTCAGTTTTCTCTTCTGCAAAATGAGCTACAGAAGAAAATGGCAAACTACTCCAGTGTCTATGCCAAGAAAACACTAAATAGAGTCACAAAGAGTAGGATGTGAATGAAATGACTGAACAAATAACAATAACATAGTGACATGGAAGAGTTGAGGCAAATGGAAAAAGAAATAGGAAAAGGATAGAGGGGAAGCAGGAAATAAAGTAGGAAAGAGAAAAACTGATAGGAAGAGAAAAAAGAATTTGCTCAGACTACTGAAGAAGTAAAGAAAATAGAACAAAAGTGATTTAATACTTTGTGAAACAAGTGTATTAGTAAATTACTTTTCACAAACACACACACACACACACACACACACACACACACACACACACACTGTGCATGTGTTTAGAGTTTGGCCTTAACATGCTATTTTTGCCCAAGGACTCTCCCCTTCCCATTGCATCCTCTATGTTCTTGCTCTAGCGATACTATTAACTTGCTGTGTATAGCCAACCCCACACCATCTTTCATATCCCATTCAGTGATCCACTAAGAAATAAAAATTTATGAGGCAGGATGTCTTGCCATCTACCCTACTACTTAAAGAAAAACTTCTCACCTTAATTCTTGTTTTGAGAAGAACAATCAAATTAATACTGTTATTACTACCAGAACAAAGGATGACAATCAACTGTCCTATGGCTCTGCTCATCATCATTGTTACTTCCCAAATCAGAATTTCCTTTCTTAGTCAATTCTCCTCTCTATGTTTACTCTATACAGCCCAGGATCTCCTTGAGGCAGGGAATGTATAATTTGTATATTTGTATCCCCATCACTTAGTACAATGATTGGCAGATTGTAGATATGTCATTTATTATTAAAATACAAATGAGACCTTGTTATTCCCTTTTCAATAAACTCCAATTGTTCCTTATTTATTCTAGGATCAATCAAATACAAAGTACTTTCCCTGGTTCTTCAAGCTTTTATAACCTGGATTTAATCTATTTTTCCAATCTAATTAGATATTACTTCTTTTTGTATACTCTATGGTCCATCCAAAAGGTTTCTTTGCTATTATTTACATGCAACATTACATCTACAATCTCCTTCACTTGGTACAAAATGTTCCCCACATCAATCTACTCCTTCTTTACCTTTGTCTTATAAAATCCCTAGCTTCTTTTAAAAAGTATTGTGCCATCACTTCCAAGAGATCTTTACCTATAACCTTCTTGTGCTTTCCCAGGAATTTGCCTTGTATATTCTTATATGAATACATGTTACTTCCCTTGACAGAATGTAAGATCCAAGAAGGCTGGTATTGTTGCATTTCTATTTTTGTATCTCTGGTGTCTCCCAAAAAATCTTAATCTGATGCTTCATCATGAGATGGAGATGATACAAGTTTCTTGAAGGTTTTTGCATAGGAGCATAAGTCTGAAAAGGAGACTGGTAAAGCTTGGTAACTGATGAAATCTGATTTAGTAATGAGCAATCTAAGTATGGACAGATTCATCAACAGTAGGTTGTACATTTTGTGATGAATCTTTTGGTCATGGTGAGCCATGAAAAAAGAAAAATGCAAAATAGTCCTCAATCCCATGCAGACTCTTTTGATTTCTACATTGACAGTTGCATAGTTGTGGTAAAGGAAGCAGAAAATATACTAAGATGGAGGATGGGGAAAGAAGCAAATAAGTTGGCTTCAATTAGTTCTGAACAAAATTATGTCTTGAATATTTTTGTGTTTAATCAGTATTGGTTCCAGTTAAATTAGAATTATGATTTTAATTAAATCTTCTTTTTGGAAAACTGTCAGGCAGGTAGCTATCTATTTAGCAGAAGCCGCATTATGAAAAAATACTGATTAATGGAGTGATCAGAGAAGCTTGCTAAAATATTTCAGTCATGTCTCAGAACTTTCCCATAGCAAGAGAATATGAAATTGGGAAAGGGCAGAATAATTTTTTTTTCTCTCTCTCTCCTTAGGGACACAGACCTACAGGAACAAAAAATAAGTAATTGACAGGTACATCTTTTAGAGAATTTAATTTTTTTTTCTTCTTAAAAGGAATATAAAGTGTCTAATATCTCTTGCAATTAAAGTTGGGAACATACATTAGATTGCTTTTTATTAAATTTTGATCTGACCATTTGTATTTTTTAAAATGAGATCTTTGTTTAGTAACTAATCATTGAGTAGAATTTCTGCTGGAGGAGCTGAATTATATCAAGCTTGACATTCTTTGCATAAATAAAAGAGCACAAAACAAAAGAAGAAATTTACAGATAAATTGAAAATGGCTTATACACACTGCTTGGAAAGGAGATAGCAGAGTTGGTTTTATTGTACACCCATAGCTCAATAAGAAACATTATTTCATATAGTATTTGGTCATCTTATGTTGTAGAATTGATCTACCAAATCTACCAAAAAAAGTATCAATGAAAATAACAGCAGCATATATACCAGCATAGATTAAAAGGGATCAAAAAAGAAGAGAAATTTTATGAAAACCTCAATCATACTATCAATTAAATTAACGTACACTCTGTGATCCTTATCATAAAGGTGGGAAAAAAGATGATGATAATAAAAATCAATGGAGAATCATGGTTCAAGAAGGAAAAAGAGAAGCCAAACATAGAAGAAATGCAAGAAGCATTTCTTTTTTGAGAAAAAAAGAATTAATGGTGGACATGGTGATTATCAAGTAATACCACAAAAAAAAAAAAAAAGGAACAGTTTAACTTAATATACAGAAACACTTTTTTTTTTAAAATGTGGATTTATTTCTGAATCAACATCTTTTTTAAAAACATAATAATAGTTTTTAAAAAACATTTTTTCCAAATACATGCAGATAGTTTTCAAAATTCACCTTTGCAAATGTTGTGTTCCAAATTTTTCTACCTCCTTCCCCTTCTCTATTCTCCCCTAAACAGCAAGCAATCTAATAGTTAAACATGTGTTACACTGGCACCCTTGCAATGTCAGGAGAAATTAAGGAAAGCTTTAACTTATCTGGTGGACTTCTGTGGTAAACTTATGGAGGACATAGATAAGCATCACATAGGATAAATAGGCATGGTTGAGTTGTAATCCATACCTTAGGAAAGAATGTCAAAAATAAATGAGATCACAAATCCATTTGAAAATTAAATCTTTATTATCTATCATAGTGCCTTATGGATAGTAGGTACTTGTTGATTGTTTCATTGTTACCTCCTTGAAATCCAGATGGTTTTGCATCTATCCTTTATGTTTAGATGTTTGCAGGTACTGTTTTGAATTAGATTGTCAAAACAATACTCCAAAGGAGAATTATTCCCTTGACAGAGTGGTTCAGTGGAAAGAGTAATGAATCTTGAGAAAAACAAATTCTCCCTTATACTTTACATGACATGTAATCATGGGCAAATCACTTTTAACTATGAAATATGTTTTGAATATGAAAATTAGCATATTTGTAAAATGAAAATAATATCTATAATATCAATTTCATAACACTTGTAATGCTTACATGTATATAAAACCTTACAAAACTTAATGCACTATATTTAAAGTACACTTTTTATTCCAGTAATACTACATTTTTAGCCCTGAAGGGCTGACGTTTTGAATTGGAAGAGAGCTAGGTAGGAGGTTGGATCAGAACAGGAAGATAGTAGACAGACTTCCTTATTTTTCTCTTTCTGACACTAAGAAGTAAGGCCTTCATAAAAGTAGATTTTGTAGGGGGAAAACATAATGAACCAGTGTGAATTTAAAAATTCTAGAAAGTCCAGAAATCAATCTCTTCAGTGCCAAAAGTCACTAAACTCTCCTTAATTGAATGGGCTTGAATTTCTCCAGGGGCCTACCCTCATTTTGATCTTATCAGTGTTAATCCTCCTGTCTTTCTGTCATGAAATCTACGGTGCCCATGTTGGGATTTGCTGTCTAACAAGTAATCACCAAGACTCTGAGGAATGGTTGTTTTCCTGGTTTTGACAGATTACTAATTCATACACCCAAGAAATTTGAGTAGTATTAACTACACACAACAGAATTAACAAATGATCATGGAGGAGAAATGCTGGTCTTAACAATGTCAACAATAGTTGTTTACAAGCACACCAAGATGAAGGCAGGCACCTATCTTTGCTTAATCACTTGCACTGAAAGCTACTGTTTTTATTGTCATGAAAATAGATTGACTGAAGTTAATTAATACAATTTTCTCAGCTAAGTACAGGGTATTTATGTTCCACTTTCTCCCATCTGTGTAACTAGTGAAAATAAAATGTCTGCCTCTAAGGAATATGCATGCTAATGGGAGGGACTGGTGACCTAGATTGGTTGAACTAGTCTAGAAACAGCTTTCAAGGAAATATTGGCTTCACTCAGAAGAAATGATTAGAATTTGTAAGATTTTTTTTTTTTTTTTTTTTGCATTTATTTTGCCTCTTGATGGTGTGGGAAATTTGGAGTATTACTGGCTCTTTCAGAGAAAAATTGGGAGACTAGGACTATAGTACTGAGCCATGAAGAAGAGCATAGAAAAAAGGAAAGGAGAGAAAAATAGCATTAGGTACCCCCTTCCTGCTCTCCACCCCTCCAATCACAGAAACAAGAGTCAGAGAGCAAACACGTAGCAGCAAGCCGAGACAAGATCTGAAAAGAAGGGCTTCTGCCAAAAGTATCTGAGTCTGCAAATGACTGAAGTCATACATGAACAGTTGGCTGCTCATTCCAGGATTTCTGTTTCATTTTGCTCTTTTTTTAATCATAGATACATTTTATTTTATATTACAATATTGTGATGCTTTATGGCAAGGTGGAGTTGTGTCTCTGTGTGTACATGTATATGTAGATATTGATATATGAAGCCTTTTCATGCATATATATGTATATACATATATACTTTTTCTATTATGTGTGTATGCATGTGTATAGATATAGATATGCACCCATCGTGCTCCAGATAGGAGTCAAAAGTCTGATTTGCACCTTTGGAGATCATTTATACTATATCCAAAGAGTACAATAGCAACGAATCAAATCTTAATGCAAGATGCACATTTTCTAATATATCTATGACTAACTGCAGATCAAGGTGATGAGCAGATATCATTTATATTTTTGTCTTCTAAGCACTGAGTCTAGGATTGAACTGTAATCATTAGTATAGGATTACTGTGGTAGCATTTTGCTCTTTTAAACAAAATTGTCCTTTGTGATGTAACTTACTGGAAAGTGGGATAACAACAACCTCAATGTACTGGGGGCTACAAGAACCCTAGTTTTGTAGGTGAGAGTAAGAAAATATCTCAATGTATACCTGAAACTAAAGAAGTCTAACACTAGGGTGTCACTTCTACCACTTCACAAAAGAAGGCTCTTCATTGAAGAAACAAAACTGTGGTGTGGAATTTTTCTCCTAGTTCACACTGGCAACAGTGCTCATTTTTTTTTTCCCATGATATGAGGACATTGATAAGAAGAATCATGACACAATTGAAGATTTGGGAATCTCCCACTTATGCAAGTGTAAGTTTCCTAGAATTCCTGACACACTTTGCAAAATTCCAGGCACATTCTTTAGGAACCACTGGCTCAGAAATGGGATTTCATGGGGAATCAAAATCATGGGATCATTGGATTAAAAATTTAGACCTGGAAAGGATTTTAGAGGCAACTGAGATCAAGCTCAGAGAAAGGTTAATTGACTAGCCCAAGCCACAAAGTAGGATTTAAAATCAAGTCTACCTATTGCCAAGTTCAGTGTCTTATCTGTTATTGCATGCTACCATTTGGATTTTTATTTCAGAGTACAAATAACTTTATTAATGATGCTTTGCACTGATCATCTGATTTGTTGCAGAAAGGATTTTGTTTGCTTGTTTGGTTCTGTAATTTCACTGATGATGCAAGACACTCCCAGGTGTGGAAATTCCCTCTATCTCTGCTGATTGGTAACTCATCATTGCTTGGAAACACTTAGAACTGAAGTGATTTGCCCATTATCCCACATCTATTATGTATAAAAGGCAGAATCTGAATGCAAATCTTTCTGATATAAGACCAACCTTTTACTTATTATATAGTATACTATCCCTCAGAAAAAAGGAATAGCAAAAATAAATTCTATCTATAACATTCAGGGAAGGAAAATAGTTCTCTTTCTCATTTTGTTAATTGATGTATAAACCTTTAACTTCATGAATCGATGAGATTTCCCTTCCATATTCTCTGGTGCTGGTATTTATAAGGATGGTATGGCTAAATAGTTGCCACCTGAAGAGAAAACAAAGAAAATAGCTAAAATATTAAAACATCCACTTTGGAAAATCATCCATTTGATAATTGAGAAATAGATTAGAAATTTTAGGAATTGAATGCATGTGAAGTCATGTCAATTCACAAATACTCCTCATTCTTTTACTTTGAAAGTAGTTCCTTCTGGCTTCATTTTATGGAATGAGAAAACTATGAAGAATATAAATATGACTTTATTTGATTAAGGTCATAAAAATCACTGCCAAAAACAGTAATACCTGTTCGAATCCCAAAGCCAAGTAACATAAAGAGGCTGCATTTATATCGAGAGCATCAGTCTCCTGGAGTTACAGAAAATATTGAGTCCTTTAATGATCATGATTTCTTATTGAGGGAGATGAGAATAACAACACAAAGAAGTGGATTGATTTATTGATAAAAAAAAAAAAAAAACTTTTGATTTTTACAACTCCCTAGTGAAGTTTTTCTAAATCTAAGCTCATTGATCTATCCTTTAAACAACAAGTGATCTCCAAAGTCAGGGTCGACTATACTCTGCACCAAGGAGACCATGAGTGTCTGATCAACCACTTGAAATAGAAAAATAGTCTTTAAAGTCTTTTGTTGGCCTTATCTCCAAAAGAAACATATCTACCATTCTCTCCAAATATTCCTTTATTTTATCCCTTCCCTCTACAGTGCAAGTAATCTTCCAGTCTGCTTTCTGAGTGTTGTCTTGAGAGTAGTAAATGGTGAGTTAAAACCTCACCTTCCTTTTTGTAATTTTAAATTAGGAAAACTGGCATGGATGAGCAGTGATCTGTATCTCACATCTCATTTTGTTATTTTTTCTTTCAAATCCATCATCTTCCAAATTACCCTTTCTCATAAAAGCACCATTACCTTTGCAATTTTCTATTCATTATCCTGCACTTCTTACTCTTTGTTACCCCAAATATCCAATTAATTGTCAAATCTTGACATTTCCGCCTCAATATCCCCTTCTCTCTATTAACATAACAACAACTCTCATCACACCAGATTCTCATTTTCTCCCCTGGACTATTGATGAAATAACTACCTAATTGGTCTTCTTACTTCATATCTTTGCCCTCTTGAATCCATCCTGCATAGAGCTACCAAAGGGATTTTCCCAGACTATGGTTCTGACTGTCACACCCCTACTCAAGAAATTCCACTGGTTTTATTCTGACTTTAAAATAAAACATTTTATTTTTCTCTCATCCTTTTTAAATTTCTATTTTATATAAATTTCATATTGTATGAATAAATAAAATTCATATTAATATATGATATAAAATGTTATATATAATTTTAGTATACAGTATAATTTATAAATTAATATACACAAAGTAAACTTATTAAAGAATACTTAAAGTATACATATTTTACCAATGGGGTGAGGATCAAAAAAGTTTGGAGACCTTTGCTCTAAATTATATTTAATCCTTCAAATTATAATAAGTGAACATCAGCTTCTCAAAATGCTGAGCAAAATTTTATTAAACAGCACAAAACATGACACAGGGTTTGGGGATGAGGGTAGGGATGAGAAAGAGAATGAAAAACAAATCGTGTATGTGTGTTTTCTAAGTCTTTCCTAACTGCTTTCCTTTCTATCTCATCTCCACTCTTGTTTTTGGTAATATTATAGAATAGAGTCACAAGAGAAGACTAAGCTTTTGCTCCCTGGTAACAAAAAATAAGAAGTCTATCACTTAATAAACATTATTATTAAATATTTATCATAAAGACAAAAGAAAAACCCTGTTCTTAAGGAATCTAAAAATACCTATATACAAACAAGATATATAACTTAACAGGATCTTGAAATTTACATTTCAAGCCTCAATTAAAAACAAGCTTAGCATTTAGTTAGCAAGAATAATTAGTTAACATAAGGAGTTATCAGGTGCCATATTCTTGTTCTAGTTTTTGTAACTCATATGAGCATCTCTCCTTGTCCTAGAATGTCTTCCCAGGGTTAATGTCAGGGTTTCTGTCTCTCTTCACCTGCTTAACAGATTGGTCCTATATTTGAAGGGAACGTGGTGGACAGTTTCCCCTGGCAGTGTCATTTGAAGCTGGCTCTAAGTATGAAAAAAACTAGTTATGGCTTTGTTAAATAGAAAATGCTAGAATTGTCTAAGGATCCTTATTGAAGGTTCAAGTTGCAACAGAACCTGCAATTTATAATGAGTGAACATTGGTTTCTCAAAACAAAACATGTGAATTTTCATTTTATGTTAGATTTTACTAGGACTTAGGACACAATTATCTACTTTAACTAATAATTATTTAGGATCAACAGTGAAATACAAATATTTTATTGACAATGAGGAATGACTATTAAAAGTGACCATGAAGCACTTTAGAAATATCAATGCTAAATGATGTTACCATAGTATTCTGAATATAGGTTGCTCTCCCCTCCTCCCAGCCCAACTCTTAGGCTGGCACTTACAAAATCTTAGTACCAGAGGTACTTAACACAGTGACTGGCACATAATAGATGCTATATAAATATTTCCCCCCTTTCTCCTCCCCTCCTATTGAGTAGGAAAAATAAAAATAATGCATACAAGTAATAATCATCTTCATCATAATACAAGTTTAATTGTGATATATAGATTGGAAAGAAGACTTTTGTGGAAGACAAGAATGTTTCAACCTGGAGAAATTGGGAAACTTTTATGGGCAGAGTAGTGTTTCATTCAGTGAGCATTAAAGCATTGAAGTGTTGTATAATGGAAAGAAACCTCTGGAGTTAGAGGTTATAGATTCAAAACTTTCCTCCAACTCCTACTAATTGTATAATATTGGCAAATTACTTTAACTCCCTGGGCCTAGGTTTCCTTATCTATAAAACAAAGGATTTGGACTAGATGATTCCTGAGGTACCAGATAGCTCTGTATCTATATCTAAACTTTTTAAAGTGTTGAATGGTCATTTCATTTTAATCCCAAGGCCGGTTCACTAAATGGGCTTGAGTGAGGCCTGGTGAACAACAGGAATACAAGATGTAAGAGAAACCAATGTTGACAGAAGACTGATTTCATGTTATTTGAAACCATATTTAATTCTTTACCCTCTGGCTCAAAATCTATAAGAAATGTGTATGACAGGATTCTTTACTTTTCAGTGGAGCTTAATTAAACTGTTTAATCTGAACAATGGCAGAGCAGACACCATCCCTGTGACAGGGCCAGAGTTCTTTCAGCTTGCTTAAACATGTCACCCATTCGCCCCTTGTTTAAACAATTTCATGTCTGGTAATTGCATACATCAACTGTCTCCTATAACTAAACTTCAAGCTAATAAATTTAATAGGGATCATTCATTCCTTGTTCAAAGGAGGGGGAAATACATAAAGAAAAAAAGAGATAAGGAAAAGAGAAACCCTGTACTGGGTGTACATGTGTATATGTGTATATGTAATGTGCATGCATCTATAAATATACATGCAATGTGCATGTGTACACAATATATATGCATATACACACATATACTAGGAAGATAGTTGGACGAGTTAATAAAGGTTTCAAAAGCCAAACAAAGGATTTAATATTTTATTATGGAGGTAATAGGGAGCTACTAATGTGTGTAAGTATATATGTGTGTACATGACTATATGTGCATACATGTGTGTATAGGTATATAACAGTGCATATAGGTATGTGTGTATCTGTATGTATGTACATATGTATATATCATATATATGTATATTGATATACAGACATATATATACATATAGAGAGATTTATATAGATTATATATTGTACCATATATATATACATGCATACACATGTATGTGTATATAATTTCTGTTCATAATATAGATACCCTGTATTATATATCATGGATCCTTGAACTTATTTATAAAGCTACTCCCTTAAATAAGACACATTGCTATTAACCCTTGGTTTTCCATCCTATGGGGATCCTATTTTTTTCATCCTATCAGGATCCATGTCCTCTGTAAATTCCTCACAAGGGAATCTACTTAATGTGAAAGTGGAATTACATTATAAATATATGATACATATATAGATGCATAGAATTAGACATGTACACATATCCACACAGGATCCAACTTGCACTACTTTGATGTTCCTTGTATATTTTCAGTGAACTTTGATTGAAAAAATGGATTTGTGCTCATCTGTGTATTCTCACTTATTTGATTCCCATGGTGACCAAAAGCAGTCATTCTGGTTAGATTTACAGGTCTGGCAATCTTGATCTCACTAGCATCATGCTCTGAGCTAATCAATTGAAATTGCTAATGATACCTTAATCTTCAAGTCATGTCTCAGAGTCTCTAGTTTCTTATTTGTAAAAGGAAAAAGCTAGACTAGACACATACTATCTGTGTCCTTGAGAAAATCAATTCAAGTTTCCTGGGTTACATTCTCTCATCTGTAAGTGATGAGGATGGACATGATCTTTTGATCCTATGAGGCTATGAGCTTTAACATTTCTACCACTTCTAAAACTATTATCCTTTAATATCAACATGTATGTATACCTTATGCATCATTTGAATAATATAATAATGAATTTGAGAAATGACAAGTCATAGAAGATAGAAAGCTGAACTTAGAAACAGGGAGATCTGGATTAAAATCCAGCCAGCAACGCATACTCTCTGTGTAACCTTGTCAAGTCAGTTAATGTCTCAGTGCATCAGGTAACTTTGTTGTTGTTTAATTGTTTCAGTTATGTCTGACTTTTGAAGTTTTCTTGGCAAAGATAGTAAAGTGGTTTGCTATTTCTTTTACTAGTTCATTTTATAGATAAGGAAACGGAGGCAAATAGGGTTAAATGACCTTCTCCAGGGTAAGTATAAATATTAGTAGTTAGAGGACAGGAGGAAGGCAGAAGTGAAGCAAGTATGGCCCATGAAATCATGACTGGCTCTGCTGTACCATTATATCTATAATAATAAGATAAGAGTTGATGGTAGCAGAGCCCTAATTCTAGTACACTGATGTAGAGAGTATGTGGTATCTGCTCACAAGTCCTGGCAGGCAGCCAGACACGAATCCTGTCCAACTCCTAAGTGCCCTTATACAAAACTGAAACAAAGTGGGATTTAGTATATTCATCCCTCTGTAAACATACCTTTAGTTTGAAAGACAACATAACTGCTTTTGCATCACACATTGCATTAGTAGCCAAACCTATTTTCTCTCTCTTGTTTTGTCAGATACTTTCCCCCAATATTTAATCTTTCACCCCTGTTTCCCATGGACTTATTATTTCTACAATGATAATTTTCAAGTCTATTTATTCAGGCCTAACCTCTCTGCTGACCTCTAGTCTCATATTTCTAATTGCTTGATGGCCATCTTAAACTGGATATCCCATTGACATCTTATATTCAACATATCCAAGACTGAACTTGTTATTTTTCCCTCAAAGTTTCTCTCCCCTTCCTAGTTTTCTCTTTACTATTAATAGATCTACTATCCTACAACTTACCCAGGTTCACAATCTAGGATTCATCCCATCTTTCCTGTCTAACCCTCCATATACAATATGGCGCCAAATCCTATCTATTCTACCTTCAATAGCAGTCCTTGTATACACCTACTGTTCTTTTCTGACATGTCGCAGGTAATCTCATCACCTCATGCCTGGGTTATTGCAGTAGCCTGCTAATTGTCTCCCTGTACTACTGCAAGACATCCTCTCCTCAGCAGTTAGATTGATCTTTATAAAAATCCAGATCTGACTGCATTATTCATCCTATTTAATAAACTTTAGTCACTCCTTATCACCTTTAAGATCAAATATAAAACCTTTTATTTGGCTTTTAAAGCCAAATCCTATTAGCCTTCCCCTATCTTTCTAATCTAGCCCCACAATATACTTTGTAATTCAGTGATATTGGCCTCCCCACTTGCTCGCTTTCTCTGTCTCATTTTATCTGTCTTTCTATGTGTCTCTGTGTCTCCCTCTGTTCCTGCTCCTGAATCTGTCTTTGCCTGTCTCTGTATCTTTGTCTCTGTCTCTGTGTTTCTATCTGTTTCTCTCTATCTCTGCATCTGTGTCTCTCTCTGTGTGTCTCTGTCTCCTGTCTCTGTCTCTGTGTCTTCTTCTGTGCCTCTGTCTCCCGTCTCTATCTTTGTCTCTGCCTCTGTGTCTGTTTCTCTATCTCTATTACTCTCTATTTCTTCATCTCTATGTCTATGTTTTTATCTGTCTCTTTCTGTGTGTCTCTCTTTATCTGTCTCCCTGTCTGTCGCTGTGTCTTCTGTCTCTTTCTCTGTGCCTTTATATCTCTGTGTCTCTGCATCTCTGTGTCTTTGTGTCTCTATTTCGTTTCCCTGTCTGTGTCTGTGTCTGTGTCTCTTTCTCTGTACATACTCTCCTCTCTCTCTCTCTCTCTCTCTCTCTCTCTCTCTCTCTCTCTCTCTCTCTCTCTCTCTCTCTCTCTCTTCTCTCTCTCTCTCTCTCTCACATACACACACATCAGTCTCCTGTACAAGTTCCCTAACTGTCCTCCAAGCTTGGAATTCTCTTCCTCCTCATTTTTGTCTTCTGCCTTTGTTGGCTTCCTTTAGGTCCCAGTTAAGCTTACACCTTCTATAATAAAACTTTTCTAATCTTCTTTAATACAAGTATCTTCCTTCTGTTTATTATCCTCAACTTATCCTGTGACTATCTTGTTTGTATGTAGTTGTTTGCATATTGTCTCTAAGATTAGACTGTGAGCTCTCTGAGAACAAGGAATTATTTTTTCTTTTCTTTGTATCCCTAGCACTTAACCCAGTACCTGACACATGCTATGTGCTTAATAAATGTTTGTTCAGACTGACTGATTGGGATAGTTTGGAAAGGATTACTGGAAAATAAAATTAATGTGGAAAATGGTCCATTCCATTGAGTTAGAAGTTAAAATAAGCAAGAAAATAGAAAAGTGATTTGAGATCTCATGATTTATATCCCCAAGCTAGGAGAGGTCTATGATAAGATCCATCTGCTATTATTCTGAAGGACTTTAAGACAATCTAAGTTTCTGTACTCACTTCTTTGTTCTTTTGATATTTTCTTGTCAAAGATACTAGAATGGTTTCCATTTCCTTGGATTAAGTGACCTGCCTAGAATCCCACAGCTAATAAATGTCTGAGGCCAGATTTGAATTCAGAAAGATGAGTCTTTCTGATGACAAGCCTGGCACTTTATGCACTGTGGCATCTACTTGTCCCTAAAAATAGGTTGGTACCTTTAAAAAAAATCACACAATAATTCTATGGGCAATCAAGCAGTCCTAAAAAGAAATTAGCTAACTGACAAACTATCTTTTCCTTTCATTTCCTTTTTTTGGGGGTTTTCATTAAAGTATACTTGTAGGAGGAACATTGAGTATAAAAACTGTAAGGAGATGTTTGTGATTTTTTTTTTTAACTCAATGATGAAGGGTGCAAAGGAAAAAGAGAAGAGGCTTGTAAATTTTGTCAAGTAAATAATATTTAAAATTGTTGATAAATCTATGCACTATCTATCTGCAAATGAACACTTAAGATACAGCATTAAAATGATTTTGGTAGAAATGCTTTAATTTTATGAATCTAGGACTACATAAGCATTTCAGGTTTGAAGCTTGGATGAGATTAAGTTCTCATAGACCCTGTGAATCCCTAGGATTTCATATACCCTCAGTCTTATATTTTTAGACATGGAAGAGACTTTGATGATCACTTAGAGATCAATTTCTTTGTTTCACAAATGAAGAATTCAATCAAGAATTAACTTTTAGTAATAGTATGCAATTGCAGAATCCAACACTGTATTCATAATCATTCCTTAAAAATTCAGCTTTTGTCCACACTTCCTTAATACTAATACCACTATACTTTTAGATGACCATATCTGAAACCCTAATACTATTAAACTATTCTTTTTCTTTCACCACATCTATACATACTTATTTGTCAAGTCTTATTTATTTTACCTCCATGATATATTTCAATACCATCCCATAATTGAACAAACAGTACCCTAGTTTACTGTTATAATAGTTTCCTAATTTAATTAAATTTTTTTTTAGTTTCTTCCCTTTTCAATCCATTCTTTAAAGAGCTGTCAAAATAAGACACAGTATGACTTTTATCCTTCTCCTACTATAAACCTTTACTGATTCATTATTTCCTCCAGAATAAAATATAAAATCCTAATTCTAACATTTTAGAACCTCCATGAAAATATCACAACCTACCTTTCATTTTACTCTATTTCCCTTCATTGACTCTATAGGGCAATCAAGGACTACTAGTAAGTATTCTTTAAACTAATCAGGCTGTTTTCTGCTTACACATATCCTTACAATCTATTCTCCATGCTTAGAATGCATACTTATAAAATTAGAACTGAAAGGAACTATAAAGGTAATCTAATCCAATCTCCATTTTATAGATGAGGAAACTCAGAAAGTCATACAAGCAATAATTGGAATGTCCAAGAACTCAAGCCCTGTGACTCTTCCATATTTACAATGCTCTTACGATCTCACATGTTGACTGTTATTTGTCCCCACCTTTCAGAATCATCTTCCTTCCCATTTACCTTATGTAGCACATCCATGACATCTTCTCTGACCCCCACCCTTCTTCTTCCCAGATGAAAATGTTCTTTTCTTCAAACTGGATTGTCAAAAGATATCTCAAATTCAATATGCTACAAATGGAAGTCATATTTCTTCCCAAACTCAACCCCATGTCTATGCCCTATTTCTGACCAGAGTATCACCATTCCTCTATTCCCTCAAGTTCATATCTTGGATATTATCCTCAATTTCTCATTCTACTTCAGTGTACATTTCCACTAAGTTGCCAAAAGTTGTTTTACTTTGACAACAACTCATACATGTGGGCCCCTTCTGCCTACTTATAGTCACTATCTTGTTTCAGGTCTTCATTACCTCTTACCTAGACTACTCCAATAGCCTCCATCTTTGCTCTCTTCAATCTAAACTCTTACACTGATGTTATTTCCTTAGGATCCAATCTGACCATGTCATTCAATAGCTCAAGAAGTAATAATACTTACTATTGCCTTTGAAATAAAACACATTTATCTGTTTGGCTTTTAAAGCCCTAATTTAAGGCTTTAAATGTGCTCATCCCCCCCCAGCTTATCTTTCTAATCTCATTAGACCTTACTCTCTTCCTTTCATTCTATGGACCAGTCAAGTTGAACTTCTGTTATTTTGCAAACCCTTTACTCCATTTCTTATCATCAGGCTTTTGCAGTATCCATTTTCCATGCTTGAAATTTAGATCCTTTCTGTCTGAAAAATCTCTGAATCATAAAAAACAAATCAAAATCCTTTACAAGAATCCTTTCCTGATATCCATAATTGCTAGTGACAATGTCCACCTTCCTAAACCATTCTCTGTTTAACTACCTACTATTATTTTGTATTTATTTTGCAAATATTTATTTTATATTTATATATAGAAAAAGAAATAGCTATATCTATATATACAACTTGTCTCCTCTGATAGACTACATGGTCCTTGAGAATAGAGATTGCACTTGTCTCCATGGTCTCTGGAAGTATGCCTGATATATAGGAAGCACTTAATAAATGCTTATTTATTAATTGATTCTCTTTAGATTTTCCTAGAGACAGAATTTTTTTTTTAATCTTTCACTTTCTACATGTGTATCTGTGCAAACATCACATCTATCATAGTAGAATTTATGTTTTTGGAGATAATATCTCTTTTTTATTCATACTTCCTTAGCAAATATCATAGCCCAGTATATCTTATAGACCCATACTCTTTTTTAAAATTTAATGACTTGCCCAAGATCATTATTATTCATCTTGTAGTCATCATCATCATCATCACCATCACCACCATCATCATCATTATTATCAATAGTGAGAAGAAGCATTTTTAAATGCATTCTAAATGTGGGGTACTGTGTTAGATTCTGAGAGCACACATATATAAGGTATAATGCATACCATTGAGAGAGGGTAAGGAGGAATGAAATAAGCATCTATTAAATGTCAAGCATTGTGCTAAGCACTTTACAAATGTTATATAATCTGATCCTCACAACAACCTGGTAGGTGGAAGCTACTATTATTCTTATTTTACAACTGAAGCAGATAGAGGTTGGTTTAGATGACCTGGCCAGGATCATCTAAAGCTGGATTTGAATTTGGGTCTTCTTGATTCCAAGCTTAGGTCTCTATTCATTCACCATCTTCCTGCTTGGGGCTTATAATCTATTTAGGTTGATGAGACAGATACATAAATGATAAATAATTCAAGGCAACATACTGTCTGTGCTTTGGGGTGCTCAAATTATTATTGAAAGGTTAATAATAGCTCATATTTACATAGTACTTTAAAACTTATAAAGTTCTTTCTTCACAGTAACACTATAAGTTAGGTATTACAAAGTGAGTTCAAATTTTGACAATTATATAATTGTCCCTATTTTATGGATAAAGAAACTAAGACTTGAAATGTCAGTCCAGAGTCAACTCCAAACTTGAATCCAAATCTTTGGATTTCATGGCCATCACTTATTTTACCTTACTATGCTGCACATAACCACACACATATACACATACATTTTATGAGTTATGTTTTTTTTTTAAATTACACATTATAGCAATAATTGTTGAAAAAATAGTTTTCATTTATGACATCCATCACATAACTGTTTCAAAAGGCAGATTTCAAACAACTTCTGAATGGTGTTAAAGGAAGTGATGGAATGGGAAAGACTTTGGCTTCAGGGGGAAAAAAAGAATTATTTAAATAGAGTTTAAAATAGTCAATTCAGGACTGAGTAAGATTGCCTTATGTCACTTGTTATTATAGTCACTTAAGAATCCCTAACCGGAATGCTACAGGAGAGGTTAAATGCTCCAGCATCTGTGCTTTCCATCAATACTTGACCTTCCCCCAATTTTAAGGCAAGACATAATAAAAGGGGGAAAGCCCTGTGCAGTGACTAAGAGCATAGGATTTAGAGTTAGAAGCAGAAGTCTGCTGGTAAATGTATAACAATGGGTCTTTTGGATCAGAAAAAGTTACAATCTTTTAAGTTTAATTGTATTACCAACATTTGCTCTGTCACAGAGCCAATTAGCAAATGAATAAACCAAGCCCTGATATATAGCATGTGGCAATTTCTGCAGTGTAAATGCTAACGATGAAATTTCAAAATTTAACAAGTAATTCAAAACCATCAGGGGCTGTCTCCATTACATTACTGGAAGTGACCTAGGAATCTCCTCCTTTTATAGTTTAGGAAACTGTCCAGACTGGAGGAGTGCAAATGAAGTTTCTGTTTTTCAAGAAGAAAAAGTAGCTTGAAGACACACCACACTATACTACCTGCCTATGAAATGAGCAACTAAAATCCACAGGTTTGATTTAAGGAAAAATTTGCAGACCAGAAATCTGACCACTGGCCCAAGAACCACATCCAAGGTTCTTAGTCAATAACCAGGAGTATGGTGACCCACTTACTCCTAGTTCCCACCTGGCACAGAGTTGAGACAGGAACATATTCACTGGCTCCTTTTGGCAGCGTAGCACCCACTGGTTATTTTTTCCATTTTTTCATGCAACACCCCCTTTTTTATTGTTGTTTGGACACTTTCACTGCCAGTTTTTCCCTACAACGACATCTAACTTCTGATTCTCAGGCCATTTAGCTTGTGAAATTGAAAATGTCATGGGCAGGAACTTTTTTAAACCAGGTGTCACTTTTTATGCCATGAGAAAGGGAAGCAGGCACTTTAAACCAAATTTCCCTTTTGAGCCCACCCTGAACAGGTGCTTGAGCTGTTAAAAGGAGTATTTTCACAGGGGGTGATTTCATGCATATCTAAGGACAGATTTGGCCCACTGGCTCACAGAACTCCAAATGATTGGTTTAATTATAGATACAAATTGCTCAAGTGACACCTTTGCCATATCTACATATATGCATAGAGATGCATATGGACATAGATGCATCCTTTTGTTAACCTCTTCTGTATTTGTATTCATGGCTGCCTCTCTGATTAGATAGCCAGCTCTTCTAGTAGAGGATCTATTTCTTTTACAATTCCCAACAGGGCTCAAAATGGTAGTTTTCACAGAGAAGAAATACAATTCATATTAATTGACTCATTTGGCAACACATGTAGAGAGAAGAACATTTGGTATCAGAACCAAGACACATAATCTGAAGACCTACGTTTGAATCTCAACTCCATTATTAAGTTCTATTGTGATCTTGGGCAAAACATTTCACCTGCTTCAGGCCTTAATTTGTTCCTCTGTAAAATAAGGAGATTGGCCTAGATGATCCCATGGTCTGAAGACAAAGTGGACATTGTGGCGGGACAGTAGTTTTTGTTTTATATGACGTAATGTTAGTTTCCTCTGAACTGCTTTCAAACGAGGGAGGGCTTCTTAAAAAATACCTTATCGGCATGGCCCAATTTCACTGGGAGATACAGTTTGCAAAATGTTATTGTTACTAGTTGAACCTGGAACATTTTTTCATAACAGCCTAGGAAAGAGCCAGAACCAGATCTGGAGCAATGTTACAGTCATGGTGGAAGTTAGAGGGCTATGAATGGGCATCTCAAGTGTGGAGGGAACAGTCACAATGTCTATACTATGAGAGGTGAGCAGTAACTAGTGAAGGTTACTCAGTCCGGGAAGGGGTATATTATACCCAGCTATATATGTAAGGAAGGCAGAGCCAGCTATCTTCTCATCCCCCAGAGCTACTACATCTTTGATATCCTGGGGTGCCCCTTACCCAGGTCTAGTCTATCTAGGGGGTATGGTGGTAGAAACAGCAAACAACTCTCAATTTTTAACCACTGCACTGAGTATAGGAGAAGATGGAAATGTTGCCAAATTGGGTTTTAAGTTCTTTCTACTTGGCTTTTCCAGGCCTTGTGCTTCCTCTAATTTTCCCTATGGATGGGAAAAGCATTTCTAATGGGAGGGAATTGACATTTCATACTGTCCTCTTCTTCCTCATCCAGATTCTTTCTC
Organism: Sminthopsis crassicaudata; assembly: GCF_048593235.1. NCBI lineage: Eukaryota > Metazoa > Chordata > Mammalia > Dasyuromorphia > Dasyuridae > Sminthopsis > Sminthopsis crassicaudata. The sequence continues at coordinate 173,452,485 of NC_133617.1, read as the reverse complement.
CCTGGGGACTTCCCAAAAGGAAAAACATTTGAGATAGGTAACTTGATGTCCAATGGAAGAGCACTTTGTATTGACCAGAAACAGCCAATTGGAAGAGCAATCAGTAGCTGCTATGAAATATTAGCAGAGATTAAAACCTAGCAGAATATACCCTGGTAGAGACTATGTGTCTAGCACAGACTGCATGAGACTTGAAGGGAGCAAGAATGAGATAATTGCATCTCCAGATGATACTGGTGAACCTTTGCTTTGGAGGCATGAGTGGTTTCCCTGTGTTGCACTTTTGCATACATCCTCTATATGTGTGTTCCCACTGACAGTACAGCCTTTTGTAAAAGAATATGGTTGCTACCTTTCTTCTTAGGGTTCTTCATTAAATATCCTTTCTTGGAACTGATTTTGTCTTCTGGCAAAGGTAAATAAATCACTGAGGGCATTTGAGCTATGTCTTGCAATAAATACAAATCCAAAAAGGAAATTAAACCTGGAATAACCTATTTGGGAGGAATACTGTTAGGAAAGAGTACTCTCAGGTACCACATCTACATTCATGAAGGAATAATTTTTCCCATTCCCATAAGAATGAAATATTCTGGAAATCTATATCATACCTCACATTATGCACAGTTGTTTGCATGTTGAATGTTTGTATACTATTCCATTAGATTGAGAACTTCTTAAAACAAGGGATGTATTATTAACTCTTCTTTATATTCCCTATGCTCAGCACAGCACTTTGTACATAGTAGAAGCTTAATAAACATTTGCTGACTTGGCTTTTACAAATAGATAAAGTAATGCAGTAGAAAGTGAATTGTTTTAGGATTCCAGAGACTGGGATTATAATCTTAGCTTGGCCATATTTCAATAGATCTCAAGTAATTCCTTTAATTTTCTGAATTTCAGTTTCCTCAGTTATACTATAACTTCTCAGGTCATTTCCATTGTTCATATTCTAAGAGCCTATTATGAGCTATCTGTGCTCCTATATATATATATATATATATATATATATATATATATATATATATATATATATATATGTGTGTGTGTGTGTGTGTGTGTGTGTGTGTGTGTGTATATATATGTGGAAAACAAAAACTGGAAAAATTTTCCTTTGTTTTTCACTTAAAGTGGGCGTTGAACTTAATTTCCAAGAGCAATACTGTTCGATCTGCACACTAAAGTGCTCTCAGTGTGTGTAGGGGTGGATATTCAGAAATAAAGAAATTATACTTCTTTTCCTAATACAAGTGAGTTGGTCAATCAATCAGGAAAATATATATGGGTCATCCAGCATGGGCACAATCCTAGGCCTTGTGGAGAAAGAACAAAGTATAAGACATTGTCTCTGCCTGAAAGGAACTTATTGAGAAAAAAGAAAATTCATATTTATTGATTCAAATAATTCAAGGGAGCTCATGATTAAGACATTTGGCCCAGGGTCAAAGTACAGAAGGAGGTCACTGTGGACAAGAGTAGTTAGGGGAATAACACAGCAAGAAGTAGGACCTGAACTGTATAGCTTTAAAAATGGGTAGAAGTTGAATTGATAAAGAGCAGGAGTAAAGGTATAATTGAAGGCTAAATGAAATGAATGAAGTCTCTTCAAGAGACAATAGTTGAACCCATTTAGACCAAATAGATGTTGTTTTTGTTCATCCTTCATATTTGATGAGAACCAGTTACATCTTGATGTTCCGGTCAAGCTACAGTGTGTTCAGTTGTGTCTCATCTGTCCAGTACAAGCTCAGTCCATGTGAACATTTGGAATAGAGATGTTTCCAGATTTGTGTAGCTCCTGTTTCCTTTGTGCTACTGTGGTTCTGCTTTGATCATGGAACTTAGTACCTTCTTTGATGTGGGAATACTATACTGGGCTACCATGGCAAGTGTTTTCCATATATCCCAATTGATCCCAAAGTTCTTCAGACAGACCTTGAGACTGTCCTTGTATCACTTCTTTTGACCTCCATGTGACTGCTTGCCTTATGAAAGTTCTTCTTAAAATATGTTTTTAGGCAAATATATGTTTGGCATCCAAACAATATGGCCAGCCCATTGGAATTACATTCTCTGAAGCAGAGTTTGAAAGCCTGAGTTTAACTCAAGAGAAGACTTCTATGTCTGGTATCTTATCTTATCAGGTAATCTTCAGAACTTTTCTAAGACAATTCAAATGGAAATGGCTCAATTTTCTGTCTAGGTACTGGTAGACTGTCCAGGTTACACAGGCTACAGTAATGGAGTCAGGGTAATGACTTTGTAGACTTTGGTTTGGTAGACAGCCACCTCTCCTCTCCCCCACTTTCCTGAGGAGCCTCCCCAAACACTGAGCTAGCTCTGGTAATGTGTGTGTCCATTTCATCGTCTATGTGGACATACCTGTAAGGTTTACTGCCAAGGTAAGTAAACTTGTCCGCAGGCAGCACTGAAAATTTCTACATTTGCTGTAACCAGTGGTCAGTGGTTGTATGCATGGATGGTTTGGTGCTGGTTGGTGGAGAACCTATTTTCTGGGTGTTGACTAAAAGAGTCAAAATTAGCATAAGCAGAAGAGAATTGGTTCATATTTTCTTCTGGACTTGCATTGAATCCACAATCATAAGTTACTCACTGTTAAGCAGAAATCCCCACTCCCAAATAAGCCTTCTCCTTAATCACATGCCTGTGCTATCTGCTCTTAAACCATTTCCTATTCCGTTTCTTTCCCCCTTCCCTCCAACCTAGGGAACAGGCAAAGCCCGACATCTTTGCTAAGGGAACCAGGGGAACCCCCTCCCATAAGCCAGACCAGGACTTCAGCTCCAGGGAGTGCAGGAACAGAGAGCATATGCAGCCCTGGATTGTTTGGGACCCTCTTCCTGCATACAGTCCAAGCTTAGGGACAGCCAACATAGTATCTCTCTTGATTTACTGATCTTTCTTATGTCTTTCATTTATGTTTCTGGTCTAGCACTTACTTAAATAAATTCTTCCAAACTGTTGCCTGCAGTATGAGTCTGTGCCATGGGAATACCATGATACTCTAATATGAAAGACTTCTGTGTAATCCAATCTTTTGGGCTTTGTGACTGTGGAATATATTTAACCTCATTAAAAAGTTTCTGTTTCAAAAAAATTAGCTACTCACCAACTCTCCCTTCAGCTTAGTCTTGGCTTGTAGATTTTTTAAGTTAAATGTATCTGTACAAGGAAGGGAACAGAGAAAGGTTATGTTTGGATGAAAGACAGAGGCAGCAAGGAATTTTATTTAATTGATGGTCAAGTTTTGAGCATGGTCAGGCTTGAAACTTTACAGTTGCTTTAACTCTTATCCTTCACATTCAATAAGTCACTATGTCCAATATGTTCTATCTTCATAATATCTCTATCCTCATTCCTTTTCTCTGTTCAATCAATGTCAGCTGGCCAATGAACAAATACTTACGTGCCTACTATGTGCCAGGTACTGTGTTAAACACACTAGGGATGCAAAATCAAAAATGAAATTGTCCCTTCTATTGAGCAGCTCTCTGTAATTACAAGGCAAAAGCTGCCATTAGCATGCATGTTTCCATCACAGGCTCCCTGGCCACATGAGTTCCCTCCCTCTCTCTGTGCCTTCCATGTATGTTCTCATGCTCTTCCTCATTGCTGGTATGAGAACCTGGGGGCAGAATCTCCCTTGTCTGCATGGAAAAGAGAGCAGTGTCTATCTCTTCTTGTCTGTTTATTTGCTAGGTTGTGTAATTAAATGTTTTATTTTGTATATTCTCTCCATAGCTAGTAAAAGGGAACAGCTCAGTGATGGATCAGAACTATGACTTTAAATAGATACTGTCCCAAAGCACTTCAGAGTCAAATACATGAGATACTCTTCTGTGAGGTTACACTCATATCACTACACTCTTATGCTAATTTCTATCCCCTTATAGTGGGTAGATTGAGGCTCACTGGAGGTTATTAATTCCAACTTCTACTTTTTAATTATCTGCTTACTCTGCACTAAAGACTATGTTATTCCTTAAAGCAAAAGGAGTAGTAATAGTTGGAGCTGTCATCAAATTTTCTCTGAGCTAGGAAATTTCCCATCATTATTCCAAAAAGGAGAACACTTAAGAACCAAATCACAGGAAATGAAGGGTTTTACTGAAAGAACTGCTAGCTATCCAGACTGTTGATAACTCATCATAAGGATTTCTCCCTATTCAGCATTTCTCTTTCCTGAGGAAACTTTTATTCATCCTAGGGAAGAAGCACAATTATTGGGGATTTTAATATTCACATGGAAGAGGATATATTCTCTTCAAATCAGGAGAAAAAAGCAATAGCAGTAATAAATTAATTTATCTTTTGTGTCTTTGGGTCTCAGATCTACTAACATTTCTGGTAAATATCAGGAAAAACTGAGCTGCATAAGTAAAATATTTTGTTGTTGTTTTTCCTAATAAAGACATTGATGACAACAGAGAAAAACATGAGCATGTAAATTAACTTTCAGATGAAAAGAGTTTAATCAGGCAAGTAAAGCTCAAAGACTATTCCTCCAACACTTTTCAATTGTATTAAATTTAGGTTTGCTTCTTGGACCTCTTAGAGCCTCCTAAAATACACTTGTTACAGATGGAAAGCTAGATAAGCAAATTAATAAATCAATTAATTGATGGATGAATCACTAAATACATAAATGAACAAATGAATGAATTAATACATGTGCAAGTAAATAAATGGAACAAATAGTTAAATAGATACAGGAATGAATAGATTAAAAATTAATATTCCTTAACAATATTCCTGTAAGATTTCTTACAAGTTTGTGCTTGTTTGTGTTTGTGTTTGTACTCTTTTTCTTACCTTCACTTTTTTTCTTTTCTTTTTCTTTTCTTTTCTTTTCTTTTCTTTTTTCCTGAGGCAATTGGGGTTAAGTGACTTACCCAGGGCCACATAGCTAGGAAGTGTTAAGTGTTACCTTCACTTCTTAGAATTTTCAGCTTTTTCAGATTCAGTTCAGATTACATCCTGAAGGTAAACCTTTCCTCAACCTCCCAGTTCTTAGCCTTCTTTCTATTTTCAATTGTTATAGTCATATTTGTAAATATTGTATCTTCCCAGGAGAATATAATCTCCTTGAGAGAGAGAGACTTTCTATTTTTGACCTTGCATTTTCATCCCTCAGAAAAATGAATTGAACATAAGAATCACTAAGAGTTTTGTGGGATTGAATGAAATAAATTTCCTTATGAAAAAGATCCATGATATTGATATTGCCTGGTAGTAACAGGGCAGTGATGTGCTGGTATATATTCAATAATCAGATTCTGAAAAGAAAACAAATGCACACAGGACACGTTTTTAGCCATGGAGCTCTAAAGACTGTGCACCATACCTGAAATGTTCTCTTTTTGTCTTTACTTCTCAGAATAGTTGATTTCATTCAAGACTCACTCCTAATCAGAGAAAGTTTTTCTACTTTTCAAGTTCCCAGTATTCTCTTTGTCCTTAAGTTCTCTTCTTTTCCTATCTCTCCCCTATTTCCCAAGGGGAAAAATGCGCTTCTTATTGTTTTTGTCTTTATATTATCAGCATGTATATGTTCCTTTGGTATTCACACAATAGTGAGGGATTTTAGAAGTACATTTCCAGAAGATTAGGTTGGTTACTTGATGAAAATTTATGAGTGGGTAGGAGAAGGAACTGCACAGGATGATGTATTCTAGATATGTTATTTGTATTTTTGGAGGATATGTCTATGGTGATAAGATCATATATCCACTGCAATAGCTACACAGCCTAATATAACGTCTGGTATTGAGGTGGTGCAGTAGGTAAAGAGCTATATCTAGAATCAAGAAGATCCAAGTTCAAATCCAATCTTAGATTCTCATTAACTATACGACCCCAGGCAATTCATTTAATCTTTGTCTACCTCAGTTTTCCTATCTGTAATATGGGGATAATAATTGTGCCTACGTGTTGGGGTTTTTTTAGAGATCAAATGAGTCAATATTTATAAAGTACAAATCTTAAAGTGCTACATAAATGGCAGCTATAATTACTAGTAGTAAAGGTTTAATAATTTTTTTCAATTGAATTGATTTGAACTGAGCTAAAAATCTACTTCTTTACAATTTTTACCAATCATCTCTAATTTTTTTTTCTTTTTTCTTTTAGGGACACATAAAACAAGTTCAATCCCTGTTCCCTTTCTTTCTGTGATTTCTGTAGACTATAACTTACATTTATTTGAACTGGCAGTATATAGTTGCCATATCAATAAATAGTGACTGACTAATACATTTTATGTGATGCATACATCTCACAATTGTACAGGATCCAGAGGGACAAAAAGTTTGCAAACTTTTCTTTAAAGTTACCATGGATTTTAAAATACAATTTAAGAGGAAAAAGAAAGCCTTGAATCTCTGCCATACAGTCACTACTTATATTGCCCTGACTGCATTTTATTTGGCCAAAGAGATGTGGTATACCTCTAAGATTACAGCTCAGATAATGCCAAAGTCTCCACTGGTGACAGAAAAGAAGAAGGAGGGGTCCTATTATGAGGGGGGAAAGAAAGAAAAGAATGATCTATAGGACAGGCTAAACCCTGTTTGAAAGATAAAGGGGGAAAAAATCCAAAGAGCAGCATGGTTTACTATCCCCCATCTTCTAGTGGCTGATAGACTCCTGATAGTATTCACTTTGGTTCCAAGTGAATGACATCAAACACCCAAAGCAAAGAATGACTCATAACTTAGAAAAACAGTTGAATGAACTTACACAAATGAATCAGAGTTCTATCTTTAGTATTAGCAGAGCTGTTAGCTTCTCTCCTGGGACTTGCTGGGTAGAAGCAACACTCATTCTCTAGAGAATCAAAGAGATGTTTAAAATACAGCCAAGTCTAATCTGAAAGGATGCTCTCTTTCATCTCCTTTCGGTAATGACAATCACAGAAGCTCTGTGAAGGCACACACTACATATATTCTACCACATGTAGTAGAATTGTGTGGCTCAGCAAAAAAAAAAAAAAATCAGACACGGTCTTGGCAGTGATCAGAAAAGCCAAAATAGTGATCAATGTATTAGAAGCGGCACCTGTCATCTCTCACCTTTGTGTCCAGTTTTTGTTCATTTCCAATACTTCAGAAAACTATTGTGGTCAATTATGACACTCTTGACAGAAATCCCTTTATTTAAATCTACTAGTCTTGCCCCCTACAAATTGACCCCTCTCCCTTTAACACTTATTCACTTTAACCACATAAAGATAGTAAACCAAATTTGATAATTGGATGAAAAGTACAGAATAAGAACTATGTAATCTTCCAGACTCTGCCAGTTCCATGTACACATATTACATATGATGGGAAACCTTAGTAACTGTCGATCTGGTTTAATTTTCAGCTGACTACAAGGAAAATCTGAGGTCAGGTTTTCTCTCCTCTATTATTATTATTACACATATCCATATTTGTCCGGAAACCACATAAATCCATCACTCCAATTTCGATGTTTTTTGGAGACCCTGATTTGGGAGAAAGTTAAAAAAATTATGCAAGTCTAATTCTCCAAGTCCTTCTTCCATTCATCAGAAATAAACCTCAATATAATATGAATGTTATATAATATGAAATGAGAGTTCCTTGTAAGTGGCAGGGTCACTTAATTTCAAGGGGAAGAAAGAGAACAGAAGACAAGGGCTGAGGACATGTTGTTCCAGCATAGCCAGATCATCCTCATTACCAGATGGTTGTAATAGAAACGAAGAATTGTGTTTGTGGTTGAGCTCAGGGAAGCAAGAGATATATTTGCAAGACCACTGCTCCTGGGTAAAATAATGAAGTAGGCAAAAATACATCTTTAGCCTTTCTAACCTTCCTATCCCTTATTTACTATGATCATTCCTTCCTATTCTCCTTTCAGATTCCCAAGATCTCCTGCTTTTCCTTCTTTTTTTTTCTTCCTCTCCCTCATTCCTCCCTTACTTTAAACTCATTTTTTTCCTGAATCTAAGTGTAGTTACTTCTCTCCCAGAAGTAATTCTGATTTCAGCCTTACTTTTAATTGTGAAAACAATAGTTTTGGTCCCCAAGAAAGTAATATCAGGCATGGGACAGCAGGTGGGGAATCTACTGGGGAAAGAAGGAACATATTTTCCTGAAGCAGCTGCTGGGTAACTGATTTTCTTTTCCATTTCTGCCTGAGGTAAAGCTTATATAGTTTTTTTCCTGCTGATCACAGACCTTAGAGACTGAGAGAAGTGAATTTAGTAATTTAAAATGAAATTCCTCTATTGAGAAAAAACCAAGAATATATCAACTATATGACTTTGATGTCCATGTTTTTAGAATTGACTTTGCCCATCTAATAACTATGAGAAAGATTATACATGAGACTGCAAATCTATTATGCATAGCTTGCTGTTTCTTTCAATTATACAACAAAATTATCAGGTAAGTTTATTTTTTATTCCTTCCCTCAACACCTCTCCTCCCCACAAATCCAAAAATTCATTTGGAAAACAAAAAGTAAAAAATATCAAAGAAAATAATGAAGGGGGAGAGTGTAAAGCAGTGGGCCTCAAACTTTTAAAACAGGGAGCCAGTTCACTGTCCCTCAGACTGTTGGAGGGCCAGACTATAGTAAAAACACAACCTCACACTCTGTCTCCCCCCTCGGCCCATTCGCCATAACCCGGGGAGCCGCATAAACATCATCAGTTATACCCCTAGTATAAAGGAAGGGGGTTGAATAATAACCAGATCTTAACTTGTGTTATGAGGCATAATTATCAAAACTATTTTGGTATAGCTAAGACACAGAAAGGTAGAACACTGGAATAGAGTAGAAATATGATTAATAGTATCAAATAAACATAATTAATTTCCTTCCATCCAATACCTTGGCTTAAGTTTGGTCTTGAATACATACTATGTTATTAAGGGTTCAAAACTGTTCAAGGTGCTGTGTCTAGTGTTCAATATTGACCCACTATGAAAATGTCCCTTTTTAGAGGATCTTGGCTCTAGAGTTAGAAGGGATTCTATAAATCATCTAGTAGAATTCATTCATTTAATAAATGAGGCATTAAGCCTAGTGAACCATTACTCAAAATACAAGAAATTAGATGATTTGTCCAAAGTCATAGTCAGTAAACGCCAGCAGCATAATCTAAACTCAAATTCCCATTCTGATTCTACTGCTCTATCGCCTCATGTTATACTGACCTCAAATTTCAGCTTCCATCCCAAGAATGTCATCCTTAGGATTGGATCCAATCATAGAGAAGCAATATAGAACTATAGAAAGAACTCTTTGGAGTTAAAGAACCAGAATTTACATCCTAGGTCTCCTATCTCATGTACATATAGACATAAAAGTATGTATGTCCCTTCTAACTATAATCCTATAATTCCAACTCTTTCACACTTTTTTCTCTCTGGAGTCCCTTATTAATTATCATTCTACTAAAATATTTTATTATAGATGTTGATTTTTTTCAGTTTGTTGGTTTGTTTTACTGAACTATTTTTTTTCCTAATTCTTTGTTATAAGAGACAACTCACTGAGCAGGCAAGAGGAAAATAATATATTAGAAAAGGTAGGTGACACAAAACAAAATGTTAATAAAAATTTAAAAATCATTATGTGATCATTAACTGTAACTAGTTCAAATGCCAGGTTCTCGTGTTTTATCTCATTTTCTATAACAGCCTTGTTTCAATATATCAAAGAATGACATTTATTTTTTAGGCAGCTTAAGTCTTCTACCAGAAATCCACTAGTCTACTACATTCATTGTGATTGGAAACATGACTCATCTTTTCTCAAGCAGTGATGAGGTTAAGTTTGAGAAAGCTGCTTATTTTTTACCTTTGCTTCTACGTGACTCACAGGATGTGATTATTCTGTAGCTATGGTTACCTGATGTCATAACTACTCCAGTAGTCTATGATGTAATGCCAAACGTACGAACAGGAAATCTATCACATGTTTCTTGCTTCCCCCCACAGGAAAGCTATTCATTCCTCATGACTTTATGATCTCCCATAGTATTCACCCTATAAAAAATGGACTCCAGTCTACATAGGGTGCCATGAAATTTGGGGACTCTTACTGATACTAAGAGAATTACAGAGATATGAACAACCAGTTTTTACAGAAGTTAGAATCTGTTTTTCAAAACTAGGCCCAGCTTATGTGCCAAAATATAGTGTTCACTGTTTATTGAGTTTTAGTTAATTAAATAAAGTCAATTTTCTCCCAAAGAGAAATGGAAACTTGAACATTATGCCATAATGATGATCAGTGTAGACGGCTGAAAAAAAAAAAATTGAGCAGTCCAAGAGGTAGGTTTTCTTCATATATATAAGCTCTCCTTAACTGTGTTCCATGCAATGGGAATAGAGTTTCTATGATAAAATTTTAATGCCAGAAACACTATTTTCTCTAAAATATTAAATATGAAATTATATATGCATTTTCAATACTTATACATGATAATTTTTCATTATAAAAATAAGTTTTATTTCCTCTATTTTGCATCAAGATTTTTAGGATCCCTCTTATTTTAGAGATGTGTTCTACTCATAGGATCCCTCAGGCTACCCTTTATTAACATTTTGAAAATGTTCTAAGACCATATTCATTTGGAAGATGCTAATCAGCTGGATATGGTGGGACATACCTGTAGTTCTTGCTAGAGGAAAGGCTAATTTGAGTTCAAGAGGGTAAAGCCAATCTGACATTTACACTATGTCTAGCACCCCAAGGTAAGTTCCTGGGAACAGGTGGCTACCAGACTGCCTAAGAAGGAGCAAACCAATACAGATTGGAAACAGAGCAGATCAGTCCTCCTGGACATTTCAGAAGGGAAATCAGTCTATGAATAGTGATTGCACTTACAGTCCCATAGTCTGAGTGAGATAGGGAGATGTGGTCTTGAGAAGAAACAAAGAGCCCTTAATGTAGATGATAATTTGGTGTTATTTTTATTACTCAAATGAAACTATTTGCAATACTGTGTAATATAAACACAATCTCTCTCACTGTCAGGAAAGGGAAAGGTCGGGGAATTTTTGGTTTTCTTTTAAAAAGTTTCTTAATTTTTGATGTTTTCCTTCTCATTCTACTGAGACTATGAACTCTATGAAATTATATTTTTAAAAATTCATAATTGAAGAAAATGCTAAATTTAAATGTGAAGTTTATGAAAAGAACACACATATAAATCATATATACACATATGTATATATATATATATGAGCATTCAAGTTTTGACCTTGAAATCTATACACAAACTCCTAAATTAAGAACTCCCATTTTAAAATTTCAAAAGTCTTAAGATTTTCTTATGTTTCAATAAAAATATCAATATAGGTATCATCAATCATCTTCCTATTCTAAAATAGACAAGAATAGATTTTGGTAGAAAGGGATTGGGAAGACCAATGAAAAAAATCAAATGCTGATAGACCAGGACTATGCAATTAGGGAAGATGCATTTAAAAACAAGGTTACAGCTACTGCATTGCTACTAATCTTAATTTGGTTTCCAGGTTCAAGATTCTAGGCCATTTAGCAATCATGTCACTTTTCTTCTTTGTAAGCATGATTTCTCTTTCCTCTTATCCCTTTTCTGAAGACCTATGAGCTACATAGGCCTCTGCACATTTCCTTTGCTTTTCACAATGGCTCCATTCTCAAGAAATAAATAATTATCAGGTTCAGCCTTATTCCTTCCTAAGGCAGAAGAGAGACTGGCATTTCCCAGGTCATGCTCTGGAATTTAGCAATATCTCCCAGCAAGAAGAAAAGCTGTTTACAGCTGCTGTCTGTTTCTTTTTAGGTTTTCTCCCTGAGATATTTTGATAATCACAACAAATCCCCACTACTTCATCCATGACAAAAAACAATCACCTGAAGAGTCAAAAAAGAACTCATTGCATTTCCCTTCCATTCTCATTCATGCCTAGGTCTTTAATTGGGTTAATAGAATGTAAACTCCTTGAGAACAGGGATTTTTAAATTTGTGTCAATATCTCCAACCATTTAGCCCATTGTCTGACAAATAGTAGAAATCTAACAAATGTTTATTGAATCAAATTGATTTAGTCATATTAACAACCTAAATGATGTGTATTATTATCGGAAAGAGGGAATTATTCAATTTTTATTGAGCATAAAATTATTAGGCACTGTACTAAGCATTGAGGATGGGAATTCAGGAGAACAAAGTCCCTACTCTTTATGATTTTATAATCTACTTGGAGAAATAATTTTTAAAAATAAATAATACCTGTATGATACAAGACCAATGTATGATAAATGCCTTATGAAAGACAAAATCATTTGTTTTCACAAGTATTTATTAAGTATCAAATAAATCACATTTATAATAATTCACATTTTATATGATTTTAAATACATCCTGCTTTTTTGATTAAAAGTCTTGAGGTAAATAATGCAGTATCCTCATTTTTCAGATGAGCCAATTGAGGTTCAGAGAGATTGCTTGATATGCCCCGAATCTCTGAGTTAGAAATTATCAGAATCAGTTCACTCTGGTCTGACTTTGGGAACTATTATATAAAACACTGGGCTAAGATATATAGGAAAAAAGTGTTTTAGGCATTTCAGAGGAATAAAACATTATTTGATACCAAGGTGATCAAGAAAGCTGTAACAGACTTTGAGCTAGGCCTTAAAGGATAAATAGAACTATTGCTAAACAAGGATAAGGTTGGGATATTTCAAGTAGGAGAAAATAAAAGAATAAATCAGGAGAGGCAGGAAAAGATCCATTGATCAAACCAGTAGGGCTGGAGAGGAAGATCCATATAGAAATCACCTGCCCAGGTTAGAAAGGTAGTAGTTAATGGGTAAAGCAGCTAGGTAGCTCAGTGGATATGGTTCTAGGTCTGGAATTAAGATGTCTTGAATTTAAATCTGGCTTCAAACACTTACTAGACGATCTCTGGAGATTCACTTAATTTCTATTTGCCTCAGTTAGTTCTTCATTTGTAAAATGGGAATAATATCACAATACTTCCCAGGGTGGTTGTGAGGATCACATGAAATGGTTTTGGAAAGCACTGGATATGCCTGGCACATTGTAGGAATTTAACAAATGCTTATTCCATCTCTCCCCATTAAAATCAAAATTAAAAGTTCCTTATCTAACAGTAAATCAAGAGAGTGTGGAGTATTAGTTCTCTAATTCATCTTTCACCCCATTACCCATATGAAATACTAATCTCATCATTGAGTATCAGGGAAAATGTGTAATCAATTTATGTATACACACACACACACACACACACACACACACACACACACACTCAAGCACAGTGTCATGAACAGTGGGAAAGAGAGTTGGATTTTGAATGAAACAGCATAGGTTTTGAATACCAAATCTGAATCTCAGCTACTGTCTAGGTGTGACTTTAAGCTAATCCCCTGATCTCTCTACGATTCAGTTTCCCTCCAATAAGAAAAGGTTTGACCAGGTTATTGATAAATTCTCTTTCAGTTCTCCTTCTATGCTCTTATAATTCCTGATGACTTATGCTTTGATATTAAATATTTGGAAGGTCTCTTTCCTGCCATGCCATATAGACACACTCACTTATTCATGACCTGATGATCTATCAAAGGTTATTACATATACAGACAGAGGGTATACTGCTGGCAGGACTAATGGCAAAACACACAAGCAAAAACACTAAAAGTAAAAATGTTTATATTCTGTAAAATTAAAGATAGAGGGCAATAAAGGTGTTAGGAAGATCAGTTGGAGGAGTTTATGGACATATTGGTATGGGAGGTTTAAGGAAGTTGTGAACTCTTCCCTGATTAATTTGAAGTTTCCTCCAAAGAAATTGGGATTTGGGAACCATTTAGAGCAGGATTTCTTAAACTTGTTCCACTCATGACTGCTTTTCACCCAAGAAATTTTTATGCAACCCTGGATATATAGGTATACAAATGAAACGTATACTGATAATACATCATAATTTTGATTTAAATGACTATGGGAAAAGTTGGCAGTACTTCAACACCTTGAAACAAGTTCTTAGATAAATTGAAGATTCATAACAATTTATTCAGTGGACTTTTTAAAATCTGTATCCTGGAGCTCCTTATCTCACAGTAAATCAAGAGAGTGTGGAATATTAGTTCTTTAATTCATTTTTCACCCTACTACCCATATGAAATACTGATCTAATTCCAACGCTCCTCCATGAAGAATAGTTATTCTCCATTAAATAATAGTATTTTCATGTTGAAAGAATCCTCAGAGATCATGTATTCTAACTTAGACTGGATAAGGAATCCTCTCTACAACACTTAAAAAAAGGAGTCAATAAGTGTCCTTTTAAAGCCTTCTAAGGTTAGAAAACTCACTCCTTATTGCGATTACCTATCATTTTGAGACAACTCTAAATTCTTTTATATGATGGCTTCTCCATAACCATAGCCCCTGTTCCTAGTTCTGCTATCTGAAACCAAAGCCAATATATTTCTTTAACATGACAGACCTGAGTATGCTTAAAGACAACTATCATATCTCCCTTGCCTACCAAATAAAGAATCAACTCCTTATCCTGACATTTACAGCACAATATAATCAGACTCCAACCTAACATTTAATGTTATCTTATACTCCCTTTTATATATTAAACACTCCCTCTTAAATTAGATTGTTCACCCTCATCTCTCTCACTCTGCTCTCCCCTATCTTTTTCCCTTTGATCACATCAGCCTTAAGGCCCAGAATGTACTCCTACACACTCTCCCCCTCTTAACTCTGTCTGCTGAAATACCTGGATGACTGAATTCAGGCATGAAATTTTCTCTGATCTCCCCTCCTACTTCCTACCATGAATTATGTCTTCCCCAAATATTGTGCTGTTTAAAAAAGTTCAAGAGATATAATTTCTGGGTAATTAGCCATTTATTAATAATAATAAAATGTCAGTGACATTCTCAGATGACAAAGACAATCATGGTAGAGGGCTCATGGTTTATATGCCTTGGAAGAAGAGTATTCCTGAGAGAGGCAATCAACTCTAATTGGTCAACAATTAATGAGAGAATCAATATTACAATGAAGAGCTAGACCTCCTCTAATGATTTTTATGCTATTTTCTAAGTTACCAGACATGAGCAATCTGTTCAAAGAATTTATTCTCACCCAAACCTAAGTAAGATACAGTGGTTTCACCCCATGAATGGGGGCTGAGCAAGATAGGAAGTTAATTCAATCGCATTGTCAGTAATGTCCTTCAAGATACTGAACTTTGAAATGGGACTATAGAAAAAGGGGGTACTATGGACCTCCCCAAATCATTGATTATTAATAATCATTTCTTTTAATATCTCACAGTGTTGTTAAAAAGTCTTCCTATTTTCCCTATTTTGAAGGTAGAGACCATGTCTTATTTCATCTTTTCAACCCTAGTATCTCATTCAGTTCCCAGAACCTTAATTTGTTGAGTTGAACATTGAAAAGACAAAATAGTCATAATTTTATAAAGGTTCTGAATATCCTTCGAGTAGAAGATTGCTTAAAGAACTTTGAAAACTAGTGTCAGGTATCAACCCACTATTCTTACTCACTTTTTAGTGGGGAACTGTCAATACACTTAGGCATTTTAGTGCATTTTCATGTTTAATGTGGAAGCAAAGTTGATGTTTCACAAAGATACAACGATTCTCAGAGCTGAAGAAAGTTAAAAAGTCATTTAATGTGACTTGCATCTGAATAAAAATCTTCTTCCCAATATTCCCATGTGGTCAAAGAATAACTACCTTGAGGATCTGTAGTAATGAACAATACAGTCTGCCAAAGTGGTCCATTCTATTTTGGAATTCCCATGTCTATTAGGATTTTCCACATCTAACCTAAATTTGCTTCTCTGCAAATTCAACACATTGCTTCTAGTTCTCCTCTCTAGGGCCAAGCAGAACAAATAGAGTTCTTTTTCCACATGACATATTTAATCATTTAAAGAAAACTATCACATACAGCACCACCACCAATCTTTTCCTCAAGAAGTATCCAGAGTTCCATCACCTAAGCTGGTGTTTGCCCTTTTCAATGAGGTCTGATGACATCATGAAGTAATGTGTTGATTTGAGCCTGAATTGGACTTAAGTGAGCCAGAATTGCACAAAATTTACTCATTCCTGAAATTCTTAAACTAGAAGTATAACTTCACCCCTGCAGTCCTTTCCTTTGATTATCAGGTTTCTCCTGGTACCTTCCATTGTAAGTTTATATATTTATGTCTAATGGTGGCCATATAAAGTTGGGAGAGGGAAGAAAAGAATTTACATGATAATTTTGTTGTATATTAAAAAGGAATTTCTAGTTATATGTAATAGATTTGTAGTTTCATTTGCAAATATCTTTTTATTATGGAAAAGATTGTTTTATTCCATAAATTATAAATAAAGCATTTTTTAAAAATGATGGACTGGGGGATTGACCAACGAGGGCTCAGTCCTTGGAGTTTGCATATTCAGCAAGCTTGATTCTAAAAAGGATGAATGATGACTGACTTCAGTGCTCTTCACTTCATTGCATGTGTTGATATTCCGCAAGTATTTCTGGTAACTATGTGGGGATGAAATAATAGCCTTTTGATTGGCTGCTGAAATAAAACTGAGCTTACTTACAAAAGGAATCAACAATTAGTCCTTGTTTTATCTTTCCTTCTTGATTGCCTTGGAGGAAGAAGTTGGCAAGCACTGCCATAAGCCTCTATATGGTCAGAGAAAACCAGCATCAGTGGGCAAATTTCTTCACTGGGATCAGCATGAAGCTACAAACATTACATTTTGCAGCTGGTTCTGACATTCTTTTGTGTGCTTTCTTCTCTCTTTTAGGAATATGGGTTTAGGATGATATGGGGGAGATATGGAAGATCAAGTTATCAAAGGTCTAATGACGGGTTTGTGGTTAGCCAAGAAGCAAAGTCACAACTTGAACCAAAATACTAGGAGATTGGAAGTGAACTTTGAGAAAAGTCAAATGCTTTGTAACAGTTGCTTTACTTTTGGGACCACTCTTCCAAGAGATCAAAGTGGTGGGAGGGAGAGTGTGTCTCCAGGTATTAAGTGAAAAGGCTATATCTTCTCAACAAATATAGCTTTGTGAAATTGTCATTTATATTAATTGGTTAAATGATTTTTTGTTTGGTTGGTTCAGCCTTATCTGACTTTTCATGACCACATTTGAGTCATTTTGGGCAAAGATACTAGAGTGGCTTGCCATTTTCTTTTTTAGCTCGTTTTACAGATAAGGAAACTGAGGCAAGCATGGTTAAGTGACTTGTCCAGAGCCACACAGCTAATAAATGTCTGAGGTCAGATTTGAAATCATGAAGTTCAGTCTTCTGATTCCAACTCAGTGTACTATCTACTGCACCATTTAGCTATCCTTGTTAAATGATACCAAGGTGATGATTATTGGTATTTCACATTGAGAAACATTACTCAAATGACACATTAATAGCATTAGAAAGACACCTGGAACTCCTCAGGAGAACCTTAGAACCATAATCTTGTTCTGGGAAACCAAGTCGACAGTGAGAATGGGAGTTGAAATAAAAAAACTCCAAAGGTTACAAAGGCTACAGAAGAGATTTCACATACCAAAAGAGTAAAGTCATTGGTCATTAGCATTAGAAAATCCTTAGAGACCATTTAATGTGGTACTTTCTTATATTGTAAAAATCCATGTCATATGGAAGTGTTTAACCACAGATACCCTGAATGACATAGAACAAGTAAAATTTTGTTTATAGATTTTATTGATATCTTTTTTGCTTTTACAATGCCTAGATCTTTCCCGTATGCTTTCCCTTTACCGGTCCCAGAGAGCCATTCCTTATAACAAAGAGATTTGGAGTGGTTTGGGGTCATATTTTTTTCAGATAAAAGAAGAGGAGGAAAAAAATGTTTGGCAAAGCTTACTAGTGTACACACACAAACACAAATCTGACTTTATATGCACTGTCGTTCATCTGTGAACTCCAATCTCAGCAAAGGAGTTGAGAAAGATTTTATTCTCATATCTTTTGGGGGGAACCAATCTTGTTCTTCATAACTTCATAACATTCAGGTCTTCCCCTCCAAAAAAAAATTCAGATTTTCTTGTTTTGTTGTTATTCTTTCTATCTAATTTATTATAACCTTGTGCTGTTTTGTATCAGTTTCTGTAAATCTCTGTTTCTCTGCATTCATTATGCTTATTGTTTATTGCAAAATAATAATATTCATTTGCATTCATGTGACAGAATTTGTATAACCATCCCCCACTCAATTATTACTATCACTATTTTAGTGGATAGTGATATATGAAAGCTTTCTTTTTGTCAGTGACTTCCTTAGAAAGAGAGACTCAGAGCTTCTACTATTAGACATATACCCTGAATGTCTCTTTCTCTTTCTCTTTTTCCTAACTTAATACATTGCTTCCTCACAAGTAGGCTGTAGGCAGCTATATGGTGCAATGGAAAGAGCACTTGGCTTAGAATCTGGAAGATTTATCTTCATGAGCTAAAATCTGATCTCAGACATTTATTAGTTGTATGACTCAGGGCAAGTATTGTAACCCTGTTTGCCTCAGTTTCTTCATCTATAAAATGAGCTGGAGAAGAAAATGATAAACTACTCCAGTACTTATGCCAAAAAACAAAAAACCCTTAAAGGGAGTCACTAAGAGTTAGGCATGAGTGAAACTCTGATAACAATAGCAACCCAAATAAGTTACTGAAATCATCAGAATGGTGTTTAGGGTTCCTAAAAGAATTATACTAAGTTCATAACACTGGGAAATGGCCATATGAACTCATATGAACTGCCTAGGTTTTAAAGTCCCTTACAATATAGCTCAAGGCTATCTAAACCTAATTGTACATTATTCATCCTGTCACACTCAAGAATCCACTTTAATTGTCCTCTTAGTTCTATACATATGGAAGTTAGTTCCATACAGATGGCAGTAAGGAATGGATTGAATGGATGACTCAAATAAATTTATTAAATGTTTTGCAATGAATTTTTAAATATCAAAATAATTGAATTTGTTTTATAAATATTTCCATTAGAATATGGTAGTTGAGTTGTATACCAAAGGAAAAAAGGGATTTAATGAAGTAACAGTAAAAAGGAAGGGCATTCCAGGTGTGGGAAAACTCAGAGACTAGACATGGAGTGATTGGAGAGTGAGGAGGGTGGATAAGGGAAAACTCTTCCTAGATCCTCCATTTAAGGAGAATGCCTATGGCAGCCATTTCATCATTTTCCACTGGCTAAATTCCCTGGGACTTTATCAAACCCCTGGCCTGGGCAAATCTCTTCCTCCTACTTTGTACTTTGTTGTTTTTTATGTGTTGTATATTCCATTACATTGTGAGTTTCTTGAGGGCAGGGAAAAGTCCTTTTCCTTTCTTTGCATTCCCTACTTTTAGCACGAGGGGCTTAGTACATAATAACTACCAGTTATTATTGAATCTGTATGATTCAAAATTGTTTTTGCTATAGTCATCACTGGTCTACTAAGTGACTGAATTAAGTGTTCAGGGAGAACACCTTTGGTGTGAAGGCTTACCAAGCCCTTTTCATGACTGCTCATCTACCTTTGGTGTCTACTTGTCCCCCAACCCTCAACTGTGGCTCCAAGGAAAATAATAATAGCATATATATCAGCCACACCCTATAAAAGCATCTTGGAAAATAGGCTAAATCAGCTTGAGGTTAGCTGACAGATCTCAAATCCATATGTGAATTAGGGGGATGTCTACCTCAAGCATGTGACGACTTTCCCTGGTAGAATAGAGGAGTGAGAAACTTGCTGCTAAGATTTCCCCTAATTCATTTTTTCCTTTTTAATCTTTGATTTGTTTGCTCAAATACTTTTTAAGTTTTATTTAATCAAAATTATACATTTTACTTTTATGATTATCTCTACTCATTGTTTGATCATGAACAACATGATGGAAATTTTGATTTTATTTTACTAAACCCTCCCTCACTCAACAATCTAGGTTAGTTCTTCATTTTAGGTAGTTAGTCACTTAATGAACTGACAGTTACTTAGCACCTGAAAGCAAAGAAAGACAAAGGCCATTGCCCTCAAGTAACTCACAATGTAATGGAATAACAACACATAAAAAAAAAAAAAAATAACATTACAGATTAGTGGAAGTAGGAGGAAGAATTTACCTAGTCCAGGGGTGTGATAAAGTCCCTCAGAGTTTAACCAGGTGGAAAATAATGAAATGGCTGTCATAAACATTGTCCTTAAATGGAGGGTCTAGGGAGAGCTTTCCCTGGTCCACCCTCCTCATTCTCCATGAACTATTATAATACGTAATTTTTTCTAAGTTTCTGTCTTGATTATATATGATCTTTTTATTTTTAGGTCATCCGTGCATCTGGAGCTTATCTTTGTATGAAGTATAAGGGTGTTGTTCTAAATTTAATTTCTTTTATGCTGGCATTCATTTTTTTCTAGAAATTTTTATCAAATATTGAATGAAATAAAGAGAACCAAAAGAAAATTTATACTATAACATTGACATTATAAAAATGAACAATTTTGAGGACTTTGTAAACTGTTATAGAATGAAATGAGCAGAACAAGGAAAACAATTTATTCAATAACGACAATATGATAAGACAAACAACTTTTGAATTTGTAAGAACAATGATCTATACAATAACCATTCATTATTCCAGATGACAGATGGTGAAACATATCTATGGCAAAAATATGACAGAATTAAAATGGGACATGAGTTATATCTACATATATACATGCATATATAAAATATTATATACATATTAATTATGTATAAATAAAAATTAATGATACATTTAAACACATATTATATAATACATCAAAATATATATTATATAATATATTAGAATATAAAATGTGCATATAGCTATGAGAAATTTTCCTTTGCTTGTCTATGCATATTTGTCACAAGAAATTTATTTTTCTTTCTTTTTTCATTGGAACAGGGGTGAGAAGGAAAGAAAATAGATTTCTCTTGTTAAAAAAATAGAGGAATGGAACTGTTACAGAAATGAAATGATACATAGACTTTTAGATGAGGTCACTGTGTTAGTTTAACTGTTTTGTTTTGTTAAAAGAAATTTCTCACCAAATGGAAGGAATGTATAAACATGGTGTGATGTAAAAATGAAACATCAACGAAACTTTTTTTTAAAGGGAAAAAAATAAACAGAGGAGCTTATATTTGATCCTAGAGGTAATAATAAGGCAGTGAAGTTATTAGGAAAGGGGGATAGGGAGAGGTGATAGTGCCAAGACTGCCTTTAAGGAAAATCATTTTGGCAGCTGTGTAGAGCATGAACTAGAGTGGGAAAAACTTGAGGCAGGCAGGCCAATTAGGAAACTATTTGCAATGATGTAGATGAGAGATAAGAGATCTGAGATGGGTCAGAGGTAAGAGACATCTTTGAAGAAAAAAGTAACAAGATTTGGCAAATGATTAGATAAGTGGGACCAGAGACTGAGAAGTCAAGGGCAAAGGTTCAGAGATTATGGACCTAGGAAACTGGGCGATAGGACTTTTGACATAAATAGGGGCATTTAAAAACCAATAGGCAATAAGTGTTGTAAGATTAAAGTTCAGGGGAGAGATTAGGGCTGATTATTGCTGATTTTTGTGGAAAAAAAAAAGGGTGATCATTAAGATCATTAGAGCTAATGAAGTAAGAGATAGGAAAGGGAAGGAGGGGAGAAAGAGAGAGAGAGTGAGAGAGTGAGAGAGAGAGAGAGAGAGAGAGAGAGAGAGAGAGAGAGAGAGAGAGAGAGAAGATGAACAAGAAGGAGGAAGAGGAGGAGGAGGAGGAAGAGGAGGAGGAGGAGGAGGAGGAGGAAGAGGAGAAGGAGGAGTGTCACACAGGTAGCAAGTACCTGTGGACAGATTTGAATCTAGTTCTCCCTAACTCCCAACTCAGCACTCAATTTACTGTACCACCTAATTGCCTTACATGAGATTTCTTTTTTCAAATTAATTATCCACTAAGTACTAAAAGAATAATAAAACAATAGACACTAGCACAGGACTGTATGGTTGGAGGTAATATATACATCTGTAAGATCATAAATTCATTGGAATATTAATGTCTAGTCTTCTTTCAATCAGATAGAAAAAGATACATTGAAAAAATCATGTCTTTATCTTAACTGAACTCCATTGAAGACCTATTCTTATATGTCATTGGGTTATGATTGTGATCTTGATTTCTGGCTAAACCAGAAGAGCCCAAACTCCAATTCATCTTTCCAATCTAGAAAAGATTTTAGTATAGACCAAATGACAACTATACATATTTACCCTAGACCAGTGAATCATCACATAACTAAAGTCTTGGTAATGATTACTTTTATATGTTATTCACAAAACTATTTTTTAAATGAGTAGACAATATGATCTGTGTCAGTGGAAGGAATACCAATACCAATGAAATTGCAGATGTTAAAAAAGTCTCACCTAAGTAAAGCTACTCTACTTCTCATCTCAAAAATCTCTGCTTTTATCTATTCTACTTAACAGACACAGTCATAATTACAAACACACACACACACACACACACACACACACACACACACACAAACACACACACACACACACACTGCTTTAGAAGAAACAAGGTGGTCCTTCCCTGAAAAGGGAGTAACCTGAACAGTGATTTGAATTTAAGTCTCCTGACTTCAGATATTTCCACTAGAGAAAAGAATCATAACAGACCCATCATTACCATCCTCAAAGACTAGTGACAGTGGTGGCAATGGGATTTAAAAAAATTTCTCTCCTTTACCCACTAAACTCAAGATTTTAAAATAGCTTCCCCTCCTTGAGAAATAAGAAATTGTTAGGTAAGTGAAAATACTAAATATTTAATAAATGCTTGTGGGGTGATTGACTAGAAATATAGAAAGGGAAAATATAAAAAACAAAGAAATGACCACTGATCTCTTCAAGCTGGAGTTTTCTCTTATGCGGACACAGGAAGGAGGGGATGTGACTCTGTACACGTACACTGCAATAATGATTTAGATGAAAACAAAGATTGTAGCTTTCAAAACAGAAAGTATTTATTGAATGTCTACTATACATATGACACTGCTTTCCCCATCTATCACCTTGATAGATCAAGATCTTGACTTGCAATTTATTTCTTCAAAATATTTCTCTGACACATGAGATATTCAGCAAAACTTTTTTTTATATCCTGAGGCCTTTCAACAAATCTCTTCTTAGAATTAACGTCTTTCCTTAAACACACAAAGATTATTTTTCATAAAGGCTTGACACTATGTCAGTCAAAAGCTTGGTAAGTCAGAATTCTTTACTTGCAAAAGAGGATTCAAAGTCTTGCCTAGTTAAAAAGTAACTCCAGAGTTCTTGAATTATTCAGCAACAAAGATTGGATTTGCATGGGAAAAAGGCAAGAGTGCCATGAAGAATAACTGATTACTCACACTGAGAACCTCTTTACTTAAGCAGTTTCCTAGTTTGAGTATCCAAGGATAAGTTGATTCACACTCATATGAAGCTGGCTAGAAATACCCCAGAATCACTTCAAGAAGCAACAATTAACATTTTTGAAACAAAATACTTGTGTTTTGATTAGCTTGGGCAAAAATTCTGAGCTTTGAACTCCTTTTAAAAACTGATTTAAAAATCTTTCAACTAGGTCTCCAAGACACACACCCTCTAGTAAAAGCTTCATTGGAAGTGAAGTGGTGGTGACAGGTATTTTTCTCTGAGAATCATATTGAATATTTCCATCCAGAGCCTTTTGAGAATAAACTGGTAAGGCAACTGATGACTTCTGCATCAGTAGGAAGACCCAAACTTAATATTATAAATGAATTTATGAAGCTACTTTAATCATCCCACCTGCAAATAGATTGGTTACTTCTGGGTCTCCCAAAACTGTATCCAAAAATTGAGTTCAAAGGGAAAAAGGAAGAAGAAAAAGAAAGAAGAAGAAAAAGAAAGAAGAAGAAAAGGAGGAAGGAAGAATAATAAGGAAGAGGAGGAAGGAAGGAAGAAGAAAGAAGATAAAGAAGAATAGGAAAAAAGAAAAGAAAAAGAGGAAGAAAGAAGAAGAATGAAGAGGAAGAGGAAGAAGATGAAGACGAAGAAGAAGAGGAGGAGGTATGGGAAGAGAAATGACAACCATTGTTCTCAAATCTTTATGACATATCTTTATGCTGTGAAGTTTTATAAGCATCTCCTTTTGTGAATTATTGCTATTAAGCACTATCCTATAGTTAATGTGTATTGCCAGACTTTTCTTAATTTCCATCATCTAATACTACCAACTGGGCAAATCCTTTCTATTTCTTCCTCCACATCAAATTTCTCTCCAGATCAGCTCTAGGTCTTCCCTTATATCTATTCAGCTTTTCACTCTTCTAGCCACTTTCATTGTGCCTGTTGGAGTTCATTCTATCATAAATTAATTTCCCCAAACTTTTATGTCATATGAATACTAAAGATCCCTCATATTAAGACCCAATGAAGACACTGGATTGTGAATCATGAAGATCTCATTTCAAATGCAGCCTCGGATACCTATTAGCTGGAGGTATGAAGTCACGATTGTTCTTTGCATTGATCAGATTTTTGAAGTTTCTCAAATCTGTTTTCTTTCATATTAATTTTTTTGAGAAGTATTATACAGATTATTCTCTTGGTTCTGCTTATTTCACTCTGCATTAATTCATAAAAACCTTTCAATGTTTCTATAAATCTTTCATATTCTTTCAAATTTCTTACTGCAAAATAATATTCCATTGCATGAGTATACCTTTATTTGTTCATCCATTACCCATTTGACGGACATCTATTTTGCTTCCAATTCCTTATTAAAACAAAAAAGATTGCTATATAGTATCAAGGTGCCACAGTCCAAATCAAACAAGATTATTCAGCAATTATATAGAGAGGAGAGACACAAACACACATCTATATGTGTGATTGCTTAAAACATATCTTTTGGGATATAATATGCCCACAAACATAATAAACAGTCAACAACCACGAATAAAATTGTCTTTAAACATGGAATATAATTCTTCAAGGGGAGATTCAAATTGAAATTCTTCAATTTTAATAGAATAAGGATATCACTTTCAAACATTACTCCCAAGAAAACCAGAGCTGAGTAAAATCATAGAAATATAAACACAAGAGATGAAAAAAAAAACTCATGTTAGCACTCTTGGCAGGGCTTTTTTTCTTTTCTTTTTTTTTTTTTCCTAGAACATTACCCTTTTTCTCTCTTATATCTTTAAAAAAAAATAGTCACCATTTTTTTTAAATCAACAAACACTACAACAAATATCCTTTGTACCCACTGCCCACTCCAAATTAATTCCCAGAAAAGTCATATCAATTGCTAAAAGAAATGAGATATAAGTCCTTTAACTCTGATAGCATTGTACTAATGCTAGTATTTGGTCAGATTTTATTACCTCCCTATGTTGACTTTTTTTTTTCCTTCAAAATATTGTCACTGTATGCATTGTTCTTTTGGCTTTGCTTTATTTACTCCATATTGTGTCATAAAATTCTGCCCATGTTTCTCTGAATTTTTCATATTTGTCATTCTGAACTGCATAACCCCATAACATTCTCATACTATAGTTGTTCAGCCATTTCCCAATAGTTGGCTACATAGTTTATTTCCAGCTGTTTGCTAACATAATTCATGCTGCTATGAATGTTTGGTGACATTTAGGAATATTTCCCTGGGATATAGTCCCAGAAATGAAATCTCCGGATCAAAGAAAACTTTCCTTCATAATTCCAATTACTTTCCAGAGTAGATGAAGTCATTTGTAGTTTCACCAATAATTAATTAATGTTTATGCCTTCTTACAGATACTTTACTAACAAATTTTCCCATCTTTGATCACTTTGATAACTTAATGAGTGTTAGGTAATATTTCAGGGTTATTTAAATTTGTGTTTTCCTATAGGTGACTTTGAACATTTATTAACAGTTTGTATTTCATGTTTAACACTAGGTTGCTCATATTCTTTGATAGTCTATTCTTTGGGAATATTTGGCATCTTCAATCTCTCCCTCTACTGATGTCTTTCTTTCTGACTAGAAACATAATCAAATCTCCCTTATACTTAAAAATCCATACTTGCTCTGTATCCTACTATCCTTTCATGCTATACTATTTCTCTTTTCCCTTTATGATCATATTTCTAGGAGGAGTAATCTATCCTTTTGGTCTTTTTGCCTCCTTACAATTTGTTCCTTAACTTTTTTGTAAATTACCTTTTTATTCCCACTACTGTACTGAAACTGTCCTAAGAATAACTTCTGACTGACAAATCAAATGATATTTTCTACTCTTTATTCTTATTGACCTATGTGATGATCTGACCCTTCCTGATTACTTGAGGGCTGGGGAAGAAGTGAAAAAATATGAGATGATTCAGGCTAGTTCCAATAATCTTGTGTTTATGAGAACCATCTACACCCAGAAAGAGGACTGTGAGAACTAAATATAGATCACAATATAGAATTTTGTTGTTGTTTGCTTGAATTTTATTTTCTTTCTCATTTTTTTTCATTTTTGACCTGATTCATTTTGTGCACAAGATAATTGTATAAATACATATGCCTATATTGGATTTACAAATATTTTTACCATGTTTAACATATATTGGATTACTTATCATCTAAGAGAGCGGTGGGGAGAAATTGGAACACAAAGTTTTGCAAGGGTCAATGGTGAAAAATTATCCTTGCATGTTTTGAAAATAAAAAGCTTCAATAAAAAAAATTAACATCTGTACTCTGCCCCCTAGAGAAGAGATTTCAAACCACACATGGATCTTGTTCATCATCCTAAGAGAGGGAAGGAACTAGAGCCAGTAACCAAGAACAAGGAAACATTTCCAGAATCTGTGGATTCAATGCTTCATTTGTTACTTCAATTCTGTCTAGGAGTGGGTAACTCATGATGGAGTCACCAGGAGACATAAGTTCAGAATGAAAAGAAAGATTAGTTTAGGAGAAGAAGCCATTCTAGGAGTAGTCTAGCAACTCTAAGTTGTTAGGAAGGTGTCATGGACTAGACCACAAATCTCCAGCCAAAATAGGGCATATGTGGCAAAGGCAATTTTGCCAAGAATAAAGCAGAATAGAATTTTGAGTCAGAGAAGACTTTAGAAAGTTTATCGGAAGTAACTAATTAGGAATATATCAGGTTAGAAGTAGTACTAAGCAAAATATAGAGTATAAAGTGAGGTAAGATGGAAAATGAGGAGGGCAAAATCTTGAAGATCTTGGGGAGTTGGATAAGAAGCACCAAATTGAAAACAAAAAGGAAAAATTAAGACGAACAGTTCAAATCTATTCAATTCAACTAACTTTTATTAACTGCCTACCATGCATAAAAGTCTATCTTAATTGGGAGTCAGAGAGACAGGAAGGAGCCCTTCCAGATTCATAGATAGCAATCTGTAGTGAGGCATTCTGTAAAATAACTACATCAGATGGACTGTAGAACAAAGGTAACTGCTCCAGACCTTAAGTCTCTCTCACCCATAAGTGAGGGCTGGTAAAATAGATTTTTGTGAGCTAAGACATAATATAGATTTGCTTGCCAAAACCACAGAAGGAGAGTTATATCTAAATTAATATCAAGAACAAGACCTGACAGAAGGAAGGTGAGGCATGAGGGAAGAGGAAGTAAAGAAGACTAGGTTACTTCCTTATAGTGAATATGAAGGACTAAGAATGATGAATGAAAACATTTACAATTTGTGTTTGGTTTTTTGATCTGTCATTAATTAAAACTCAACTCCTTTTGTGTTTTCCTTTAAGGACTTTTTGATAAATTTCCTTTTAAAATACTGAGAAGTTACTATAGTGTTTTCAGGAACAAAGAAAATGAGCAAATAAGACGCACTTTCCATTTTTCTCTAAGCAGTTCATTCAGTGAAACTCAACAACAAAAAAAAAAATTTAAGCATCTACTACATGCAATCTTAGGTCTGGATCCAAAAAAACTTGGTGAACTAAGTGTAATAAGAAAATAAAGAGGTGATACTGCATTGCTTCCCATGATAGATTGCTGAGATGCAACAAAATATGAATCAATTCTCAGCTGCTTGTTCTAATTTTGGCCTCACACAGGTCCTCCATCAGCCAGCACCATACCATTCATATGTGGAACCATCAGTTATTGTAAATGGTAAAGTTTTGAATGCTATGGGTAAGTTCTCTTACTTTGGCAGTATATTTTCCAGGGATGTCCACATTGGTAATGAAATTGATACATGCATTACCAGAGCTAGCTTAGTATTTGGGAGGCTCCAAAATAAGTGTGGGAGAGGAGAGGTATTAGACTGACTACCAAACCGAAGATCTATAGAGCTGTTTTACTGATCTGATTGTTGTATGCCTGTCAAACCTGGACAGCATACCAATACCATGAGGGAAAACTGAATTGCTTCTATTTGAATTGCCTCAGGAAGATTCAGAAAATCACATGGCAGGATAAAATATCAGCCACTGAGGTCCTTTCTCAAACTAAAGTGCCGAACCCTCCAACTATACTGCAGAGAGCACAGCTCTGTTGGGCTGACCACATTGTTCAAATGTGTGCTTGCCAAAAAAAAAAAAATTTATGTAAAACTTACACATGTAAGGCAAGTGCTCACAAGGTGTCAGAAAAAGTGATACAAGGACACTCTTAAAGTATCTCTTAAGAACTTTAGAATCGATTGTATGACATGGAAGACACTGATATAGGATCACTCAGCATGCTATACCCTCATCAGAGAAGGTGCTGTGCTCTTTGAGAAAATAGAATTGAAGTAGCTCAGAAGAAACATGAGATGCTCAGAGTTAGAGAAGCTTCCTCATATGAACTATTTATGTTGACCTGTGGCAGAGCATTCTGAGCTCGAACTGGTCTGATCAGCCACAGTCAGATACACTGTAACTTGACTCTAACTTAGTGATGTCATTTTGGTCCTTTTTGAGAGCTAAGGATAACAGACAACCAAATAACTGATATACAAAGGGAAGTTATACTGCTAATCAGGGGAGTTGAGAAGGTGACAATGTTTCCCCTTTCTCCTAGCCCAGACTTGTAGTATCCCACACTCTCTGAACCACATGATACTGTTATGTACTTCTTACTTGTTAATTTCCACAAGACACTTGACAAAAGACCTTCAAAATGTTATTGTAGAGAATATTATAGAGTTTGTAAACTGGACAGTAGAATTAATTAAGAACAAGTTGTAAGATCAAACACAAAATGTGGTGATCTTTAATAAAGTAATGAAGTAACTTCTTTCCTTGTTATGGTTCCATTCAACATTTTTTTTTATCTGAAGAACAAGAATTATTAGGAAAACTGGAAAACACAAAGAAATTAAGGTTTGTCTAAGACTAGCATTTTTTATTGCATTCTACAATGTTTGCAATAGATACATGATCCAAATGTTAGAGATCATTCCATAAAAATTAGAAAGAAAGCAAATTTTATACTTTTTTTGGATATGGGTAAAAGGAGAATTCTTAACTAAAGAGCAGAGACAAATACCCAAAAGATAAAATAAGTAATTTTTATTGAATAAAAATTGAAAAGCTTGAAAAAAACCAAGAAGTTTAAACTAGATCAAACTGGAGAGAGAAAATTTTGGAAATCAAAATCTTGCAAATATGAATGCTAAAAATTTTCTTGACATGTACTTGGGGAAAAATAAAGTACTATTTTTAAAAATTAATGCATCTAGATATAGAAAGGAAACAATCAACTGGGAGGATTTTTTGTATCAAATATCTCATAAAAGTTTGCTAACTAACATGAATAAAATAAAATAAAAATTTTTAGATGCTAGACAGATAGATAAACAGATAGACAATGAATAAGGAGTAAACAAGTATGAAAAAAATTCTTACAATAATTATAAATAATTAATAGCTGTATGTAAAAATGCTACAAATTACTCATACTAATAAAAATAATGCTTAGCTCTGGAGATTAAAAAAAAAGAGACAAAAGACAGTCCTTTGGCCCAGGAACTTCTAATGTAATGGGGGAAACAGCATGCAAACAAATATTTACGGAGTAAATTATATACAAGATAAATCGGAAATAATTATGAGAGAGAAGGCACTAGACTTAAGAGGGATGGGATGGGATTTTAGTTGGAATTTATAGGAGGCCAGGTAAGTAAAAAGTCAAAGCAGTAGGGTGGGAGCATTAGGCACGAAAGAGCAAAAAAGTATACCCGGAGCTAAGAGGAGTATTTTGTTCATAGAACATTCAGGAGGCCAATGTCACTGGATTGAAGAGAATGTGGTGATAAGTAAGTGTAAAAAGATTGGAAATGTAAGAGAAGTTGGTTTATGAAGGGCTTTCAATCCCAGAATGTATTTTCTCCAGAGGGATTAGAGAGCCAAGGTGTTTACTGAGAGTGACACAGTCAGATCTGTCCTTTAGGAAAACTACTAGAGCCATGGATGAAAGTTTCAGAGACATATTTTGGCTTGATAGAAGGAAACACATTACAAAGAATTTTTCCTTCCCCAAAGTGGGAAGGGCCACCATGGGATATAGAAGATTTTCCTTCATAAGAAGGCTCCAAGAAAAGCCTGGATTGACCATTTGTTAGAAATATGTCAAGAGAATTCTTGTTCAGGTACAAATGACAAACAGTTCAGAGTTTCTGTGATTCCATTATCCTGAGAAGAAGTGAGGAGGAGATGGAAAAAAGGTGAAAGAACTTAGAAGGGAAAAAAGAAAGAATAGAAGGAAAAAGTAGGGGGAGTGGGGATAAAGAGATTTAAGAAGAAAAAGAGAAGGAAGGAAGGAAGGGATAGAGGAAAAAATAGTAAAAGGGCAAAGATTATGCTATCTCCTATATTTTTGTTGTCATTTCAATCATATCTTAAGTCTTTGTGACCCTATTTTTGGCATTGTTTTTGGCAAAGATCTTGCAGTGGTTTCCTTCCATTTTCTCCTCCAGCTCATTTTACAGATGAAGAACTGAGGCAGAGCTAAAGGACTTGCCCTGGGTCACAGACTATCTAAGACTTGTTTTAAACTCATAAATATGTCCTAACCCCTATATATCTTATCTTTTAAATTTTTTTAGAGAAAATTCACTTTTAAAAACCCACACATTGACAGAGCTTCTAGAAATTTATGTTTTCTATTTCAATGATATAAAATTGAAAGTATTACATTCACCTTGATGACAGAATTTTAACCTCTGTAGGAGTCATTTAAAATCCCTTGATAATCTAGAGAATGTTTCTAGTGGCCAATAAAGTTACTTGCAATAAAAAAGAGTTAGTACTTTAATCACTGAAGAATTTGTGTACTGGACCTTAAAAAATCTCCTTTCTCATTTGCCTCCAAGATTAAGAACATCCAAAAGACAGGTATTATATTTGTTCTGGACCCATGTAAAACCTAATTCCTACCAGCATTATCTGAACTCAGTCCATTTCAAGACCAACTAGGATTTATCCATTCATGGACAGATACTTATCATGGACAGGGAGCTTAATAAACCCCTCCTTGACTGCCCTTTTGGCAGTCTTTGATCTTACTATCCAGGAAATGCTCTCTATAGGATACTAGGACTCAAAAACTTCACAGTAAAAATGGCAAGTGTTTTTAATATCATAAAAGTGTAATATTGGAATGGCTAACTGGAGAATGATAAGATATTAAGAGAACCAAAGGAATGGGGAATGATGTATGAGCTGGTTCCAATGACCATAAACAAATTCCACAAATAGGGTAAATGGGATAGGAAAACAACCATGTAGTTGAAAGTAAGGAAAAATACATAAGCAGGGAAATGTTTCCAAGAAAATGGCACTGAGAGACTGTGCACTTTATTTTATTATGCAATAAAAAGGGAAAATGGTTATAGTTTCTTAGGATTAGGCCAAAGGTGTTAGTGGTATGCACTATGGACTCATTCAGAGACATACCAACATATTTGAGAGAGGAATTACCTAAAAATAACTTCATCCATCACTCCTGAGGAAGAGTTTTTATCTTTTTGCCAAGAATTCAATTGATATGGATTGTAGCTTCTTGAACGCAGTGTTATATGGCAATAATTTATCTCTTTTTTGAACTTTTCTATGAGGCAAATTAATGACAAGGAATGTCGGTACTGGAATTCCCCTCCCCTTCTTCCTTTCATGTTTACCCTCTTATCTTCTATTTCATTCCTTTCCCTTTCTCTATATTCTCTCCTCTTTTCCTCCCTCTCTCTATCTTTCACCTTATCCTTTTTTTTCCCCAAGTGCCACCTTCTATAGGAGGTATTGCCTTCACTTCTTTATCTTTATCTTTACCTATTCTATAGCAACCTTGTATATACCTTTTCATATGCATGTTGATTACTTCTATTAGAATGTAAGCTTCCTGAGAGCAGAGACTATTTGCTTTATAGCACAGTGTTTACCATAGAGTCAGAGATTAATAAATGCTGGTTTCATTGATTGATTGACTTATTTCTCTATATTCTTTCCCTGATCTCCTCCATTCCCCTTCTTTTCTTTTTCCTTTCTCTTCCCCTCCTTTCTTTTATTCTGCAATGACCAATCTGCCTTTTCTCTCCCGCACCTGATTAATTGCAATTTGATCTTCCCTGATGAATTAACTTTTTTTTTTTCAAATAACCTGCAAGCAACACAGAAGCAAATGCCTTCATTGTAAGGTCTGATAGTAACATGGACAGAAAGATGAAGAATTATTTGCTGTCCTGGATTAGTCATTACAGAGGATTTATTATCATTAGACCAATAAAATATTCAATGCACAGCACCACCAGAGACTTGGAAACCATTTTTTAAAACATAGATTTTTTTTGTGTTATGGGGTTGTACCTGCATTTAATGGCGTTTGTGAACTCTCCTGAATACATGATCATTATATACTGTGACCAAGATATCCATATCATCAGTGAGGTTTGTATTTTTTAAACTGGCAGATATGACATGCCACCATCAAAATTACCATTATGTATTCTTTTTTAGAATTGCAAGCTAATGATCAGATTATATAGCAATAAGCTATGTAGCTTGGACACTTAGAAAGTGAGGTAATAAGACTCATTATCAGGCTTTGTTTGTGGAATTGGTTATTTAATTTATAGTTAGACTTTGTATGTGTAAAGAATCTACTACTGTAATCAAATGTTCTTTAGACTTGAATCAGCAGAATAAACATAATTAAGCTTGTATTGAAGCCCAAGATAAAGGAGGAGAGAGTAAAAGAACACCCACATGCTCTGAATGAGCTACTCTTTCTGAGTCCAGAGTAATTATATCATCCACAAGTCACAGAAAGAAGTTCTAGATGAGATCAAAGAACTTCTATTGATAATCTTGGAAAGATTTTGGCAAATAGAATTGGGATTCTAATGGTAAAAAGATGGAATCCATAAAACCTAGGATGACAAGAATGAAGCTGATTTCTGGTAAAATTATTTGGGGGTATTTTGAAAGGGAAGTAATGATCACTAAAAGGCAGAATAGATTAACTAAATAGGAAGCAAGCCAAATGTAACTTACTTTTTAGAAAAGCTTATTAGATTGTTAGGTTGGAGATATACCACAGACATTGTTCTTTAATTTCAACAAAATAGTTGACAGTTTCTTTTATGATATCTTTTGTTAACAAATGAATATGGAGTTAGATAATCAATTAAGTTAATTCATAGGTAGTTGAGTTATGACTCTGAATCTAAAACATCCCAGGGGATGGAGTGGAACATTTTCCAGCTGAAGGCAATTTAGAAGCTCAGCAGCAAACGTCTGTGGCCCCAGAGTGGGAGTCCAATGTGTAGTCCCAGTGCAAGGCATGCCAGTGTAGTCCTAATAAGTTGTGGTCCTAGTTCCATACCAAATATAGGGGGGGGGAAGTGAAATATTTAATTGAAAAAACAACTGATGTGGAAAATAGATCCAGGAGAGAGAATCTAAAATTTTTTGGTTTACCTGAAAGTCATGATCAAAAAAAATGAGCTTCAACATTTTCTTTCAAAAAATTATCAAGGCAAATTGTCTTGATATTCTAGAACCAGAGGGAAAAATAGAAATTGAAAGAATCTATGGATCTCTCTTGAAAAAGATCCTAAAATTAAAACTGCCCAGGAATATTATAGCCAAATTCTGGAACTTCCAGATCAAGGAGAAAATATTACTAACATCCAAAAAGAAACAATTCAAATTTAGTGGAGCCACAGTCAGGATAATACAAGATTTAGAAACTTCTACATTTAAAGGACCAGAGGGCTTGGAATATGATATTCAGGAGAGCAACCAAAAATCACCTACCCAATAAAACTGAATATATAATCCTTCAGAGTAAAAAGTGGTCTTTCAATAAAATAGAGGATTTTCAAGCATTTGTGATGAAAAGACCAGAGCTGAATGGAAAAATTTATTTTCACATATATGACTCTAGAGAAGCTTAAGGAGGAAATCAGAAAAGTGATATCATAAGGGACTTAATAAGGTTTATCTGTTTACATTCCTACATGGGAGGATGATACTTGTAATTAATTAGGATTTTCTCATTATGGCAATTAGAAGGAGTATATATATAAACAGAAGACACAGGTGTGAGTTGAATATGAAGGGATAATATCTTTTTTTTATGATGAAATTAAGGGGTGAGAAAGGAATGTACTGGGGAAAAGGGAAAGGGAGAAATGGAATGGTGTAAATTATCTGCCATTAAAAAAGAAAGGCAAGAAAAAGCTTTTACAGAGAAGAGGAAGAGGGGGAAGAGAGGGTGAGTGAGAGGAAAAACATACATATTCAATAGTATAGAAATCTATTTTACCTTACAAGAAAATAGGATGGAAATGGAATACAGGGGAAGGGGAGAGGGTGACAAGAAAGGCCATATTGGGGGAGATAGTGGTCAGTAGCAAAACACTTTGAAGGAGGGACAGGGTTAAAGGAGAAAGAGAATAAATGGGGGGAAATACAATTAGCAATAGTAATTTTTAAAAATTTCAAAGCAAGTTTCTCTGATAAGACCTCATTTCTTAAACACAGAAGGAACTGAGTCAATTTTATAAAAAATAAGAGCCATACCTCAATTGATAAATGATCAAAAATATGATTTGTATCAAAGGGCTATAAATTCATATTCTCTGACTTAACAATACCATTATTAGGCCTGAATACTAAAAGAGATTTGGGAGGAAAAAAGAAAAATGACTTTATGTAGCAAAAAAAAAAAAAAAAAAAAAAATACTATCCATGATAGTCTGAGGGCAAAAACCCTGGAAATTGAGAAGATACTAATCAATTGGGAAATGACTCACTAAACTGTGCTATGTTCTTGTGATGGAAAATTATTGTTTTATGAGAAATGATGAGCAGGATACTCTTAGATAAAAAAACAAACAAACCTGGAAAGTCCTCCAGGAAAAGTGAAATGGACTGTATACAAAATAATAGCAATGTTCTGGGATGACCAGCTGTAAATAACTTTACTATTCTCAGTAGTTTTAATGAGGGAAAGGAAAGGGGGAACCCTGCTTGTCGGTGCATAGAGAGTAAGATAATCCCATGAGGCGCAGTGTCCCCTGTAAATTTACAGGCCCGAAAACCTAGATCGATAAATAAAAGGTTTATTGTAGGAATTTGGAAGTAAAGCTCAGTTAAAAAGATGCCAGAGCCAGAGGTGGCCGCTGGGCGGGCAGGAACCCTTACATAGATGGAAGGATACCATGTGTTGGGGGGGAGAGCTCCTGCAAGGAGAGAGCTCCAACTTGGCTCTTTTATACCTAAAAGAAGATGGGTGGTACCCCCAAGTTCTTAGCAGGCTTTTCAGATAGCTCAGATCCGGTGGGGGCTGGGGGAAGCTGAGCTGATGGTAGGGGCTGGGCCTGGATATTCAAAAGATGCCTTTGACCAGGATTTGTGAATCAAGAACAGCCATGGGGGTTGGGCAATTAGAAAGGAATCTTAAAGGGACCTCAACCCCTATCAGTTCAATCATCCACAACTACTACAAGTGACTTATGATGAAAAATCCTATCAATAACCTAGAGAAGGAACTGATTGTGTTTGAATACAAAATTAAAGCATTCTCTCTTTCTCTCTCTAATTGTATCTTCCTCTTTAACTTAATTTTTCTTGAGGGTTTTTATTTTCATTAAAGTTCTTTTACAAATTGACTTTTGTGGAAAAATTTTGCATAACTTTACATGTGGTTTCTTAATTTATTGTAGGTAAGAATTGGGGAAAGAACCTAGAATTCAAAAATTTTAAAAACAAATATAAAAAATTGTTTTAAATGTAATTGGGGGAAATATAAAATAAAACAAAACAAAACAAAACAAAAAAAATACATATGTTATATCATCTATAGGAGGGCAAGCTAAGGAAAAGCAGCAGAAATTACATAAACTAAGCATCAGTAAAAGTGAAGACAGGTAACATCTTCAGCCCTGTTTAGGGCTCAACTCTAGAGAAAGAACAGTGAGAATTGATGAATTTTAAAGAGAGAAGAACTAAGCTTTGGCCAAAAGGAGAAGTGTTAACTTTGGCTCATTGGGACCCTGAAAGCATCTTGAAACAAAGAACTTGAATTGAAGCTTTCAGTTCTAGGAAGGATTTAGGAATGTTCTAAAAGGTTTACTCTTTCTCCAATTTCCCTTCCAAATGCTTGTATAATAACAGTTGGAAGAAAAGAGAATGGTGCCAGAATTTTTTTTGGCAAAGGTTTTCTTGGCAAAGATAATGAAGTGGTTTGGCATTTCCTTCTCCAGATCATTTTACAGATGAGGAAACTGAGGCAAACAGGATTAAGTGACTTTCCCTGGGTCACAAAACTAAGATTCCAGAAGCCAGATTTGAATTCCACAAGAAAGTAGTCCTCCTGATGCTAGGTCCTATACTGTATTCACTACATTACCTAGATGAACATTTCTTTGGACATAAATTCCATAAAATAGCAGAGAAGGGGAATCACAGGACCTGAAGGTCACTCTATATGCCCCAGGCTAAAAGTGATCTAATGGTTATATCAGGGTTATATCAGTTGATTAAATATCCACCCTGCCAAATCAAAAAGAAACAGAGCAAAGGAAGAAGTGACCATAGAAAGTATCACACCCTGATCCAACCCCATGGGAACAGGAAGTTGAAGTGTGGGAGGATTCCAATCCATCTTTTTCCAGAAGGGTGAAAAGAAAAGAGTATAGATCATTTTATTATACTTTGCACATCAGTGTTATACATTAAATTACCAAAGCAAGATCCAAAAATGTTCAACTGAATGAAATGATGAACTCAACCTACAGAAAATGAAAGGGTAATATGTGAAAGGTAAAGGCACATTTAGATTCAAAAAGTGCTCTCTACAGTTCAGAGCAGGAAGTACAATTAGATGTCAATGCTTATGAGAAATACAAAGTGATTCCAATTGACTGAAATCTCAAGAGGAGTCGATAGTGACATGACTTCTAAAAGAACTAATTTGATCTTAGCCTAAATTACTAGGAATGTAGTATTCAGATCAAAGATAGTAATAAGCAGCTAGGCAGTGGAATGTATAGAGCACTGGTCATGGGGTTGGGAAGACCTGAATTCAAATCCTGCCTTACACACTTAATACCTCTGTGACTCTGGACAAGTCATTTAATTTCTGTCTGCCTTGATTTCCCCATCCATAAAATATAGATGACCTACTTCTTAAGATTGTTGCAGATTAAAGGAGATATTTATAAAGTGTTTTGAAAACTTTAAAGTGCTATATAAATACTATTTATCATTAATATTACTATTAGTTCCATGACATTCTTTGCTTCTCAGGCATTATCAAGAATGCTGAGTTTTGCATAATGTATTCATCATCTCTGTCAAGAAGACAGACATACATTTTTTGTATGTGGTCAATGAAAGAATTTTTTTTTACTATACATATTTTTTTTCTTTTTTTCAGGAGATGGAGGTAGAAGAGAAAATAAATATTTGATAGTTGAAAAAGTTAATTTTAAAAAGAATACTATATACTCTGTTCTGAGCATCATATTTTAAGAGAGACATTCAGAAAGAGGAGGCTAAGGCAGTGAGAAGACTCAAAGCCATACCACATAAATAAATGTGAAAAGAACTGGGGCTTGTTTTCCCTAGAGAAGAGTAGACTTTGAGATAATATAAAGATTCTCTTTAAATATCTGATGGGCTATCATATGAAAGAGGAAAAAAGTTAATATTTTGCAATATTAGGGGGCATGGACAAAATTTACCAGAATGAAGATTTCGGGTTAATATTAGGAAGAAAATTCCCAACAATTATAACTAGTTTTAACTAGTTCTTCATTTTGTTTTCTAGAAATAACTGGGATTTCTTTGCTTCAAGGCTTAGTTTTTTTGGTACCTCATCTAGATACTTTTGTTAGAACAACTTTTTCCTGTGACTCTATCACTCACCAGCCCTAACCTGAGGGATTCTTGAGCAGCAGAACTCTATACTAGGAAGCTATGATTTAATTGAGAAAGTAGGGAAAATGTGGTTAGCACAATAGGGCAGGGAAGATGTGAAGAAAAACTTTAGCCAGGGGTAATGGCATATGGGAGGTTGAAGCTCACCATGATGAAAGGCTGCATATCTCAAACATCAGGAATCTTGAAACCAAAGGATGATACCTTAAGGAGAAGAATTAGGGAAAAGAGGGAAATGGGAATATTCTTGCCAATTATCCTTGTGCTTAGGCAGAGAATACTGTAGAGTTTGTGACATTGAGAAGGGAATGAAATAAAAATATTTTCAACCATCATGTCCCAGAGAACACATCTCTATTAACTACAGCCAAAGTTCATGGACTCCAAAGCAGAACAAAGCAGAACAAGGAAAGGAAGAATAAACATAGTTCCTTTCTTCCCACTCAGACCCTCCCCATTCCACTGCCCTCATCCACAACAACAAAGAAAACAACTAAATAAATTTAGTTGCCTTTAGTGTTGCATGATTTCAAAGGTGCAAAGAAATTACCCCTTCTCACTACTACAATATTGCTCATTTCAGATATGAGATTAAAAGATCTAAAATGAAAATGCCATGGAGAGATGACCCTCGTATAAATTTCAGTTAAAGTGCAAATACTGAAACATGGTTTTAGAACTAGAGACCCTTACAGGTTCTCTTAGTCCAGTCTTCTCATTTTATAGATGAGGAAGCTAAGATCAATGCACTTAACAGCTTAAGAAATTAATTAGTAATCAATCTTCTTAACATGTGAGCTTTCCTTGAAGAAAAACATTCTTTTTCCTTTTTTGTATCTCTAAAAGCTTAGCACAATGCCTGGTATGTAGTAAATGCTTATTAAATGTTTTTTTTTTTTTTTTTTTTTGATTAAAGTAATTGAGTACAACAATATTATGGTCCCCCTTTTTCTGTCTTTTCTAATGGAACTTTTAAGAAAATCACAATTCAGTAAACATTTTTCTGCTATACTATTAGGAGCTTCTTAAAAATCAAAATTTTGCATGTTTTATTTATGCCTACTGCTGCCCAGCCAATGTCATTTCATTTTTTCTGCAGTTGGCGTTTTGAACAGAGGAGTAGAAAACTGCATTTATCTTTAACAAATTTAATGTCTTTAGACTCAGCCCCTTCTTCTAATCTATTAATATCTTCTTAGAGCCTAATATTGTTGCTCAATAAGTTAGCTCATTCTCCCAATTCTGTGATTTTCAAAAGCATGATATCTATGAATTCATTCAAGTCATTATTAACTGAAATCTTGACCAGAACAGAATTAAGCACAGATACCTTGGATGTACTACTCAAACCATACCCCCAACCTCCTCTGATGGATAGATTTTTTGTTTCCAATTATTAAATCAGTTCCAAATCTTCTTAATTATATTGTTTTCTATCTTGCATTTATCTATATAACTATCTATCTATCTTGTGCTCCTGCAATCCCCAAGTTCATCCTTTTAACCTAGTAGTAGCTCTGTTCATCACCATTCACGAACTGATCATAGAATCAGAGATAAAAAAACAGAAAATAACCTCAGAAGACAGCTAGTCCAACTGCTTCATTTTACCCATGAAGAAACTGTGTATTAAAAAAAAAAAAGCTTTTAAGCTCCATTAGAAGAGACAAAAAAAAGGGGGATTAGAAAATTTTTTTACTCAATAAAATAATTTAATCAACAAGCATTTAACAATTTATTATAAATATAATTATCCAATGTTTCTGGGTATGGATGAACTATGAGAAACTAGAATTATCATTTGATTCTTCCTATACTTTGGCCATTGGGAGGAGAGATGAAGATATGACTTAATAAAATTCTAGGAAGAACTGGAAGAAAATTGAATTACATGATTATATTTTCACAAAATTCAATTGATCTAAAAGTAAATATTTATTAAGTGCCTACACAGTATTAGACATTGTGCTAAATTCTGGGGATACAAAGAGAGGCAAAATACAGTCCCTGCTCTAAAGGAGTTTATAATCTAATAAGAGAGACAACATGCAAACAAATATGTACAAAGCAAGTTGTCTACAGGGAAAATAGAAAACAATTAACAGAGGGATGAGGAGGGATTAGGGAAGGCTTCCTAGAAAAGGATTTTAGTTGGGATTTTTAAAAAGCCAGGGAAGTCATAGTCCAGGAGGGAAGGAATTCCACACATCTGTTGAAAGAGAAGGTAAGGTATAGAATGAGATTATTTGAACAAGTATCGGGGTTAGCCTTGGTAAAGATTAAGATCACCCCATCATTTGAGAAAGACAAATGAGGAAAAAGTGCCAGAAGACACCTAAGTGATGAAGTAAAGGAGAGAAGAAGTTCACAGAGAATTTCTTTCAACTGTTCTATAAAATATAAGGAGAGTCCTGTAATGTTTGAGGAAGGATGAAAAGATCTGGAAGAACCTCTATGAAGAGTGGGATAGTGAGTTGATAAAGGAGATATGTACATAGTAGGATTGCCTGGGTTATATAACATAAATTTATAGTGCATCAGGTCAGCATGGATGCATGATTTTCTCCACCTTATCCAGCACCATGTGTGTAATCATGAAGGTGACAAATATAGGAGTGATCCAAGCTTGAGTCTTGACTGGATGTAAACAATGACACAATAAGTTAGGAATTCAAGAGAAGAGGACAATGTAGAGTTGAATTAGTTCACCAGGGGGTCAAGATGGGGAGAAGAGGAGAGATAGATAGTAGAGGGGAGATGACCTGGGAGATCAAGGAACAATCAAGAGATTGGAGGTCAAGAGTGAGAATAGTGTTACATAAGGGAAGACAGGAGAGGTGAAATTAGACTGTAGTAATAATTAATAGCTATATTCTTAGGTTATAAGATATAATAGATTGTAATTGAATAAGGGGATTCCAGAATTCTTTAACATTGGAGGCACTATGTTGTGGATGGTAGTAGGATGAAGAGCATGACTATTTTTATAAGTGGCTGTGGAAGAACAAATTATGGGAGGTAATTAGCTTGAGGAACTGAGCAGTTGAATGTGAAAAGTGAAGGAAGTTTCCAGTCTTGGCATTAGATTGTGAACTCATGTGCTTACTGAAATCTTTCTTGGTATGGGATGAATGTGGAATGCAGAATGCAATGGAACAGCTGCATAGTCAGAAAGAGGTCAAAGAGGCAGATCAAAGAATTTTCCTTAAGAAACAATCCCATTATATAGATTACACAAGAAGATAATGACAAGGCAAAGATATAGATTTATATTTTCATTTCATTTGATGTTTTAAGACAATCCAATTTTCTTTCTGTAACATACATGAGGAAAAAGCAGAGATCTTAGAGCCCTGGCTAAATTCATAAGTTATGAGACAGACAGAAATCAGCATTCTGGCCCTTTCCCCAGGTTCTGGAGCCCCTATTCAGGCCTCAGTGTCCCTACCTAACAAAATCACTAAAGAAACATTCTGAAATGAAATCTTTCCTGCTCCCCTAGTTATTAGGATCTTACTCCACAATATTGGTTTGTATTAACTTTGCACTCATTTCATATTTATTTACTTGTATGCCGTTTGTTCCCTTTCTTCCCCAGAGAAATATATAGGTGTATGCAAGAATAATGAATTTTGGTACATGCTGGGAGAGGAAATGTATAGAGTGGCAGAGAAAGATATAGAAGGCTATAGAGGAATTTATAATAGGGGAAGAAGAAAAGGGAGAATTACACTTGCACACATTACATATTAGTCACACAGTCAAAAAGACACAAAAAGACAGAAAGAGAGGAATTTTAAAAAAGGAAGGGGAGGAGGAAAAGGAGGGAAAAAAGGAAGAGAGAGAAAGAGGAGGAGGAGGAGGAGGAAAAGAAGGAAGAGAAAAGGAGGAGATTAAGGAGGAGGAGGAGAATAAAGAAGAGAAAGAGGAGGAAGAGAAGGAAAAAGAGGAGAAGGAGGAGAAGAGGGAGGAGGAGAATGAGAAGGAAGAGGAGATGAAGAAAAAGAAAGAAAAGGAGGAGGAAAAGAAGGGGGGAAAAAGGAGGAAGAGGA
Source organism: Sminthopsis crassicaudata (assembly GCF_048593235.1). Classification (NCBI taxonomy): domain Eukaryota; kingdom Metazoa; phylum Chordata; class Mammalia; order Dasyuromorphia; family Dasyuridae; genus Sminthopsis; species Sminthopsis crassicaudata. The sequence continues at coordinate 173,409,907 of NC_133617.1, read as the reverse complement.
AGAGGAGGAAAATTAGTAATTATGATCTCTAAGATCCTTTCTAGTCCCTCTAAAAGTCTACAACAGGTGATCATCCAGGTTCTGCTTTTAAAATCCTTTTGAGAAATGATTTGAGAATGGAAATCCTTTAAGGCAGCCCTTTCTAGTTTGGGACAACTTTAATTGATAGGAAGGTTTTCTTCTTTTTATCTCTTTCTGACTTTCTCTTATTATTCTTAACTCTGTACTTTATAGCCAAACAGAATCAGTCTAGTCTATCTTCTTCTTCATCTTCAACTTTCAATTCCTAGAAGGCAGCTAACAGGTTTCTCCTTAAGTTTTGTCTTCTCTAGGTTAAATATCCCCATTTCCTTTTACCAGTGAGTTTGGGGAAGAAGACAGGAAAGAGACATTTCTTGTGCTGACAGCCAAAATCAGTCAATGTATATATTATTTGCTTCTTGACTATAGTATTCTTGACAGATTGATACAAATAATAAATAGATAAATAATTAACAAGCATTTATTAGGAATATTTTTTATAATCTCTTCTTTAAAAAAAAAAACTTAAGAAGATCCTGGGGTGTTTTCCATTTTTTTTTTTGAGATAGTCTACTCAATGAAATTGAACAAATAATTAAGAACTTACAATGTGCAATCATATTTCTGGGTCAAAAGAAATGTTTATGGTACTAGATTTTTGTGAGGTTATTTAAGAGAACTTGGTAAATTAGTTGGGTGGAGAAAAAAAAAGAGATAACTTTGAGCTATTTTCAATGATAGATTGACATACAAAGATAAATTGTACTGCTAAGCAGGGGATTAAAAAAAGTGAGAGTAGTTCGAATGTGCCCTACTGGGTTTATGGCATCAGATACTCTCTGTATTTGGTACTCTGTATCTGATGCTCTGCATTGCTTAGTATTCCTTCTTCATTGATTCCTTCATGACATTTGATAAGATTTGTTCTGACATCCATTGTAAACAAAACAAAAATGTATACAGATTTCATGATAGTCAATAAACATTTATTAAGTACTTACTATGCACTAAGCATTGTTCTAGGTTATGTTACTTTTTGTTGTTGTCCAGTTGTTTTCAGTTGTGTCTTTGTGACCCCATTTGGGTTCAGGTGAAGATACTGGATTTGCCATTTTATTCATTTCATTCTTCTTCATGCTCATTTAGAAATAAGGAAATTGAGGCAAATAGGGTCAAATGATTTGCCCAGTATCACACAACTATTAAGTGGTGTCTGAAGCTGTGTTTGAACTCACATCTTCCTGGTTCTAATCTCTTCCCCCCAATCTATCCATTATACTATCTTGCTGCTAAGACTATAAATAAAGGCAAATGCATGGTTCCTGCTCTCAAGGAGCTCATATGAGGGAAACAACATGCAAAAACTATATAAATGAGTAAATGAGAGTAATCTTTTTTTATTAATTTTATAATTACAATTTTTTTTACAGTACATATGCATGGGTAATTTTTTTTAACAACATTATCCCTTGTATTCACTTCCTTTCCAAATCTTCCCCTCCTTCCTTTACTTCCTCCCCCAGATGACAAGCAATCCCATACATGTTAAATGTGTTACAGTATATCCTAGATACAATATATGTGTGTGTAAAACCAAATTTCTTGTTGCATGATAATAAGAATTGGATTCCGAAGGCAAAAGTAACCTGGGTAGAAAGACAATAGTGCAAATAATCCACACTCATTTCCCAGTGTTGCTTCTCTGGGTGTAGCTGTCTCTGTCCATCATTGATCTACTGGAACTGAATTAGATCTTCTCTATGTTGAAGATATCCACTTCAATCAGAATATATCTTCATACAGCATCATTATTGAAGTGTATAATGATCAATGAGAGTAATCTTAAAGGGAAGTCACTCGCAATAGGGTAGAAATTGAGAAGGTCTCTTGTAGAAGGTGAAATTTATGATGAGCCAGGAAAAGAAGGTAGGGTGAGAGGATAAGAGGAATAGGGAAAGTGGGTGAAAAGGTTCTGTCTCAAGAGGGAATATTGGAAGCAAAGAATAGAAAGAAGGCACTACTAAGTGAGTATCATGGTGGGAAATAATATGTAGGAAAATTAGAAACATAAGAAGGGACAAAGTTACGAAGGATTTTAAATGCCAAATAAAGGATTTTCTATTTTATTCTGGAGGCAATAGGAAAACACCAGAGTTTATTGAGTAGGATGGTGACTTGGTCAGACCTTTGCCTTAAGAAAATCACCTTGACAGGTGAATGGTAGATGTATTGGAGTGAGGAAAGACTTGAGGCAGATAGACTAACCAGAAGACCATTGTACTGGTACAAAGTGATGCTGGCTTGGAACAGGGCACTATTTATGTAAATAGAGGAAAGAATTCATATGGAAGAAATATGTAGTAGAAATAAGACTTGGAAAAAGATGGAATATTTGGGGTTAGTGTGCCTGAGGAGTAGAGTAAATGAGACTGAAAAGCAGTTGGACAGAGAGGACACTGGAGAAAACAGTGTCAAGAAAACTTAGAGGTGAGAGAAAATTTGATTTTAGAGAGAATCTAGAACAAGTGGCCAGCAGTAGCAAAGACTGCAGATAAGTCAATAAGAATGAGGAATGAGAAAAGTTCATTAGATTGCTAATTAAGGATGATGGACTGTTTTCCTTTGTACCTAATGCAGCATGTCTATGTCTTTCTGATAATGTGACACCCCCAACATTTCTCCAGATATAGTCTCTCATGCCTGGGCATGAGTCGGGTGATGTTTATGTTCATTTATCATCCATGTTGCCTGGATCCCAATAGCCCAGCTTAAATGTTTAGCAGGAATGAGTAGGAGAGCCTTGGTATGAAAAACTGACTTTCTCCCCACCTGGACTTAGGGTCTCATGATTAAACTCAGGTCTCTGTAAGACCAGTCTCTTGAATTCCCAAGGGTACAGAAATGAGGTGCAGGGTCAGTAGATGAGTCACACACACTTACCTAGCGATCCTCCAGACTCTCCTCCTGGGGCATTTTCCTATAGTTTTCAAAGGTAAAAGAGAGTCTACTCAACTTCTTCCTACAGACACCAACTTTGGAGCAAAAAGGGCTAAGCCTAGATAAGTATTACTCAGTGTTAATGGTGAAGGGAAAAAGCAGCAAGATTCTCTGTGAAGGCATAATCATATGAGTGGAATAATGGATTGAGGTAGAAAAAGCAGTGGGGCTATGGAATAGAAGAATTTTCTAACTCATTGTAATCTCTAATGCTACCAAAAACATTTTTAAAAAATTCTAATGCAGCTAGTTGGTAATGATTTCTTGCCATGGAGAAAAAAAAAGGAATTTGGGATTAGAATCATAGATTTTTAGAGCTGGAAAATTTCACTTTTAGCCTCATGCTGAGGCCTAGGTTAAAGACAGACTAGATTTTATTATCTGTCAAGAGAATACTGTGTGTAAAATTTTGTTGGCATCTCCAGGCTGTATCCACATTGCACATTTTTGTGGGCAGTTTCAAATGAAACTTCTTACTGCTACATTCTTCCTCTTGCTGGGGGGTGAAGGGGGTTGGTTCATGGCAGGGCTGATCATACCCAAGGGAGCTCATCTCCTTCAAACTTATTTTAGAAACCAATTTATTTTTCCTGCATTAACATGATCCTAAAAAAATAACTGGAGGCACAAATAAATGCAGAATTTAGAAAATGTCAGTACCTTTTCCCCAAATCCTCTGTGGTTTGTGGTGGTAATTGAGTTCATGGTTACTGATAAAAATGAAAAATTTTGGACTTTTTGTAATTCCCTGAGGCCTCTCAGTCAGAGATCAACCATCAAAGCTAATAAACAGTTTAGACCAATTATTTCAACTGCAATCTACTCTTTAGAAATTCCTCACAAGAACTGAACAAAGCTGTTATCGTAATTATGACTTGCTTCATCTTTTAATATACTTCCTCCTGACCCACTTTAAATTCCTTCACCGACTTCTCTTTCCCCTTTACCTACCCACTCTCTTTCTCCTCTATTGCTTCAGTTCATGTTCTCCCCTTTAACCAGAAAATGCTATTTGCTATCCCCCAAATAGTTCAATCTCATTCACATGCCAGAGTGACATGAGAGATAATGTGGTATAGCAGTATAGTGATAGAAACCTGGAAGACAAAAGACTTGAGGTCCAATTTCAACACTACCACTGAGTGATCTAGGGCAAGGTATGTTACATCTCTTGGACTTTATTTCTGTTATTAGTTACCAGATAACTTCCAAGGCTCCAGGAAGTCTTTCAGCTAAACATAGTTTATATTTTAAAATTTATATCCTACACAAAATATAACTCACCATTCCTTTCTATCCATCCATAATTTACCATTTCTTCTTAGATAAGAGAGATTAAATCTCTTTTTGCATCTCATCTTTTCTCACTGGTCATTTTATCTAATGAAGCTCATTGCCTTGACCCTTCCCTTTCTTATGATCTTTGAAAATGTGTATGCCAGCACTTTTTGTGGTAGCAAGGAACTGGAAGTAAATGCCTATCAACTGGGGAATAGCGTTAAAAAACCCATAATTTATGGGTGAAAGGTAAGATTACCATACATTTTGAAATGATGAGAAACATTGAAGATAGATGAATTGATACGGAGGAAAGCAGAACCATGAAAACAATGTATACAATAATTAGAAAAATGTAAATGAAAAGAACAAAAACACTTAGATTCTGTGTAATCATAATGACCAAATTAGGTCCCAGATAAAAGAAAAAAAAATACACTTCTCTCTTCTTTACAGAGGTAGGTGACTATAAGTGTAGAATATTGTACATACTTGCAAACAACTCACCTGGCTGTCCTACTGAACCTTGTTCATGTCCCCAAAAACTGATTTTCCTGTAGAATAGAATCAACTTTGAAACTCTCACCTTCTCAGCCCTTTTATCCTTGGGGTCTCTAATTGAAGAGGGTAGAGGGGAATTATGGGAAAGTCCCTCCCAGGTTCACATCTCTCCTCCACAACTTTTTTTTTAAACCTTCTTTTTATGCTTTGTTCTATCACCTTAGATTGTGAGCTCCTCATTGAGAGCAAAGACTTTTTTTTTTTATTTTGTATCTCTAGCACTTAACACAATCATTGGCACATAGTTGGCACTTAATAAATGGTTATTGACTATGTTAGTTAGCATTACTGAACTGCTTTCCTCCCTTTTCATTCTTTTGCTTTGTTACAAGGGATAGTAGGTAGAAGGGATATATTAAAAAATGAAATGATATAAAATAAAAGATGTTAATAATTTAAAAAGAAATATATCCTACTTACATGATCAGGAAGTGGAGAAAATGGGTTGGACTAACAAGTGGATTTTCTTCTTTCTTTCTGTGAGTTTATAGAAGGCTCATAGTGATAGCATATGGAGACAGTATCAGGATTTTTTTTTATTATAGATTTTTATTTACAAGATATATGCATGGGTAATTTTACAGCATTGACAATTGCCAGACCTTTTGTTCCAATTTTTCCCCTCCTTCCTCCACCCCCTTCCCCAGATTGCAGGTTGACCAATTCATGTTAAATATGTTAAAGTATATGTTAAATACAATATACGTATACATGTCCCAACAGTTGTTTTGCTGTACAAAAAGAAGCAGTCTTTGAAATAGTGTACAATTAGCCTGTGAAGGAAATAAAAAGTGTAGTCAGACAAAAATAGAGGGATTGGGAATTCTATGTAGTGGTTCATAGTCATCGCCCAGAGTTCTTTCGCTGGATGTAGCTGGTTCAGTTCAGTATTGAAACTGATTTGGTTCATCTCATTATTGAAGAGGCCACGTCCATCAGAATTGATCATCATATAGTATTGTTGTTGAAGTATATAATGATCTCCTGGTCCTGCTCATTTCACTCAGCATCAGTTCATGTAAGTCTCTCCAGGCCTTTCTGAAATCATCCTGTTGGTCCTTTCTTACAGAACAATAATATTCCATAATATTCATATACCACAATTTATTCAGCCATTTTCCAATTGATGGGCATCCACTCAGTCTCCAGTTTCTGGCCACTACAAAGAGGGCTGCCACAAACATTCTTGCACATACAGGTCCCTTTCCCTTCTTTAAAATCTCTTTGGAATATAAGCCCAGTAGAAACACTGCTGGGTCAAAGGGTATGCACAGTTTGATAACTTTTTGAGCATAGTTCCAAATTGCTCTACAGAATGGCTGGATGTATTTACAATTCACAATTCACAAAGTATCAGTGTTCCTGTTTTTCCACATCCCCTCCAACATTGTGCATTCTCTTTCCCTGTCATTCTAGCCAATCTGACAAGTGTGTAGTGGTATCTCAGAGTTGTCTTAATTTGCATTTCTCTGATTAATAGTGACTTGGAGCATCTTTTCATATGGCCAGAAATAGTTTCAATTTCTTCACCTGAGAATTGTCTGTTCATATCCTTTGACCATTTATCAATTGGAGAATGACTTGATTTTTTATAAATTAGAGTCAATTCTCTATATGTTTTGGAAAGTAGGCCTTTATCAGACTCTTTGATTATAAAAATGTTTTCCCAGTTTATTTCTTCCCTTCTAATCTTGTCTGCATTACTTTTGTTTGTACAAAAACTTTTCAATTTGATATAATCAAATATTTCTATTTTGTGAAGTATCAGGATTTTGACTAACAAGGTCTGATGAATTTTAAAGTATTTAAAGTATTAATTACACTTAAGGAGATAGTGAGATTCTGACTGTATCTGAATCAGAAAAGAAGACAGACATCCAAGGAATTAGCAAAAGTAGAGATGGATGGAAAGTAAAGTTGGATATAAAATGGTTATAAAGTATTGTAACAGTTAATTTCTGCCTTAGACTAAGAGGACTTAAAACCATGGTTATTGGGTAAATTGTCAGAGAAAGATTTCTTTATTTAAAAAAAAAAAGTCGAATAGATATATTCAGCTGAAGAGGTCTGTCTTCTTCAAGTGCCTTGAGATTTACAAAGATTTATATTTCCTAATGTTCTTTTCACAATTCCCATGCCATTACAAAAAGAGAAATATAAATAAAATTCTATGGAGAGTACTGGAAAGAGAATTCTCACTCCTACTGTTTTGCTGTGAGAAAAGTTAAGACACAATACTACAAATGAATCACAGCACGAAAACTAGTTGGCGTGGAATGTATAGTGAGAGAAGAGAAGAAAAATATAAGCTGAAAAAGAGACATCCTACAAAGAACTTTTAAAGCAAGCAGAGAAATTTGTATTTCATCCTAGAGACAATAGGTAGGTACTGAAGCTTCTTGAACAGAGGAATGACTGCTAATTTGACAGTGGAAATGAAAGATTAGTTGAAGTGGAAAGAGATAGAATGCTGAATGACCAATTAGGAGGCTATTACTGTAGCCATAGTGAAAGGTGATAAGGTCTGAATTGGCATAATGGCTATATATTTTAGGGGTTAGATAAAAGAGACATTGTAGAGATAGAATGAACAAGATGACAGCCAATTGGATTGAATGGGGTGGGATTGAAGAAGATTAGCTAGTTATGGACTCTGGCGTTATGAATCAAAGGAAATTGGTGTCTTCAAAAAAGGAAGAGGGAAGAGATCTTGGGTAAAAGATAATGATTTGGACAATGAAAAGCATAAAGGTATGGTGAAAAGAATACTACTTTTAGAATCAGAGGAGCTAGGTTTAATCCCAAATTTGCTACTTACTTCCTATACACTTTGAGCAAATCGTTGAACCCCTCTGAATCTGTTTCTTTATAAAATAAGTGAGTGGGATCAGATGACTTCTACCATTGATTTTATATATCCTACATATCCAAAATCTATAATCTTATGATCAGAAATTGAATTTGAGTCTAAAATAATCCAGTTTTCTAACTGGATGCTTAATAAGCAGTTTTGATAATGTGGGTCTAGAACCCAGTGAGATGGTGCAGTGGATTGAGTTTCAGATCTGGAATCAGAAAGATTCAGCTTCCCATGTTCAAATCTGGTCTTGACACTTACTAGCAATGTAGCTTTGGACAAGTCATTTAACCCCATTTGCCTCAGTTCTTCATCTGTAAAATGAGCTGGAAAAGAAAATAGCAAACCACTCCAATACCTCTGCCAAAAAAAAAAAAAAAAAAAACAAAAACAAAAACAAACAAACAAACAAAAAAACCCACAAATGAGGTCATAAAGAGTTGCACACAATTTAAAAAATGACTAAATTTGACTGGGAATTCAGAAATAAAATTAGAGTTAGACATATAGGCTTGAGAATTGTCTTAATAGAGAGTTAATTAAATATCTGAAAGGTAATGAAATCACCAAGAAATAGAGAAGAGAGCCCAGAAAAGGGAATACCTATTATTAGGAGTGAGTCCTAGCAAAAAACAAAAACAAAAACAAAAACAAACAAACAAACAAAAAAACTGAGAAGCAGTTGTATAAATAAAGAGGATGCTATGACGAAAACTCGAAGACAATATACTAGAAGAGGGAATGTCAACATAGTCAAATCCTCCAAAGAGATCAAGAGAACAGGTACAAAAAGAAGGCCTTATCTTAAAATTTAGAGCTCAATATAAATCTTGAGACTATTTCAGTTGCATGAAGAGATTCAAAGTCAGATCACAAGAGATTGAAATTCCTTTGCCTTTGCTCCCATCATGGCCTTTGGAAAGCCAATTGATCTCTCTGGCTTTCATCTTCCCTATCTTTAAAGGGGCAATCATAAACTTGATCTTCTACCTTAAATTGAAATGAATGGAATAATAACTGTTTAAAATTTAACTAATAAAAAGCAGCATATTAATCTTGAGTATTCCACTTTGTCTCTTTAGTTGACACCTGAGTGACACTACATTCAGCATGGATGGTCCAAACTCATCTATTCATGAAAAACAAGAGTCAATCAAGTTGAAGGGAAAAAAATTGCCCCAATATTTCAACTTTTTTGCAGTTCTCCCTATGTTGTCCAATCCTCTAACTCAGGTTCCCTTGCTTTCTGCTATCTCTCTACCTCATGATCTCTATTCAAAAGTTCCATAATGAATACCAGGCAGTTGTGTGGAGTTTGGCTGCTGAATAGCAGGTGGTTATGAAACATGTTGCAGAGATGTTGTAGTTAAGGAGGTGTAATGCATGAAACAAATTAAAACAGACACAGAGACTGTTTAAATAAAGATTAAAATGCAAACAGTGTCTGTATTTGATAAAGTGATTAGTCATTACAGCTGTTTGTTTCTGTTCAAAACAGCCTTTGATTTTAGTGTTTTCATATGTTATGTCAACTACAGTCTTTCCCCAAAAAATATAAGAATATAACAGTGAAGACAGATATAGAAACTCTGTTTTCCAGTAAGAAAAAAAAACATTTAATTTGTTTTTCTCAAAAAGATCTAATTTGTTATTTCTTTAAAACTATTTCTTTTGAACAATCTTGGCTCTATGCTTTTAAAATTATAACAGGATAAATTATAAAATTATATAGGGATAAATCCCCAAGACTTGGTTCTTGATATTCTTGCTCAGTTTCATAGGATTCCAGTTCCAGTTCCTATTTGGGATCAATTTAAGAGGGCTTGTCTCTTTTAAAAATGATGCACAAAACCAAGAGAAACAAATTCCAGGATATTGCCTTCAGAAGTACTAAAAGTCATAGAAACTCTTCAGGTAAACTCTTTAGCAATTTCCCTCTTATTAGAGCAAGAGGTGAAGAGAAGTGTGCCTCAGCCTAGGGTAGTAGCATGCATTGAGAGCAACTAGGTAGGTCCTCTGGAGAAGAAAGGGGAAGAAAATCTATATAAGGATGATTGATTAACTTCCTAACAACCCCATATTCTTTTCTAATATGAGCAGGGGGGATGGTATTCTTAAACAAGGTAGTAATATGTCAGAAGGGCCAGATACCTGGTCCCTGATCTATAGGCTAGAATGAATCTTTTCTCTTTTAGTTGATGTTTTAATAAACTTAGTGTTTCCAGAGAAGACTATAAGCTCATAAATTCCAGTGAGGATAGTCCTTTTGGAAGGATCATCATAGATTGACATTCCCAATTATTATGTGTATGGGACAAATCAAACCAGAGACACTCCAAATTGTGCCCAGGTCTTTGTGATAGGTTAGATGCTATTACATCCAAGTTACATCTATGAGCCTCTATTTTCCATAGAGGGGGATGGTATTTTGGGATGGGTTACACCTCTTTGCTGCTGTGAAATGTACTGCATCAACAAAGAAGAAAAGAGAAATAAAGTATATCTTCTCACCTGTCCTTCAATGCCTTTCCCGTCTATATTTAGGGATAGTTATACAAGCACAAGTAGAAGAAAAAGGATACAATCTCAATTTTTTTGGACTATATGATTTCTAAGATAACTATCAACTCTAAAACTCCATCATTCTATGATTCTACTCACATCAATTTAATTTTTGTTCAGTCATTTCTCAGTTGTGTCCTGTATGACTCTTTGTGAGACCATTTGGGGTTTTTCTTAGCAAGGATAGTGGTTTGCCATGTCCCTTTCAAGTTCAAACAGGGATAAGTAATTTGCCCAGGGTCATAAAGCAGCTAAAAAGTGTCTAAAGCCAAACTTAAACTCAGGAGGATAATTCTTCCTGACATGAAGCTCTTGGTGTTCTGTGCACTGAGGCACCTTAGCTGCCCATCTAATTGCACCAACACTCAAGGAAAGAAGAAGAATCAGCATATGGAAATATGGTGAAAGCCTTCAAACCAAGATTCATTTTATGTGTCCCTAAAATAGTCTTAAAACAGGGTCATAAATCTTGTGTAGGGAACCTTCAAGGTCATCTAATCCAGTTTGTTCATTTTATAGTTGAAGAAATTGATACAGATCACAGAATTTAAGTAGATTGCCCACAGTCACAAAGAGGCAGAGCAAGATTTGAACACAGATTCTCTAATTCCAAATCTCACATTATTTTATTTTTAAATTAATTTTATAATTGTAACATTTTTTGACAGTACATATGCATAGGTAATTTTTTACAACATTATCCCTTGTACTCCCTTCTGTTCTGAATTTTCCCCTCCTTCCCTCCACCCTCTCCTCTAGATGGCAGGCATTCCCATACATATTAAGTATGTTATAGTATAGCCTAGGTACAATATATATGTGCAGAACTGAATTTTGTTGTTGTTGTTGAAAAGGAAGAATTGTATTCAGAAGGTAAAAATAATCTTGGAAGAAAAACAAAAAATGAAAACAGTTTACACTCATTTCCCAGTGTTCCTTCTCTGTGTGTAGCTGATTCTGTCCATCATTGATCAGCTGGAAGTGAGTTGGATCTTCTCTATGTTGAAGATACCCACTTCCATCAGAATACATCCTCATACAGTATTGTTGTTGAAGTGTATAGTGATCTTCTGGTTCTGCTCATTTCACTCAGCATCAGTTGATGTAAGTCTCTCCAAGCATCTCTGTATTCCTCCTGTTGGTCATTTCTTACAGAGCAATAATATTCCATAACATTCATATACCATAATTTACCCAACCATTCTCCAATTGATGGGCATCCATTCAGCTTCCAGTTTCTAGCCACTACAAAATGGCTGCCACAAACATTTTGGCACATACAGGTCCCTTTCCCTTCTTTAGTAGTTCCTTGGGATATAAGCCCAGTAGTAGCACTGGTGGGTCAAAGGGTATGCACAGTTTGATAACTTTTGGGGCATAATTCCAGATTGCTCTCCAGAATGGCCTGATTCTTTCACAACTCCACCAACAATGCATGTGTCCCAGTTTTCCCACAGCCCCTCCAACATTCATCGTTATTTTTCCTATCATTTTAGCCAATCTGACAGGTGTGTAGTGGTATCTCAGAGTTGTCTTAATTTGCATTTCTCTGATCAATAGTGATTTGGAACACTCTTTCATATGAGTGGAAATAGTTTTAATTTCATCATCTGAAAATTGTCTGTTCATATCCTTTGACCATTTATCAATTGGAGAATGGCTTCATTTCTTATAAATTAAAGTCAATTCTCTGTATATTTTGGAGATGAGGCCTTTATCAGAACCTTTACCTGTAAAAATGTTTTCCCAATTTGTTACTTCCCTTCTAATCTTGTTTGCATTAGTTTTGTTTGTACAAAAGCTTTTTAATTTGATGTAATCAAAATTTTCTATTTTGTGATTAATAATGATCTCTAGTTCTCCTTTGGTCACAAATTCCTTCCTCCTCCACAAGTCTGAGAGGTAAACCATCCCATGTTCCTCCAATTTATTTATGATTTTGTTCTTTATGCCTAAATCATGGACCCATTTTGATCTAATCTTAGTATGTGGTGTTAAGTGTGGGTCCATGCCTAGTTTCTGCCATACTAATTTCCAGTTTTCCCAGCAGTTTTTGTCAAATAATGAATTTTTATCCCAAAAGTTGGGATCTTTGGGTTTGTCAAACACTAGATTGCTATTTTTATTCACTATCTTGTCCTGTGAACCTAACCTATGCCACTGATCAACTAGTCTATTTCTTAGTCAATACCAAATGGTTTTGGTGACTGCTGCTTTATAATATAGTTCTAGATCAGGTACAGCTAGACCACCTTCATTTGATTTTTTTTCCCATTAATTCCTTTGAAATTCTCGATCTTTTGTTCTTCCATATGAATTTTGTTGTTATTTTTTCTAGGTCATTAAAATAGTTTCTTGGGAGTCTGATTGGTATAGCACTGAATAAATAGATTAGTTTAGGGAGTCAGATCTCACATTCTTATTACACATTTCACACCCTCCCAGAGGCTAAGTGGAAAACAGGTGTTCCTCCAAATTGCTAACTTCAATTATTAAACTTCCTCTGTAATAATACTACCTAACTGCCTATTACTTCTAAGAATAAAGGAAAAAGGAAAGAAAGGAAAAAAGAAGTCCTTTGGATGTTAATAATATTATTTATATTATTATATCTGTATCTATGTAATAATATTTATATTATAAGAGAAATAACTAAGTGGCTTAGTAGATAGAGTACTGGACTGAAGTCAAGAAGACCTGAAAGAAAACAATATGGCCTCAGCCAATCAGTAGCTGTGTGATCCTGAATATGTCACTTAATCTTTGTCTCAATCCATTAGAAAAGGAAATGGCAAACCATTCCAGTGTCTTTGCAAAGAAAACCCTAAAAAGAGTTTTGAAGAATTGGACACCACTGAACAAAAAATGAAAAAAAAAAATTAAGTGCTTACTATATTGCCAGGCTCAGTGCTAAACTCTTTATAATTGTCATCTTGTTTGATTCTCACAGCAATCCTTTATCTCAATTCTTTCTTATATTTTCTTTTTTTTTTCCCCCCCTGAGGCTGGGGTTAAGTGACTTGCCCAGGGTCGCACAGCCTTTCTTATATTTTCTTAATTACTGAATGGATGTGGCTTCAGTCAAACTGAGACCTGATAAAGCTTAAAAAAGCCCAAGATCCTCCATTTTATCCAGGGCCATCTCCAATCATCCTGATCTATATCTGGCCTCTGGACCCAAATGGCTTTGGAGGGGAAAGTGAGGCAGGTGACCTTGCACATCCCTCCATCACTTAAATCCAATTCACTTGCATGTCATGGTATCACCTCCATGATTCATGGTCATCTTTAGGAAGGAAAGATAAAGAACAACAATTGCAATACATTACAATAATAACTTTAAAAGGCTGTGATGGGCAGCTAGAGGGAACAGTAAATAGAACACTGATCCTGGAAACAGGAAGATTCATCTTCTTCAGTTCAAATCTGGACTCAGATACTAGTGACCCTAAGCAAATCACTTCACCCCGTCTGCCTCAGTTTCCTTATCTGAAAAATTAGCCGGAGAAGAAAATGGCAAACTGCTCTGGTAGCTTCACCAAGAAAACCCCAAATGCAATCACAAAGAATCAGATATGACTGAAATAACTAACCAACTATGATAGAAAAAGCATTGTCTGAACTCGAAGCCAGAGAACCTGAGTGTGGCTTTGTGTTGGACTCCTTAATTTGAGCAAATTTCTTTAATTCCCAGCTTCAATTTCCTCACTTTTCAAAAGGGGTAGAAAGGGTTGAATTAGATTATATCAAAGGTACCTTCCAATGCTAATTTTTTGATGTTTATAAATAAACTATGAAATCTCCTTCTGGATAGTTATCCTCTATAGATAAAAAGGTGGTGGTGGTGGTGGGGGCGGGGGTTAGAAGTGATTGTAGTTTGGAGCTACATTTTCTACTTGCATTTAAATAAACTATCAAGGCATCTTTGGACTTAATGGTCCAAATGATCTGGCACACACACACACAAAAAAAAAAAAAAAAAAAAAAAAAAAGGCAACCAGAGGAAATGTAACTGAGGCAACTTCACTGCACTGACAAGCGGAAGGGGGAAAAAAAAAAAGTTTGTGGTTTCCCAATAGAGAAAATGTTCAAATTTGTCGAGAAGACAGAATTGGGAGGCTGCATCGGAGAAACAGAATCACCCAGCTCGCCTGTCTGAGATCTCCTCTCCTTCCTGGAGACAAGACAAGAGAGAAGCCAAAGACTTCATGGAGGAGAAAAGATGAAAAAAGATGTTTCTTTAGTAGGTGAAGAGGATTTTACTGTTTTTGGTAAGTCCCAAGTTGCTTCTCTTCTTGCTATGACTGTGACCAGTGTGGTGGCTTCTGCTGAGCCTCTGTCATTTCCTGATTTTAGACACACATCTGTTGACATTTATCACCACCCCTTTGACTTGGAAATGTATTTAACTGTCAGTTTCTCCTAGAACCAAAAGATCATTCTAATTTTCTAAACTTCTTGATGGATGGAACTGGGGGGATCACTGTCATTAATCATGCTGTTTGGGCCCTTTTTAAAAAAATCATCGTTGGTGTAGCATCTCTGGAAAACACACCAAGGTATGCTTCCTTCTTCCAAAAAAACATACTTGCAAACATAACAGTTGTAGTAATTGAATCTGTAATTTCATTAGTTCCCTACACCATAGGGAGCTCCCAAAGGAGGGAAAGCCTTTCACCAACTCAAGTTGGTACCTCCTCTGAAATATGTAATTTTAAAGAATTGCCTGAATCACTGTGAAGTTATGTGACTTGCTCATAATCACACACACACAGTGAGTAGATAGAGAGGGATTTGAACTTTAATCTTCCAGGCTCTATACTACTATTCCTCTATACTATTTTGTCTCTCCCTCTGAAGAAATAATAAAGGACATAAAAGCAAACTTCTCTTTCTCTACCAATATTTCAGAAAGCAAGTGAGGCAATTAATTTTAGATTAGATCTGAATCATCATTTCCATTTTTTCAGAAACTATTGAGAATAGCAAGAAATGGATGCTCTAAATTTGATTTTGTGGAGAGGTTTGGAATGTAATAGAAAAGATTATGGACTGACTTTTGAATTCTAGTTTGAGACATTTTAAGTGGCTTGTGTATCTCATTTATAAAATGGGCATCGTAACACTTGTTTTACTTGCATCCTTGGGCTGTTGTGAGGAAATCTCTTTGCAAGTATTATATGAAGTGAAATAGTAGTCTTAGAAGGAATTTGCTGCCAAAATCTTCTGTTGGAGACAAAAGTCAAAGCTCTGTTTACACCATGCCCCTCCCACCCCACAGGAAATCAGATTAAAGTGAACATCAAGGGCAAACTAGGGAAGGTAAAGAAGCAGAAAAGGGCTAAATGTAGTTTGATATTGGTGTAGAAAGGGTTGTGTGTGGGAAGAAAGGAGGTGGGGTTACGTTAGGTAGAGTACCTCTTCTTTGCCTTGGGGGTATGGGAGATTTGCAGTCTGATTTTATACGAGAAGATCTAACCTCCGGTAGGTTTTTGTTTTGTTTTGGTTGTCAGTTACAGTGGTGACCTTTTCTTCCACATTACCTCCACCTTCTTAGAATCCAGTTCCTAAGAAAGATAGGTAAAAAGGAAAAAATTAGGGGTAAAAAAACTTGCAAAGATAGGGATAGGGAGTGAACCTATGATTTCATCAGTGTAGGGAATTCCAGAAGGGCAGCTAGGTGGTATAGTGGATAGAGCAAAGAGCTTAGAGTCAGAGACCTCAAATAAAAACTCACACTTACTAGCTGTGTCACCTTAGGCAAGTCATTTGACCCTGCCTGGTTGAATATCTACATCTGTAAAATGAGCTAGAGAAGGAAGTGGTAAACCACTTCAATATCTTTGCCTAGAGAACTCTAAATAGGGTCATGAAGAGTAATAAATGACAGTTCAATAATTCTCTTTATGCTTTTTTGTTATTGATGACATTCCAATTGTTGAAGTTTGGGGGCATTAGACCCCAAAAATATATTTGGGTTATGAGACTGGTATTACAAAGTGTTTCAAAAAATTTGTAGGCTTCCAAGAGAAATTTAGCAAGGAAAGGAGTTTTAGCAGTTAGCAAGGGAAAAGACAAGTTCCTTGGTGGAATTCAGCAATTAACCAGGAGGAAGACAACATGACAAGTGGGGAATTGTGGGGATAATCCTGAAAGGTGTTTGGGGTCCTTTTGGGGTCCTAATAGTTGTTAGCTCTTGTGATGAACTAACTCTAAAAAAGAGTTACATATAACAAGGAGAGAAAATGCCTTGAGATGGAAGTATGTCATTGACTGGAGGGCTAATCCAAATGAGATTTAGCACCCTACAAGGAGTTAGCTAGGATCTACAGTATGAGCAGATTTTTTATTGGGGAAATAAAACTTTGGAGTTTGACATCATAACTTGGCTTTCTCATTGTATGCAGTAAGTAATATTACTTAGAGACCTTTACCTGGGGTGGGGCTATAATCAAAAGTCCACTAGAACAAAAGCCCTCCTTAAGAAAAAAAGGCCCATTTAAGACTAAGATGGTCCCATCTGTGTTCCTCCCTGCTTGTGTCAGGCAGTAAATAGGTTTCCAGATGGTTTACAGTAATTCAGGCTTTCTCTGCTAACACCCACCTGGATATCCAGCATCTCATCATCAATCCCATCTTTCTTTCTTTCTTCCTTCCTTCCTTCCTTCCTTCCTTCCTTCCTTCCTTCCTTCCTTCCTTCCTTCCTTCCTTCCTTCCTTCCTTCCTTCCTTCCTTCCTTCCTTCCTTCCTTCCTTCCTTCCTTCCTTCCTTCCTTCCTTTCTTTCTTTCTTTCTTTCTTTCTTTCTTTCTTTCTTTCTTTCTTTCTTTCTTTCTTTCTTTCTTTCTTTCTTTCTTTCTTTCTTTCTTTCTTTCTTTCTTTCTTTCTTTCTTTCTTTCTCTTTCTTTCTTTCTTTCTTCTTTCTTTCTTTCTTTCTTTCTCTTTCTTTCTTTCTTTCTTTCTTTCTTTCTTTCTTTCTTTCTTTCTTTCTTTCTTTCTTTCTTTCTTTCTTTCTTTCAGCTTTTTATTTATAAGATATATGCATCTTTTTTCAATGCTAGACTCTAGATGCCCTCAACTTCTGAGTCCCTCAAAAAAACTGTAATGGAATTGAGGGAAGAGATTTTCAAAGGAATTGTAATGAAATTGAGGTAAGAGATTTCCAAAGAAATTGTAATTGAGAGAAGAGGGAAGAGATTTCCTCTGTACTTTGCTAACACTGTGGAAAAAAAAAATAAAAATAAACACTGCAATATACTTTTCATTTACCCTGTAGAAGCAAGAAGAGATAGAGCAATGCCTGATCTGTTCTTCCTTGTGGACTTAATGAGAACACCTGTCAAGTGCTTTTCACAACTCAAAGTGCTATATAAAAATGCTTGTTATGTTTATTTTAATCTTTAGTCATATGCAAGGCTGAGTCTAAGTGCACAAGAATTTAAAAACACTAAAACCACACCTCCAAAGTGACACATCACAGACTTCAGATGACAGACTAGCTTTTTTTCTATGACTCTATATCTTTGTGGTACCAAGATGATTAACAGAAATGATGTCAGAGAACTAGGCTGAGGTAAATGTTTACATTCATTTCAGATTGACAATCTTGGTTAAGTGTATTTGAGAAGTATAACCCACTGGAACTCCTGGACTTCACCTTTACCCCCTACAAGACAAGTGACACACAAATTCTCATAAAGTATCTTGGTGTGTTTGTTTTGGTGGGGAAGTTACCAGATCATATCCAGACACAGCCTCAAACCAATTATTTCTACTTCCTATTCCATAGTCATTTAGGAAAAGTAACATTCAAAATGATTACCTGGAGACACTATAAAAATCTAATGCTAGCCAACATCATTAATCCCAACTAAGGAGGAGGTTGATAGATATCTTGTGCTCAGGAGTTTTGAGTGCCAGTGGGCTAAACTAATCATGTCTCCTAAATTTGTAGGTTTAAATGCACCTTAATTTGTTTTTCATACCTTCTCTCCCCCCAACTAATATAATGCCAAAAACCAATCAGCCACAAATCTTTAGTAACCTTTATACTACATTTACCATGACTCTGAAATTCCCCACCCACAATCTCACTTCTGAGCAGTGGAAAGATTTAGGGGAAGTAGTGCCATCAGCAGTAAAAGATTGCCTTGGGAAACATTCATCTGAAAACACAGTAGTGACCTTGTGTTTCACATCACATATATACACATATAGTTACAGAATGTTATATTCTCACTATATTCATGTTTTCCAGAGAATAAAGATTGGCATGTCATATACACTAGAGAAAAAGTACTTGAAGTGATAATAGTTCCTACTCTTCAGGTTTGACTTGAAAAGTTCTAGCCAATAACTTGATGTCATTTACTTGATTCTAAATTCCAAACATTTAAGAATATCCCCTGAGTATCACATAGCCGGGCAGATAAGTAGTACAGGAGTTAGAGGGCTAGACCTAGAGTTAAGACCTCATCTTCCCTGAGTTCAAATCTGGTTTCAGAAACTTCCTAGCAGTGTGACCCACTGCAAGTCATTTAATCCTGTTTACCTCAATTTCTTCACCTGTAAAACCAACTGGTGAGTAAAATGGCAAATCACTCCAACATCTTTGCCAAAAAAATCCCAAATGGGGTCAGGCTTGATTGAAACAGTTGAACAACAACATTGCATATAGACCGGGATGGGATGGATAATTATAAAGATGAACTCCTGTCAGTGGCCATGCAGTCCACACCTTCGTTTTATAAATAAGGATATTGAGGACTAGGAGATTTAACTTACTTGCCCAAGATCACATCACTAGGATAATCAGAGAAACCCAGCTACTTTGCCTTTAGAGCCCCTGTTCTTTGTGTTGTACTATTAGCAATGATCTTTGTATTTTTTTTTTTTTTTAGCTGAGGCAATTAGGGTTAAGTGACTTGCCCAGGGTCACACTGCCAGGAAGTGTCTGAGGTTGGATTTGAACTCAGATCCTCCTGACTTCAGGGTCGGTGGTCTATCCACTGTGCCATGTAGCTACCCTGGTCCTTGTATTTTTTGATACTTCTTTTATATAACTCCTCCTTCAATGGCTCATTGTAACATAGAAGTGACCCTGAAACAACTTAGTGAAATATAAATCCTTAATATAAGGCTGAAAAGTCTTCAGGAATAGAGCTGGTATCCAGCTGTGTGCCTTTAAACCAGGTCTGTTACTTGAGGACCAGATCAAGTTCAGAGAAACTTATTTCTAAACTGAGCTAAGGGAAATGACTTCTTCAGCCTCAACAATTCTCAAAGACTATCTACTAAGAGATCATCACCATGTGTACAAGCCAAGACATTTGGGACCAAAATGAAATCAATGATCTTTCCCATAAATCCGTAGGAAATATGCTACAGCTCAAAACTATGTAAGTCAATCTATTTTCCCATTGAACAATGCTCACATAGAGGAGAACATTTCTCCCCAAGGACCTGGCACCTTATTCTTTATGGAAATATTCAGAAATGCTCTGCTTGACCAACCATAAATAACTTACATGCATGTTATACAGATATATACATAAATGACACCCTGGAAAAATCCTAACTAAGCATCTATAATCTTGTTTATAGTAATATAATATTTTGGGGGTACAAAGTTCTGAATTTATTTTTTCATAATTTCTTACCTGTGAGGGGTGAGAACAACACAGCAGAAATGAAAAGAATGCCTTCATCAGAACCATGAAATCCACAAGGACTCCTTGAAAGAGATTTGGGGAAGAAATGCTTGATAACTTTTTGCAGTAGTAGTTCATCAACACTTATTTTGATGTTTTATTTCTCTGGCATTTTAGTTAACTAATGAGTCAGGGACCAAATAATGGGATTTTGTTTTTCCTTGACTAAATTTAACTTCTTCAAAACAGGTTGAGTGGTACATACCTGTGTGTTATCTCCTAAGTATGGTGGATGAAAAATGAAATGACTGGAGAAAACAGGTTCATCCTTTTGAATATATTGATTTATTAAGTAGCTGTAATGTTTAAAAAGTTCAAGAGCTATAATTGTTGAATAATTAGCCATTTTATTAAATCATATCAACATTTTAATAATAATAATTTTTAAAAAATCAGTGGTGACTGAAGCTGAGTAGAACAAAATGAGCTTCCCCATCTGGATGGGGTCTGATCAAGATTGTTAAGAAAGTTAATCCAATTTCATTATTATTAATGTCCTTCAAGTGACTTAACTTTGAAGGGAAGAATATAGAAAAAGGGAGAACTCTGGATCTCCCCAAATCATTGGTTATTAATATCATTTCTCCCACAATGTAAGTAATTGCTTTGAAAACTGAGACCAGACTTGCTTAGCTTAGGCCTGAATCCCAAATACAGGGAGGGGAGAGTGTATAGATTTTTATACATTAAAAACAATCAAATAAAACCAATTAATTAGAAGGAACCATATAAGATTAGATAATTTTATTTCCAATTGGATAAAAGATTAGGAATTTTCCAAGTTGGGAGAGGGAAAGTGAACATTCCTTGAAATTAGAAAAGGAGATGTCCCCCTTCTCCCTAAATAATCTATAAGTAATAAAAGGAGCATGGAAACAATAACTGATCAATCAGTTGTCAGATAAGACATATGGGTTGCTTAAGATGTATAATTGGTGAGAAAATTCCTTCCATCAATCTTTGGAGCTGACCAGTTATCTATAACTTTTATATACCTAGAGGTATAATTCAGATTCCTAGCCAGATGGAGTTAGATTCAAACAACACAATAAGAATTTTTCTCAATTCCCATAATTGAACAAAGTTTTCTTACAAGAAAGAAATTGTACTAGATCTATAATTGAATAAAAAGGATACTGAGCTATCTCCAGAATTAAGTTGCAAGATGGAGTCAATTGGTTCACTCAGTTCCAACAATTAAATACTTTGTTTTAATGCTTTCAATTCTCTTAATATTGTTACGAGAGAACTGTCAGCAAAAACTTATATGCTTTGGCATATATTATTGGCAGGACATCTCAGGTACAAAATTCAATAATAAATTGAATCCTTTTAAGTTATGACTTGAGATGAATCCATGTGCCCCAAAGTGAGTAGCCTTTATTAGAAATGTCTCCAGCTGTTAGCATTATACCCCTAATAGGAATCACCTTGCATTTACTTAGTATATATTTTGTATCTATCTACCTATCTATTTTCTACCCATACATACAAACACACACACACACACACACACACACATATATATATATATATATATATATATATATATATATGTCTGACTGAGATAGACTGGATCTATTTGTTATTATCAATCGAAAGTACACATCCTAAAGTAAGGGTCAGTGGTTTTTCTTTTTGTGTACCTAATGTCTACCACAGACACATACTAGATAGTTTAAAAAAAAAGCTTATCAAATGATAGATCTATACATTCTAGTTACTGAAGTAGAACATATATTCAAAAATAAATTAGCAAACAAACTAACATATGTTAAGTGTCAAATTAGTAGTAGGAGCAATAAATTCTGCAGATCAGAGATAGCTATGATCATTCTGCATTGGGATAGCCAAAGTAAGGCTTCACAAACATGGTAGAATTTGGCCACTGAAAAATGAATTTGCCTTAGATAAAAGGTTAGAGGGTATTTCATATAGGAGAAGAGCTGAAAAAAAGATGCACAGGCAAGAATTGGCATATCAGTTTTGTCACAGTTAGAGAAAGTGGAAAGAGATCTTATTAAGAAATGGGTTGAGATAAGATTAGACAGATAAATGGCTCTTGAGTTAAGGCGGACAATGAAATGATGAAAGTTTGTTGCCCCCTTTCCGCTGGAAGAAAGCCAATTGCAAGATAATGTAAGTCATCCATGAAGCATGAACTAAAGTTACAAGACTTGGAGGATCATTTAGGGAAAAGGCTCAAGGGTTTGGGTTCATAATGCTACATGAAGTGTGTATGTGTGTGTATGTGCGAGCACACACTTTAACTCTCTCTAGGTGTGTATAAAATCTTTGCTGCAAGAAATGTCTTGACGGATACTTGGGAGGGAACTTGTTTGAACAAGAGTGTGATGAAAAAAGAAAAGGTAGCAATGATATTATTTTAAATGCTACTTTTACTTATATGCATGGAAAAAGTACTGGATAGAATTCTAATCTCAGCACTATTTCTAGTTGTATAATATTAAAGCAAGTCACTAAATCTCTACAAACCTCAGCTTTTTCATTATAGAATAAGGAAGTGATAGAATTTTCAAGCTTAGAGAGATCTTAGAGTTTACCTCTAAGACCAGCCAACGAGTTTATTTTAAAGTGCTTAGGAAACAACTCTAGAATTCATTTGGTTAATTGAGCTAATTAATCAGTTTAGGGTTATAAGTTTGCAAATGGAACTCAGAAGTTAGAGGAAATTTGGGATCAGGTTACAAGATTGTACTTAGAATGTGAAATTGTTGTAGGATAATGATTTCTGGATCATGTGGCAAAACTATACAGCTGGTTATCTCAGTTCATTTATGCTTCAGTTTCGATTATCAAAAACAATGAAGATGATCACATTCAAAGCTTAAAACCAGTTACTAAACATCCCCAAAAGGCCTCAAAGTAAAGAATTAGAAACTTCTGGTACTATAAAAAGGGTTCTGAGCAAAACAAATATTCTGCCCATGTGAAGGTGAGAAGTCACAAAGACAAATTAAAAAGCAGATGGGATAGGCATGATAGCACCCATGTAACCTTGTAGGAAGGGTACTCTTGCTTCCAGATTCATGCTCTGTCTCTATTTCTGTCTCTATTTTTGTCTGGCTGTCTCTGTCTCTGTCTCTGTCTCTGTCTCTGTCTCTGTCTCTGTCTCTCTCTCTCTCTCTCTCTCTGTCTTTCTCTCTCGATCTTAGTCTTGGTCTTGGTTTCAGAGTTGGTCTTAGTTTCTGTCTCTGTCTCCATATCTCTCTATCTCTGTCTCTCTCTGTGTGCCATCCCATAGAGCTGAAGAATTCATTATAATCAAGGATTCCAATTTGCCTTTGCACTAATCAATATTAAGGACCAGCAATTTTAGCTGAATATCTTCTCTGACTAATGGTGGAACCAATGGAGACCATAGAATTAGGCAGGGAAGTATCTAATCCTTTCAAACATTGAGTTTGATCTATTGGCTGACAGTGTATCCTTAGAGAAAATAATTACTAGGGCATCAATCCTCAGTTTGATAAATGAACTAACCCTGGTTAGTTGAATGTAAGGATGCCTAGAGAGAATTTCCCTATTGAACAAATTTGCATATTTGAATGATATGAATTTATAATAGCAATATAACATATATAATAAAAACTGAATATATTGTAATCCAGTTCAAATACCGAATGTACGTGTATAAGGTTATACACTGAGCACAATGCCTAGTATGTAGTAAATATTCAATACATTCTTGATTAATCAGTTGCTTGAAAATTCATTTGGATATACATTAGTCTTCTTCCTATCTACTGGAGCCAATGTGGTGTAATATAGTGTTAGTTTTTGAGAAGGAAGGCCTGATTGTGAGTCCTGCCACAGTCACGTGACTGTGGGAGTTCACTTAAGTTACAACATTTATCAGGTTCAGTTTCCCCTTTGGTAAAACAGAGACAGGATTTAAGGAGGGATTGAGTAGAGAGGGAGATAGTTGGAAAAGTGTCAACGGTAGAACCAGTCTTGGATTTTAACACAGTAAAAGAGAGATATAGGGTGTATCAGGAATCAAAGTGGGAGCATCCTACTCAAGTTCCCTGTTCTGTTTGCACTTGTTAAGTCTATGATTGTACCCACTCCCCGATTGCTACACAATCCCCATCTGACTGTCTAAGACTCCTACACACAAGGACATTGTTTCTTCCTGTACCAACCACCCCATGGTTACATAGAAAACAAACACTACTCACCCTTCCTGAACATATTTAGCAGGAGTCATGGACACCCTCTGTGAAAGCTTGCTCCCACTCCTATTCTTCTTAGCTTCTTCCTATCCCAAAAGATTACAACATCTAATGAAGCTGGCTAGCAAGAGTTTTTACCAATTCTACCATCCTTTCCATACCAATCACAAGAGGAATGTCTCACATTTCTACCAACCTTTAGAGATTAAAAAGCACTTTGTAGATACTATTTCACTTGATTCTGATGACTACTCTGGGAGAGGTAGGTTGTTTAAGTATATCTCTATTTTATTAAATATTATTAGAATAATTATTATTAAGTATATTTCTATGGGGAAACTGAAGCTGATAGATGTTGTAACTTAAGCAAACTGCCACAGCAAGTAAGTGACAGTACCAGGACTCAAAATCAGTCCTCCTATCTCAAAAGTCAGCATTCTTTATACAATACCATGCTGGCTCCAGTGGAGAGGAAGAACACTACTCTATCATTGATCAGCACCAAATCCAGAGTTGTCCTTTCATATAGACAGAACAGGTGGCTTTCTTGTGTGGTATGATTTTTAGAAATTACCATTTGGACAACCTATTCGTTTTGATAGTGACTGAAGATATAGAGGTGTTCTGCTAATTACTCAGTATAAACAAGACAAAAAATAATGAAGCAATTCCTGCTCTCAAGGAGATTATATGGCCACCATATTGGTTGGTTTTATTTAACTGTTTTTCTTTGTTACAAGGGAAGATTTATGGAAAGGGTGTATAGGGAGGCAGGGTATTAGGGATTGTTTTTGGAAATGATTGTAATTTTGATTACAATGATTGTAATCATTGTAAATATTGTAATTTGATTACAATGATTGTAATATCCCCACAAAGGACATCAAAACTTTTAAAAATTAAAATTTGATATACTCCCTTGTAAAAATCATAAATTAGATATGTCAACATGGATCCATCTACATGAGATTGGGTGCAAATAGATAGAATCTTCTCTGCTCTCCTCCAAGAGAATGCATCTGAGAGATATTAGAATTTTATCTCTCTGCCCCACAAATGTTGCTAGTCTGAGGGAATTAATTCTCATGTTCAAACCACTGTCTTTATCCCTATCTATTAAGGAAGAAGAGATCCAAATTATATAGCCAAAAACTTGACTTTTTCCCACCAAATGGCCATTCCACAAAGACTATTATATACAGCAAATAGCAAATAAACTCATTTATTCAACTTGATAGCAAAAAATCCAACAAGGTATACTTACATACATAAAGTATGTATATGTGTGTGTATATATATATGTTTATATATATGAAAATTAGAATATGCCAGACAATACACAGAATGAATGTTCAACATTAAAAAAAGATGTAAAGTTCCAGATTTTATCAAAGGAGAAAATTTCCTGAAATCTCAATTACATGATTGGGGTACCATTTCCTCTACATGTGAACTTCTTTGTAGAATCTTTTTCTCCCTCTAGGTACCTCTCTCTAAAGGAAATCTACTATGTGTGTCTACTTTCAGAGTTGGAACCCAGAAGGACCAGTATCTCTCTTATTCTAAGTTCTTAACTAATTCTACTCTTTATGCAGACATGGAGAACCTAAATCTTAATCTATCAATTAGAAGAGTATTACCCAAATTAACCCTTCTGGTTACAAGGGTGGCTAGGTGGTACCATAGAGCACAGAGTGCTAGGTCTAGTATCAGGAAGATTCATCTTCTGAAGATCAAATCCAACATTAGAGACTTACTAGCTGTGTGACCCTGAACAAGTCACTTAGCCAGCCCATTTGCCTCAGTTTCCTCATGTGTAAAAAGAGCTGAAAAAAAGACCATTCAAACTACTCTATCTATGCTTTAAAAAAATCCCAAATAGGATCATAAAAAAATCAGATACTACTGAAAATGACTTAACAATAATAATAATTTGGTTACATGAAAAATTATAGTACTGTATATTTTTGTTAAGATGAACTATTTTGGGGGCAGCTAGGTGGCGTAGTGGATAGAGCACCAGGCCTGAAGTCAGGAGGACCTGAGTTCAAATCTGCTCTCAGACACTTAATACTTCCTAGCTGTGTGACCCTGGGCAAGTCACTTAACCCTAATTGCCTCAGCAAAAAAAACAAAAACAAAAACAAAAAAAAAAGATCAACTATTTTGCTCTCCTCTATTCAATTCTGGGTCTAATATCGCCACAGAGTCTACTGATTTCTTTTGATGGATTAGCCCTATATAATCTATCCTCATTCAATTACATAGCATGATCTGGACAATAGACACTTTATCCACTCAGTTTTTCCTCTATGGATATTGAACTAATGATGCTTTGTATCTGTGAGTCATTCTAGTCTCTGAAGAATTAAAGCTGAGAGCATCACTCAACGGTCAATGGAAAGGCATATTGTATTTAAGAGTAGGCTGCAATTCATAACTAATGAAGAAACATGTAAAGGCTATCATCAGAAAATAAATAATTGGAAAAATTATTATCTATGCAATGTCAAGAGGTCTAGAAGAAGGGTCTTCCAGCATATCAAGCACATACCTCTGGAGAATTTTCAGGAGCATATAGACAGACTTTGACTTCCTTTAAATCCCAACAAAAATTTCTCCTTTTTCAGGAAGCCTCTCTTAGTCCCTCTTAATTCAGTGTCTTCCCTCTGTTAGTTATTTCCTATTTATCTTGATATAGCTTGTCTTGCAAATATTTTTTGGCAAGTTGTCCCCACCATGTTGCATATCTTCAATTGGAAACTCCTTGAGATCAGGAACTGTCTTGTGCCTCTTTTTATATCCCTAGTGCTTAGTACAGTACTTGGCACATAGTAGATGCTCAATGTTGATAAGTTGGTGGATTGATTGATGAACCTACCTAAAGGGAAGGAATATCAAAGCACTGATCTGTACAGTTGGGATATTGCCAGATTCATCAAAGTATCACTTTTGATGCATAGACTATGGTCTTTTGCCATAATATATAGCTTAATATTTTTATTCATTCATTCATATAGTCAATTGATTGCTGTTAAAAAAGAGCAAAAGTGATATCTTAGTATGATCGCCCTTCCATGGAATATTCTCTGATGGAATGTAAATAGTGAAGTAGGCAAAAGACGGGGAGGAAAAGAGAGAGAATAAGATGTTACATCTTTTGCAAACTGCCTACTCTACAAATAATAGAGATGTATCCTGTTGGCAAATATCTAAGCTCTCCTAGCTCTTACCCTAGGAAGTAGATTCAAATGAGTTAAGGAGATCAAAAGTCTCTGCTTTCCTCCTAACTATGGAAGAATCCCATCAAGAGTTTAGGTCCAATGGCGTAAATCTTGGCCTCTTGGTGGTCAGACAACAAAACCAAACCTTTCCTACCACTAAAAGATTTCTTGCAGGTGCTTAACCAGCTAAGAGCTATTAAATAAATTAGGAGGTGCCGAAATGTGTCATTCATTCACTCATAGCACTCATTGCCAAAGGGTGAGTTAGAGAAATTTGGTCTCCTGAGAAGAGTTAAAAGTCAGACAGGAGCCAGGCGACAAAAATAGAAGTTTCTGGTCAAGAGTTGCTGCTTGCTTAATACTTAAGAGGACCCTAATGAATGCCTCTAATTGTTTTGAAGGAAGAACAAGATCCATCAGTAGTTGACTGAAGTAAAGACCTGAGGAAGGTGGTCACGCTTCCTATAACCCACCAGTTCAATGACTCCTGCAGGAGAACAAGCCTTTTAAAAGTCTCTTACTACTAGCACATAAGTCAACTTTTCCTTTTCCAAAAGACCTTGCCTCCAGTGGAGATTTATATAACATACTTGTGTTGCTGCTATTTTCTTTTTTTTTTTTTTTTTAAACCGTCCATATAATAACTTTAACAGGCACATCATAGGAGGCTGCCTAGATTCCAAACATTTCCTTGATGTAGAATGATCACAATAGAAAGGAATTTGACTCCTATCCAATAGTCTGTAAGTTTTTGTCTTCCCTAATCCCTGTAACTAAATCACTGGGTACTTTGGAGTCTCTGACCTAAATCTTAATTGATGCCCACTACCATTTTAGACTACTCGGTGATTTTAACCCAGACAAAGATAAAAAAGAAAGATTGAGACAGCCCAAAGAAGTTCTCCAGGGAAAGAAGAGGAAGGCTAAAAGTATGGCTAGTCACTACTACAATTCATTGCAATGACCTTTCCATTTATAACAGGGTTATAATCCTTTCATCTTAAGGTAGCTGTTCTTTCTCAAAATTGGGTGGAATGAAAATATAGAATATTTTCTATTCCATTCTATAGAATAAAATAAAATATAGAAAAATAGAAAATTGAGAAAATATAGGTGAATATCACCAAATTATCAAGCACAGAGAGGTAGAAGTGTGATAGTGGATCCATGCCAGGCTAAAGTGAGGAAGATTTGAGTTCAAATACCATCTTTGCCAGCTAAGTGACTGTGGACAATTCACTTTTAAAAAAAATTAATTTTTATAATTATAACATTGTTTTTTGACAGTACATAGCATAGATAATTTTTTTTTTTTTACATTATCCCTTGTACTCCCTTCTTGGACAATTCACTTTAACTTCAATCATCTTCTCTTTCCTTTTCTTTAAAATGGGGATAATTGGGGCAGCTAGGTGGCCCAGTGGATAGAGCACCAGCCCTGAAGTCAGTTGGACCTAAGTTCAAATCTGGTCTCAGACACTTAACACTTCCTAGTTGTGAGACCCTGGGCAAGTCACCTAACCCCAATTGCCTCACTAAAAAAAAAAAAAAATTAATTGGGGATAATTCTGCCTATATTATTTACTTTAGGAGATTATTAAGAAGCCCTCATGGGATAATACATGTAAAATTTTCAAACTTTAATTTTAATAAAAATATCAGTTACTAATAAGAAAAGACCAAAAGTATGATCTTATTACTAGATGACCTTTTCAAAGGGTTCTAGACTTGATTGGCAGCTGGGTGACATGACAGAGCTGGTATCAGGAAGGTCTGCATTCAAATTCAGCTTCAAATACTTAGTAGCTATGTGACCCTGAGCAAATAATTTTTAAACTTCTGTCTGCCTCAGTTTCCTTATATGTAAAATAGGGATATTAATATCATTACCTATTTGAGAATACAATGAGATAACAATTATAAAGTACTTTGGGAATCTCAAGGTACTTCATAAATGCTAACTATCATTATTACTATTATTCCCCTCTAACATGAGTAATTTGTTCTCAATACCTTATCTTTGGATATTCATCATGAAGATTTTCTTTTCAAGTTCCAGCCTTGAACCTTGAAAAATGTTCTTTTACTAGAGCTGGTCTATGGCCAAAAGTTGTAAGGTTATCTTTAATACCCCCATGGGGTGCTTTTTATATTCCATGGCTCTTTGACCCTTCCCATATCATTCCAAAGATTTAGCTCCTGAACTGAACCAGATTACTTTCACTGCTGTGACCAACCCTATTAACTCTTAACCTGAAGGGTGAAACAAAATGAAAAAAGGAAAGGGAAACTTTGGATTATTAAATGATGACAATAGAGTTTAAGTGAGGTTCTCTCCCAGACGTGGTAGAATAGTATACCATGTCATGCCCAGAAACTTATTGGGAAATACAGTGCTTAATGACTTGATCACAAGGCTTTATCACATGTGTGTGTGAAAATGTCAGTAGAACAATGAAAGGTACTAAAATTGACTTCTTAATCACAAAGACCATCATTCAGCAGAAAAAGTCATGAACCTGGAATCCTAGGGGAACCCAAACGCAAATCCTGCCTGGCTTTATGGTGTGTAACATTAGACAAATTACTTAAACTCATTGGTCAAGATAGGAAAGGGAAAGGAATAAGCCTTGAAATAGTACTTCTTATGAGCTAGGTACTTTGCTAAATGCTTTACAAATATTATTTCATGACAACCTTTCAAGGTAGATGCTGCTATCATTCCCATTTTACAGTTGAAGAAACTGAGACAGTCAAAGGTTAAGTGACTTGCCAAAGATTATTTATCTAGCAAGTAAATGGTGTCGCATGTTTTCCCAGCATGATAATACTTAAAGAATTTCCCTCCATTACAGAGTTCATTTGAGGTTCAAAAAATAATGAATGTTAAAAGTACTAACATTAAAATATGTGAAATAGAGCATTTCCACAATGTTATTATGAGGGCCAGCCATTTTCCCTAAAGTGGTGTCCAACACTTCATGATCCTATTTGTGGTTTTCTTGGCAGAGATACTGAAGGGATTTCCTTCTCCAGTTCATTTTATAGATGAGGAAACTGAGGTAAATAGAGTTATGTGGCTTGTCTAGGGTCACACAGCTAATAAGTGTCCAAGGACATATTTGAACGCAACTTTTCCTGACCCATGGCCTGTCACCCTATCCACTGTGTCATTCAGCTTCCTGGTGTGAGAAAATATATATATATATATATATATATATATATATATATATTGCAATGTCTAGTCAGCTTAATAAATGTCAGCAGGAGATCAGGTCTTTTGCTTGCAAAGCCTTATTACATTCTGCTAGATCAGACTTCCTGTGAGTGATGGGGAGGCTGGGTCTAAATCCCAGCTTCTTGAACTATGGTTTATGATCCATATGAGATCTCATAACTGAATGTAAGGACCATGAAATTATGATTTACCTATATTCCTGGGGTCACATAAAAATTTCTCAGGCGAAAAGAGATCACAAGTACAAAAAGTTCAAAAAGCCCTGATCTAAATGACCTCTAAGAACGCTTCCAGATCTGAGATTCTTAGCTTATGTGGTGCTTGTATGAGCTGTATATAAGGCTTATCTCATTGCAAAGTATTGTAAGATCCATATAGGTATGGAGAAGGATAGACAGATCAAAGGCCAGCTAGGATATCTAGTGAATACAGCACTGAACCTGTGGAGTCAAACCTGAATTTAAATCCAGCCTTAAACACTTCCTAACTGTATGATTCTGGGCAAGTTACTTGACCCTATTTGCTTATTTCCTCATCTATAAAATGAGCTGGAGAAGGAAATGGCAAACCATTCCAGTAATTTTTGCCAAAAACAAAACAAACAAACAACAAAAAAAAAACACCCAAATGGGCTCATGAAGAATCTGACAGGGTTGGAATAACTGCATAAAGATATATTAAAGACTTAGAAGTAGTCATATATAAGACCGGTTCTACCTTATCACAAATGGATCAGGTGGTGACAGAAGGAGAAAAATTTCCCCTTCTCTCTAGGTAATAATAATAGCTAATAACTAGTATTTATAAAATCCCTTAAGATTTGTAAAGTGCTTTACAAATAATATCTCATTTTATTCTCACAACAACCTGGGAATTAGGAACTATTATCTCTACTTTATAGATGAAGGCAGAGACTGAGGCAGTCAGAAGTTTAAAAGTGACTAGACCAAGATTATGCAGTTAATAAGTGTCTGAATTTGAACTTATCTCCCTGACTCTTCTGACTCCTGACTTATGAACTGACATTCTCCTGTAGTTCTAACTATCATTTAACTGATAAGACCTTGAAATATCTAATGTATCCCTAGCATCTTACATTTACTACTATTCTCCCCAAAATAGTCCCTTTATTAAATCAGGCTCTCCCAAAATGCTGGTTCTGAATTTGTTATAGTGTGTGGAGGAACCTGACAGACAAATAGTTCTGTTGGTCATTTGTTTTCATTTTAAACTTAGTGACTACCAACAAAAATAAACACAATTTTTAAAAAATTTACATAAAATCTTTTAAGTTTTTTTAATACATATATCAACTTTAACAATCAATTATTAAGCACTTATTCAATGCCAAGCATTGTGCTAAAAAATTCCTTATTGGTCATATGTCCTCTTTTGAACTCTTATATTTTCCCAGATTTTTGTTGCTGTTTTCAATATTGTTTACATAGTTGTGGATGATATGTATATTGTTTTGATTCTGCTTTTGACACTCTGTCTTACTTCATATAAATCAACAAATTTGTTTTTGGGCTCTTCATAAGTGTGTCTTAAACTAATTATTTTCTTATGGTACAATGAAATGCTGCAGTTGTTTAGCTATTCTCCAATCATTTGAACATGTGAATTATTTTCAGTTTTTATCATGAATAATACTGCTCTGAATACTTTTGTGCAGATTATTTTTTTCTCTCAATATCATAATTATGACATAGCCCTAAACAGTCAGAAAGATGACATGTTTTAATTTACATGTGAAATAAAATGGTCATTAATGTGCTTCATAATAGTCAAGGTCCAAAAGATTTTAAGCCAGATTGAGACTGAATCTGCTCAGTTAGTGTTGAATATTTTTTTTTAACTATACCTGGCCTCAAAAACTTACATTCACAAATATAGGATGGGTAAAGCCTAACTAAATAGCAGATTTTTAAATAGATCTGGGGGTTTTAGAGACTTATTACCTCAATATGAGTCAATGACCCACTATGACTGCCAAAAAAAGAAAAAAAAAAGGAAATACAATGTTGTACTATATTGAGTTGTATTTTATCTAGAATAAGGGAGATAATAGCACCACTGTACTTTCCTCATCTCATTTAGAATATTCTGTTCATTTCTAGATCCCATGTTTTAGAAATATATTGAAAGCTAAATCATATCCAGAGGATGACTACCAGGACAGTGAGGTAACTAGAAACATCTGGGGACAACAAACTCAACATTGAACTCAGTATTCAATAAACATTTATAAAAATAATAGTAAACACACTAAGTACTAACTAATGTGCTAAGAGCTAGGAAAACAAAGAAAGGCAAGACAGTTCCTACCCTCAAGGAGCTCATAATCTAATCAATAAAAGTGAAAACTAGCATAACTCCATTAAATAGATTTGTGATTTTCTTGATATGGGTGTTCCTTTCAATGATGCGAATGACAACCCATCCATGATTGTCCATTCTGTGGGACTTCCATCTTTGTCCTCCCACAAATTTCTCCCAAATACTAGTCTGCATTAAAAAATTGTACAGGTTAAGATACTACTGTATTCTGTCCAGGTAAGACCACACCTGGAGAATTGTGTTTTCTTTGGGGTGCCATGTTTTGGGGAAGCAACATCGATAAGCTGGAGAACCACTAGAGGAGAGCAGCCAGGATGGTACAGAGCTTCAAGTTCCTATTATGTGAGGATCATCTGAAATATTGCAAATGTTTAGATCACAAAAAAATGAAAGTTAGGCTGGAAAGGAAAATGACAGTTTCATGTATTTGAAGGGCTATCACAGGAGAGAGGGCTAAGACTCATTCTTTTTGGATCCAGAGAATAAATCCAGGAGAAATGAGAAGTGATTAATTGAAAAAAACCTTCCAAAGGTTTTTCAAGTATCAAAAACCTTCCTAAGAATGAGCTATCCCAAAGTGGAATGGCCTGTCATGGAAGGTATCAGGTTCCTTTCCTGCCCTCCTCCACTTGACTCTGTCAAGCAAAGGTTGGATGATCACTTTTCAGTAACATTGTAGGTGGAGTAGAGATTCAGTTATCCAAAAAGCAGAAATGGACAAACTTCCAATTGTAGTTATGAAGAGGGAGGTTGCTTTAGGCTATGTCTCCTTCCACTGGGGTGAATGTTATCCAATGGTAGATTGTTGGAATGTAGAGGGGTTTTCTTTTCAGAAATAGAATGGACTTGAGAACCTTAGGGAATCCTTCCAACTAAGTTTCTGTGATTTTTCAAGTGAATGGATTTTGAATAAATACTTGTGTCCAAGTTCTAGCTCTAATAATAACTGAAGTGGACAAATCAGGTATCCACTTTGACCTATAATTAGCTCATCTGTAAAATCTAAACCATTGCATTTGCATTACTTCACAAGGTTGCTATGAGAAAAGTAATTTTTAACTCTACAGTGATATACAAATGTGTCATTATTTTTAATCACAGAGTGAATACAAATCATCATACATTTTCTTTCTGCACTTCACACTTCAGGAGCTGCCAATGATGCACTTAAAACTATGTTCAAGCTGCCCATTTTGGTTTTGTATTACTACCTGATTGGAATAAAATTTATATAAAGTCTGTAAGACTCCTTACTGAGAACATTGTTGTTGGGAGTCAAGGTAAGGCACAGGTTGGATAAACACTTTCTGGTGCTAAGATTCTGGGATTGAGTGAAGATGAAACTGAGGAAAGATGAAACTATTTTGACTTATGGGTTTAAGTTTGGGTAGCTTTGAACAAGCCAGAAAGAATTCTAGCTGAGTACTGACAGATTCATTGAAGACCCAGCTTTTTAAGTATGGAAAGATACATCACCACAAGTTTGCCATGGAGATGGTGATTTCTTGCCCACACATACTCAGACACAGACATACACACACACACACACACACACACACACACACACATACACACACCCACAGAGCAAGTTATAGACTATTTACTGAAATGCATGACAAAATACTCTATCCATTACAACACCTAGCCAAAAATGACATTAATATATTAATGGTGTCCAGGACAGCTGAGATGGTAATGATCTTTAGATCACTTAAGAGAGAGAAGATATTTATAAAAGAAGACTTGGGGGAGAGCTATGATAAATGTCATCAAATGTTTAATGTAAAAGAGGAATTAGATTTATTCTTCCTGACCTCATGAGGCAGAAGCAGGACCAATAGAAGTTGTGAGGAAGCAGATTTGCTCTGAGTATATGGAGGGGAAAAAAAGAAAAGAAAAAAAAAAAAAAATAAACTTTCCTGCCTTTAGAAAGGCCTGAAAATAATATGACCTGCTTCTAGAAGTAAGGAGTTTTCAATCCCAGTGATCAATGATGTTGTAGAGAGGGATTTCTATTCAAAGAGAGATCAGGCTTCTATCCACTCTGAGATTTCATAATTCTTGTGGTTGGGATCTGTAGCAATGGATAGAGAGTTCCACCAGTGGAATATGGTTGATTGAAGTAATGGCAGTTCCATGAAATTGAGCAATTTGCTACTCCAGGATGTATTCAAGGATCCAATAATTTGCCAGATTTCCAGATTATTCTAAATAAAGCAATTATTCCAGTGGAGGGAAAAATATGACTGGCCCAATTGCTGGAAGGCACTTTTCATAATCTGAACTCTTTATTTTGGAGGCCTAAAGATTTCTTTGGCCGTATATTGATCAAGACCCTTTATCTCCACTATTCAGAACTTTTCAATATTACCTTTATTACTCTTCAATTGACCCCCCATTCCAAAACTTTCATCTCAACCCAAATATTTTCTCATTTCCGTATCATGATATTTCCATTTCAGAAGATCATTATTCAGGTTGAACTGTCCATCCTTTCTGCCTCTCTATACTTTCCCAAATCTGTCTCTTCCCTCCTCTAAAAAGGCAATATTTAAATATATGTATAAATGGTAGTTCTTACATGTTTGTCTTAGAGTTGAGATATGGTTTATACAAAGAAATAAAGGACTTTTGCTTCCTTGTTGCTTTGTTTTGTTTGTTTTTTTCCCAATTCTGTTATAATGCTCTGTTCTTCAATAAAGAATTATACTTGAAATCAGAATATCTCGATTCGTATTCTCAACCTTTGTGGTTGTTTAGGTTTTTTTCAGCTTAATACATATGTAACATATGTATTAATGTAACTTGATTTGTGTCTAAAAGGTTGTTGTTGTTAAGTCAATTTTTTAAAAAGCCATTTCCTTTTCCAGTTCATTTCATAGATGAGGAAATTGAGACAAACAGGGTTAAGTGACTTTCCCAGGATCACCCAGCTAGTAAAAGTTTGAGGAAGGATTTGAATTCAGGAAGACTCGTCTTCCTGATACACAGCCCAGTGCTCTATCCAACTCTGTCACCTTTATTCACCACCAAGGGCTATCTGAGGATTGAAATAGACAATGTGGGGTAAAAAAAAAAAAAAAAAAAAAAAAAGGATTTATGATCTTAAAGATGTACTGTTTTTTTTTATTCCCAAACTCATATTTTTATCAGTGTGGAAATCCTCTCCACTAGTGAAATTCAGCAATTTATTTGCAATTGGAATCCTAGAAAGTTACCAGGGCATTAAAGGTTTAAGTGATTTTCAAAATATGTATCACAAGCAGGATTTGAACCTTCTTGAGAAGTCCTGCTCTCTAAATCCACAGCACTCTGTTGTTTCCCAAAGTGTAACATGCATGTCTGTCTATCATCATCATCATCATCATCATCATCATCATCATCATGTCAGGCTTAAAAATGCAAGCTCTATTTAATTAAATTAAAATTAAGCCAATTTAAAAATTACCTTCTGAGTCTCAGTTTCCTTATTTGTAAAATGGTTACTAAATGGTCTTTGAGCTCCCTTCCAACACCAGATTTATGATCATGCAATGCCATGTGAGTCCTCAATAAATATTTATTGGTGATGACGTGCTGAGATAATTAATGTTTCAGTTCCTCCTTCCTATTTATCTCTTTCAAATATTTACAGATTGCTGGCCATGTTTTCCTTTGTCACCTTGTCCAGCTGTATATACTCTGTAGTGAAGCCCTTTAATCACTCATATGTCAATCTGCACTTTAGCCTCCTAATTTTGGTTGCTTTTCTCTGATCTCTTCAAACTGTCTATACTTTTCAATCTTCAAGATTCTAGAGCCTGAATGAGGGCTGAACGTAGCCAACTCACTAGACTGACTAGAGTTAATCATTCTGTGAATTTTGGCCACAACCCAAACCCTCAAACTACTGTGGAGAGGAGGAGAAGGGAGGGGAGGGTGGAGGAGAATTTATTTGATGACCATTCCACTTCCCCCTCCAGTTTACATTTAGAATTATAAACTTTTAGTTTAGATGGAGACATTAGAAGACATCTAGTCTCATTCCTCACTTTATAGAAAAAGAAGTGGAAGCCCTTAAAAGTTAAATGATATGCCCAAGATCACACAACTAATTAGTGACAAAACTAATTAGAGTCAGATCCTATTGAGACTAAACCTCCCTGCCTAACATTGACAAGAATATTAAGTAGGTACAATATTAAGTAGGAGGCAGCTAGGTGGTTTAGTGGATAGAGTACTAGATCTGGAGCCAGAAAATCCTGAGTTCACTTACTAGCTGTGTGACTCTGAACAAGCCATTTAATTTATTGGCCTTATTCATCTTTCATTCTCAGAAAGTACCAATAACATCAGAAGGTTGATATCTTGACATGTGGGTGAGTTAGATTTAAGTGAGACAGAGCTGTACAAAGTCTTCAACCTCACTCTTTCCTCCAGGGTCATCAGAGTTCAATGGCAAGACATAGGTTAGGACAACTGGCTATGATCCAGCCTACGTGTGCCTTATGTACTGGAGAAGGAAATGGCAAACCAATCTGATATCTTTGCCAAGAAAACACCATGGACATTATGGCCCAGATAATGAAGAATGGGACATGACTGAACAACAAGAAGAAAATTAATTATTCAAGCCTCTGAAACATGGCAGGGGGAGATCACCTCTATGAAGGTTAGGTCCCTAAGATGCCAGGCTGATCAGCAGTGGTCTCAGAGACAGTAGATTATTTCTGATTCTCTTCTTTAGAAAAATACCAAAATGACAAATAAAGCACAAAGGCCACTGGACCATTGTATTATTTTTGTCTAAACTAGTACAATTATAAAGAGGAAGACTTTTTTGAGAACTACAGCTAACTTCCACTCCAACTTCCTCATACAGAAATGAGCATACCCCTTCCTCCCAAAAAAATACCCTTATACACACAAATACATATGCAAAACTCTTGCTAAAATCTGACCTGATGACCCATTTGAGCATTCGGATTCCTGACGACTTAGAAGACTCATATCTGGTATATTCTTCTCCTTCTTTCTATTTCCACTTCAAAAATTCCATATCTTTTAAATCATATTTCTTCCATCCAAATTACATCCTCCTCTGATTGAATCCTTGGGTTGTAGATTTCATCAAACAATAAGCCTTTATTAAGCACCCACTATGTGCTAGGCAGTGTGCTTATTGCTGTGGATACAAAGAATGATGTAGTCCTTATTTTCAAGGATCTTATAGTGAAGATAAAGACATACAAATATATATAGAGAGGAAGCAAATAAATAACATATAAATTTTAGAGTTAGTTGGAAGCTTAAAATTCTATTCTCCTCATCGCGCAGATAAGGCAAATTGGGTTTCAGAGAAGTTAGCACAAATAGTGACTTCTCCAAAATCTCATTAGTGATAGAACTGGTATTTTAGCCCAGGTCTGAAGAGGCCATCACAATATGCTTTCCATTGGATCACACAACCTTCCTAATCAAATGATAACAATAAAAATATTGTTTTATTAAAAAATAAAAACAACAAATAAAACAAATGATACACATAGACACACACTTATATATGTGCATATGTGTATGTAGTGCACATGTATGTGTACGTACATGTATTCTAAACATGCGTATGTATAATTTATATAATCACAGCATATATTCATTTAGCATTTTACATTTCATGAAATTCTTTCCTTACAACAAGCTTGTGAGGAAAGTAGTACTGGTATTATTGTGCCTATTTTGTAGATGGAGAAACTGAAGCTCTGGTTTGCATTCAATTCAGGAAGATCTGAATTTGAATTCCACTTCAGAGATTTAGTAGCTATGTGACTCTGGGTAAGTCACTTAACATTTCTCAGACTCAGCTTCCCTTTTTGCTAAAATGAATACCTACCTTGAAGGGATCTCATGAGGATTGAGTGAGATGACATATATAAAGCATTTTGCAAACTAAAGTATTAAGTAAATAGCCCGATGATGATGATGATGGTGATGATGATGATAATAATAATAATGAGTTGTTGTTGTTCATGAATTATGCAGTGTGCCAGAGCTGCAAGGGAAAACTACATTTCTTTATTCCAAATAGTCCAGGACATTGTCTGTTATATCATGGCCCCTCTCCCTCTTGTTGTCCAGGTTTTAGCTACATATCTCTGTGAAAGTGATCTAAGCAGATCCCTCAGATGCCTTTTTCCACTGGACATAAGTATTCCCTTTCCAGGGAGACATACATAAACAAATATAGGGGGAGCGGGTTACCCCTAGTCTCCTAAACTCTCTGTATCCTATTAGTACAAGGATTGGTATATGTTCTATGTCTTGACCCTTTTCAATAAGATATTGCCTTTGATTTCATTAAAGGTGACACATCTAATGTTCCATCCTCACTCTTTGATTTCCCCATTTTGAGCAACAGAAAATTTGCAGATGAATGCCTGAGATCAAAGGTGTGGTTTGGCATTGTAGAATAGTGTTTTTCTTTGTGCAAACATAATTGTATCCTGTGTAGAGATGGTGGTAGATTGCCAGCTAGGGAAATGCCCACCTGCCCTCTGATGTAGCCTGGCTCTATTCAAATAGCTGTCAAGAAAAGGTTAGCTTAAAAAAACCCAACTATCTTATTTATGATCTGATGTAGCACATTCACTTATCAGCTAGATAGGGAAGTAGTTAACTGAATCACGAGTTTAAGTAATACAGAACAGTGTTCACTGACCCAGAGGGCAAAGGAACCAGGCCCATTTTGAACCACTGATGCCCTCAAAGGCAGATTCTCTCATCATTCTGTGTGGAGCATGTATGAAGTAAGGATATGGTGAAGAACTTACAGCAATGTTAAATTCCTTTTCTGTATTCTATCCTCTCTAGGTCTCTGTGACCTGCATAGGTGTGTTCAATGTTTAGGCTACTAATTGCTTAGATTTTTTGATGACATTTATGTCTGTCCAGGCTATCGATGTTTAGGCTACTAATTGTTTAGTTTTTGAGATATATGATGACATTCAATTAACTGGTGGGGAAGTGGGGGGCACCTATCTCTTAATGTTCCCCAAACTCATGATGTAATCCTTTTGCAATTAAACCTATAAAACTGTATATCTTCCCTTGGTTCTTTAGCCCTTCTACCATGAGCTTTCTTTCTTTCCCTCCTCACGGTGGAATTGCTCATTCTCATGAGAATTTGTTAAACAACTTTTATGCTTTTTACTTCGAGAGGTCTCTGAGAAGTCATTTTTGGATAGGATTTTCTATCCCTCACAATTCTGTATTATCTCAACCATAATAATCATAGTGCATCAATGGTTGCGCAATATCAACCTGATGACAACAGAAGTCTGAAATTTCTTCCCTTATTAACATCCTCTCGGAGGCAGTCTGCTCATGATTGGAAGGAAGAAGATGGGCCCTGTTACTCACTGCTGCGGATCTGACCACCAACTATTACCAGTTTTATTGCAAGACCAATTTAGAAATGATTGTTTATTCATAATCATAGGTTCAGGCAAAAACCATATTGCCTTTCGAGAGGCAATGGCTACAATCTGTGTTTCCATGGGTTTGGCTTGTTTTGTGTTTTGTTTTGCTTTCTTTCCGTTTTAAATGGATTTCTTTGATTAGCTGGACTTCTATTTGCATTATCATCACAGAGAGAGGGATAGGAGACAAAGAATTTATTTCAAAAGGGATTGGGGTCATTTGAAGAACTTTTTTTCTTTTCCATTATCTTTCCCTTTTGGGGAGGACAGAGGGGCAAGGATCACTGTTTCTTAATTCAAGTTACGTAAAAGCTGCAAAGCCACCAAACCACGATCTAAATGTTCCGCCAGAATGCAGGATGGAGAACTGTTCTCTTTGGTGGCTAATAATGGTCAGTGGTTTTCTTTTCCTTTCTAACTTAGTATGGGGTGTGCCTGGTTTGGGGTCTGGCTTGGGGCCATATGTGCGATCCGCAATCCAAGAAATTTTCTTGTTGGGTTGTGGATAGTTAGGAGAAGCATTCCAAGGAGCCAAGGCAATGCCAAAAGGGAAGGAAAATAAGGTCCATAGACAACAAGAAGGCAAGATGGAGATATAGAGCAGATAGGAAGACCAGGCAGGCACTGAAATTTGCATCTTTATTTTCAGATTTTCAGAAATGATAAGTAGGTTCAGGAGAAGGAAGAGCAAAATCAACCAAGACCTGTGCCTGTACAAAGTTTCAGTAAATGGACTTAGAGCCTAAAAAGCAGAGTAGAAAAGAGGATGAAAAAATAAACTTTCTTAATGACACAGCCTTATAAAAGTGAAAATGAAACTGTTTTCTTCAAGTCTTCTTTCTCCCCTCCTCTCTGCTCAAAATATTTCTGTAAAAGAGACTATGGGAAGTATTGGCTAAAGTAGAGTCCATTATTGAATTCTGTATTTGTTTCATTGTTTTCAACCCAAAATCAGCTAGCAAACTGCAACAGAAAAATCTGTTATTCAAAAATGCATGCTCCCACCAAGTCCTCCTGGGTCATTATCTTATTTTTATTTCTTTAGAAATAGAAAGAAATCTTACCTAGAAATGTTTAGAATATTGGTTGAGAAGTAATGGAAACAAATTTGTGTTTTCTGATACCAATCAACAGAGCTTTAGTACCACCAACTAGGTAGGTACCTAATAGCTCCATACAATACCCAATGAATGATTGTGGAATGAATGTCACCATTAATAATGTTGTAAGGGTTCTAATAGGGAGAAATTATTATATTACATATATATTATACCTATGTGTATATGTTCATCATTTGAAAAATAAGAGGATTAAATTCTATGATCCAGTGAACCTAAGATAATACAGATTTATTTTCTGACCTTCTTGTATTAGAGGCAACTAGGTAGTTTAATGGAGAGAATGCAGAGTCTAGAGTTAGAAAGTTGTTGTGGTTCAGTCATTTCAGTCAATTCTGGCTCTTCACAACTCCACTTAGGATTTTCTTGGCAAAGATACTAGAATGGTTTGTCAAAGACCAGAATTCAAATCTGACTTCATACGCTTACTAACTGTGTAACCTTGGACAAATTACTTAACTCTGCCTCAGTTCCTCAACTAAAATGAGCTGGAGAAGGAAATGGCAAACTACTCCAATATCTTTGAAATCCCCAAATGGGGTCATGAAGTTAATTGGACATAACTAAAAGGACTGAACAGCAACTAAATCCCAAGTCATCTAAGATTAAAACCTAAAAAAAAATTTTTTATCTTCCTTCTCCTATAATTTTCATATCCAATCAGTCACCAAATTTCATATTTTTTAATCTAAAATATCTCTCATTAATTCCTCCATTCTATTCTCACTGTTAGCACTAACGTTTATGCCTTTGATATTTTACAATGGATTTACTTCTATGACCTCTTAATTGGTCCCCCTGCCCGAAGTTTCTCTCCCATCATACAATTCTGTATGAATAAATATTGGATGAATGAATTCATTCAGATTAATGATACTAAAATACTAAATTTTTTTTATTTAGAATTTTTTTCACAGTATATATGCATGAGTAATTTTTTTTATAATATTATCCCTTGTATTCATTTTTCCAAATTATCCCCTCCCTCCCTCTACTCCCTCCCCCCGATGACAGGCAATCCCATACATTTTACATGTGTTACAATAAAACCTAGATACAATATATGTGTGTAAATACCATTTTCTTGTTGCACATTAAGTATTAGATTCCGAAGGTATAAGTAACCTGGGTAGATAGACAGTAAAATACTAAAATTTTAATAATAGATCAGGATGTGACCTTGAAGATTACTGGATTCCCTTATTATACATACAATAAAACTGAGGTCTAGAGAAAAAAAAATAAGTTTCTTAAGATCACATAACTGTCACAGTAACAAAATGAGGAATACCTTTGCTCAAAAAACTAGAAGAGCTCTCCACTCACCACAGGATAAAGTTCTAATATCTTACTCTGGTACCCAGAATTTTCCCATATGGCACCAACCAACATTACCAACCTTGTCTTGTACATATTGAAGTATTCCTACACTGCACTAAAAATGATCTAATTACCTGACACAACTTGCCTACAATTATATCACTTCTGTGCCTTTGTTCACACCAATCCCAGTTCCTGAAAAATCCATTTTCTGTCTTATTACCTATCCAAATCCTAACTACTTTTCAAAGCTAAATTTAAATCTAAATCCTTCTAGGAGGCCTTCCTAGAATTATACAGACTCTATCTGATTTCATAATTCATAATTTCATAAATTGCATTCATTTGGCAATTAGTTATAACCTTTTTAGACTGTTAGAGCTAAAAGGAGTTTTATACAATATCTAGCCCATCCCCCTCACTTTTACACCTGAAGCTTCACCTCTTGTCTTATTGCTATTTTGCTTTTCATGTAGTTATAATTTATCTTCCCAATTAGATTATAAGCTCCTTGAGAACAAGGAATACTTCCAATGCATAAAGGAATACCTCACAGTATCTTGTACCCCTAATTTATCAACAAATATTTGCTAGTTCTTTGAATAAAATACCTTGGCTGCTCTCTTTTTTTAATAAGAAACTTCATTTCTCTAATTTTACATGTATTATCATCATTTTATGACCTTATGGTATTAAAATATGTTGTCTCCTCCACTTCTAACCAAAGACATTGTTCTCATTTTGGAGCTTCATCCAACACTAAACACAACAAGATGTTGA
This sequence comes from Sminthopsis crassicaudata, assembly GCF_048593235.1. Taxonomy (NCBI): domain Eukaryota; kingdom Metazoa; phylum Chordata; class Mammalia; order Dasyuromorphia; family Dasyuridae; genus Sminthopsis; species Sminthopsis crassicaudata. Next base: position 173,366,253 of record NC_133617.1, on the reverse strand, counting down.
TAGAATTCATGACTTCAATCAAAAAGCTTGATCTCATTCATTCCATGACTTCTGTTTCTCTTTTGACATGAAGAGTCAACCTCTCTCTCTCTGTCCTCACAATGCTGAGATATAAATTCTTTCAACTCTGAAACATTTTAAGCAATTGCACCAAGCTGTCTATGACTCTGAAAGATTGAAAGTCAATTATTCTATTGAGGCAGTATTTTTTTTTTTTTTTTTTTTTTTTTTTTTGCTAAGCTTTTCAATGGATCTAGGACCAAGAGTTCCTTCCCTCAGAACAAATGAAAATGTTGAGCTTTTTTATTTTCCCCATATAAGGAGCTTTTGGCTATTAGGGACCAGTGATTTGGATTACCCTATTAGTACTGCTGAATCCACAGCTTATTATGACTCAGGCTTGTCTCGATATGCACCATAGAATAGGAATAAAGCACTTTCTTTTTTCTTCCTTCCTTTCTTCCTGTAATTCATACTCAATTCAACTTTACTTTGTTTAAACCACAGCATTTCACATTAGCCTGCAAGCTTGGACACAGCTGCCTGTTTTATTCTTTTGGCCTTTTGTTAAGCCAGGGTAAAGCTATATCTAATGGCTAATTCTCAAACTCTGTAAACCTGATACCTTGTTAAAGCTGAAATTTTAGATTAAATCAGCATGAAAATGCCTATTCCCCTGAGACCTCTAAATTATAGGCACCATAGTGCTTATATCTTGTTCTCCCCTCCCTGACACTCCTTTTAAGGAGTTCTTTCTCAGACTCTGTGAAACGTTAATTACTCTTTTTCACTAATAAAATGATTTAATTTTTATAAAGCAATGTTTCCCCATTTTTATTATATATTATATTTAATTCCTAATTCTAATAAGTGAATTGATTAAATACATACCAAAGAAATGATTGTTTCATGATTTCTTGATACACCATCTGCAGGAGTTGATAATAAGTGCCATCAATGATGCTATAGGGTTGAGAAGTAAAGGCAGATGTGGGGCTGGAAGGAATGGGTGGAGAATAGCTGTCTAAAGAGACAGAGGACTGAAAATATAATGACTTGACCCAGGTAATACTAACTATAGAAATGTCTCATAAAGAAGTACATTCACTGACCAAAGGTAGATGAGTTAGAAAACTCTTGTAAGTGAGGAGCAATCACTGAAAAAATGGGGAATGAAAAGGAAAGGGACCATGTAAATACCATAATAGTTATAACTGATATTATTTGATACTTTAAACTTTGTGAAATGCTTTTCTTACATTCCCTCATTTAATGTTCATATCTCAAATTCTTTCATAATAATGCTTTGTGAAGTGAACCCTATAGGTGTTATACTTACTCATTTTATAAATGAAGGAAATGAATAGAACTAAGTAAGTATTGGGGATGAAATTTGAACCCTGGTGTTCCTGATTTCAAGTCCAGTATATCATTCACTATTCTTGACTTGCAAAAAGGATTCCCCAAAAGAGTTCAGGAGAAGATAGAATACCAGATCAATTTTCACATTACTGAAAAATGAACAGTTGCAAATTGGTATTGAGAAATTGTTGCCAGAGCGTCGCAATTTAATTCAACACATCTTTATTAAACTCCTAATACAAACAAGGCAGTGAAATTATAAAAGAAGAAAAAAAAGCAAAGAAAGTTCCAACTCTCAAGAAACATTTCTTCTAAAAAGGCAGGAGAAGAACTTGTCTAACAAGAAAAGGCAGGATCTTCTTAAGCAGACAATGAAGAGTGACTAGATCAGCTCTGAGATAAAACAGAAGCAACTATAATTGATCACTACATCAAGTCTTTTCAAAATGCACTTAGTGACAAAATCATTTGCAACACTTGAGAAATGTCTACTCATATATTTTTGAAACTCTAAGACTTTTTGTTCACTAGCATAGAAACTGTGCATTGAAAATTTGTAAATGTGAAAGGTATCAGAGAAAAATAAAAGGAAAAAGAGCAAAAGGAGGAAAAATCCCTTATCACCTTGGATAGTAATTACCAAAGTCTTAAGCTAGAAAATCTTTTGCCTAAAAATGTGTATAGATACACACACACACACACACACACACACACACACACACACCCCTATATATATATATATATATATATATATATATATAGGTGTGTGTATATAAATACCTATATGTATATATGTAGGTAGTGTAACTATCCTCTTGCAGGGGGTGCCATAACAAAAATTCCTCTGGAATTTGTAAGTTTTCTCCATTTAGGAAGAGAGAAGATCTATTTTGGGGCACACTGGGGAAATATTAGAGGTTTTCTTGAACTTTGGGGACTTGAAGAAAACAAGGAGTAATGGAGAAAGAGATAAGCATTGTTCCACAGCCATGATTCTAAGCAACAGCTGGTGTCTAATATCTCTTCAGTTCTTTTCTGTCAAGAAATGGGCAAGCTAGAAGATTAGTGGAAAGAACCAAACTTGATTAAAAGAAGAACAATGAACATGCCATATCCTGCCCAAGTCTTGCTTCCACTTATGTTTTTCTTAAATCTATCCTATTAAATAATATATTTGCCAGATTTAATGCTATTTCTAATGAGCACCTGTAGAAGTAAAAGTTGGAGGTAAAAGTCTTATCCTTATGTTGCAGAGCATTCCTTTGTTTGGAGGTAAAAGGGCACAATGGGAGTGACCAATCACAGAGTTGGAGTAAATAAATATTTATTAAGCACATACTATGTGTGGGGAATTATGCTAAACCCTGGCAATACAAGAAAGTCATAAGCCAGTCTTGCCTTTAAGGACCTCACATCTATTAAAGGGAAGAAAAATATATATAACTTTAAAAAGCCAAGGAACACAAGGACACAGGGAAAGGTACCAGGTTGGGGGTTTGATGAAGTCTTGCAGCTGGGTGGGAAATAATCTGAGCAGGTGAGAGTGACATATCATCTTGCAGAATAATGAATTTCTGGAGATTATAGAGTCCAGGAGAGCAGCTGGATGAGGAATGAGAGGATGAATTCCCTGAGAGCTCTCCTTAAGAGATAAGAGAGATCTGGGAAGAACTCTCCAATGTCTACCCTCTACCTTCTCTTTTCAGAGGAAGAGGTCCTGGAGAAGGAGAGATGAGTTTTAGAGTCGATATAATACTATGCTCAGTACTTTACAATCAACTCATTTGATGTTCATAACAACCCTGGGAGGTAGGTGCTATTGTTACCCCCATTTTGCAAAGAAAAAATTGAGGCAAAGAGGTCAAGGTCACACAGTTTCTTAAATTTGCTGCCAAATTTGAATTCAGGTTTTCTTGACTCTAGACCCAGTACTCTAATGACTATTTATCTTGCTTCCATAAGTTTCTGGAGATGATGAAATTTAGACCAGTCAGGTGAAAATGAAGGAAATAAATATCTTTCCTAAGGAAGGATTATGAGTTCCACCCCCCAGTCCATTGTTAGAGAGCTTTGGACTTTAACTGAGGGCATAAGAAAGAGTCATTTCATAACTATCCTTCTAAGTATACAACTCTATGAATTCTGTCCCTATTATGTAAATATACCTCTAAGGACAGCTAGGTGTTTACAGTGGATAGAGTGCCAGACCGAAGTGAGGAAGACTCAATTTCCAGAGTTCAGATCTGACCTTAGATACTTACCACTTGTGTGACTTTGGGAAAGTCTGATCTTTATTTGCCTCAGTTTCCTCATCAATAAAATGAGCTGGAGAAGAAAACGGCAAATCACTCCAATATATTTATTTGCCAAGAAAATTTCAAATAGTATCACAAAGAGCTAGAGACAGCTGAAAAAAATGACTTAACAACAATAAGTTCTTAGATATAAATCAAATTACATATATATATTAAATATAATCAGAAATGTTTGAAATAAAAGTAAAAGTTAGTCTAGGAATATCTCCATCTAGACTTCAACAAAGTAGTAAGTGGTAAAAGGTGAAGATAGTGACAATAAGGGAAAGTCCCTTTCAGGTATCAATGAAGCAGGCTCTCCTTAAAAAAGATCTGGAGACTTTGAGCAATTTACTTGCTTAGGAAAGAGTAACTGTAATGAATTTGCCCCAGGTCACAATTTGTTTTAGTAGTTTGTCTTAAATCTCTCTTTTGCATAAGACCCAACAGGAATTTGGGAAATGAAGTAGAGATAGTCACCATAAATTAGGGTGAAATCCTTCACTAAGAGAACTCAACTCTAAACTAGGAAGAACATCTTTATCCCAGAGCCTTCTCTAACATTCCAGTAGAGAGTAGCCTTTTTCAGTCTAATTAGATACCTTCAATAGTTCTCTTTTCAATATATACTCTCTTTAACTCTATACTTAGTATATAAATTCTTAGTATTAACAGAGTTCTATCCCCTAATATTCTCCATATCCCAATGATTCTAACCTCCCAGCTTGCCAGTGTGCAAATCCCATTATTCCTTAGTACCAACTCTTTGCTCCTTTATTCCCACCCATCACAACCCTACTCCCATACGCCATGTTCCAACCCAAATCTACCTACCCTTTGTATTGTGCTCCCTGGAATTCCTGTTCCATTATTAACAAACTTATTTAAATATAAATCTTTTCCTTTCTCACTATTTCCAAACCTCTGCCATTCATTGACATATTGAATCCCTGGCAACCCTTTCTAGTACTGGTCACATTGTTTTTCATACCCTTAATTCATTGGTCAGGATAGGAGTCATAATACTAGTTCTCCAACGCCACTTCCAGATTCTTCCTCTACCACCATTACTCAGCAATATCTTTTCCTTTGAAATTTGGACTATATAAATTTGTCACCAAATTCAAATCTTAGTAGTCATTGTTTATCAGCTTCTTTGACATCTACCTTCTTTCCTCAATAAGTTCAGTGCCTGGGAATCTTTTTTTCCAGTCTAACTTCTACCCTCAACAAACATGTTATCATTGCAGTATAACTACATATTGGGGACTGAGCACAGAGAAGATATTACATTAGAACAGAAAGACAATTTTTTAAGAATCAACAAATAATTGTGAAGGAATTATTACGGAACAATTTCTATCATGCCAATCAATCATTCAATAAACAATATACATATTGATGTACTCTCATGGAACTTAATTTCCCAGTTCCTTATTCTACCAAATTCCCATGAGTTACTTCTCCATTCTACTTCAGCTAAACACAGGTGGTCATACTTTTGATCTTGCTTTCACTGACAGTGTTATACTGTCATATTCATGGACTCCTAATTCCTTTATCTGATTATAATCTTTAAATTCTAAATTCTTCTACTGATCTCATTGTCTTCCTCTTTGTCCAATAGTTTCTTTCTCTATCCTTCTTCTTTGTCTTCAGGTTCTTTCTGTCTACTGGTTCTTTCCTTATTGCCTACGATAATCTCATATCTCTAACATTAAAATGTGAGAAAAAAAATCTTAAAAAAATATATTTGCCTGATTTTACCAGCCCTATTAGCTAGTATCAGACAGGTGTCCTAACCTTCATTGCTAAACTACTTGAGAAAGCCATCTATGCTAGGTATCTCAAGTTTTTCTTTTTCACTTCCTTCTAATGATAGCTAACATTTGTATAGCATTTAATATGTTCCAGGTACAGTGTTAAACACTTTATAATTACTATCTCATTTGGTCTTTATCACAGCCCTGTAAAATAGATACTATTACCCCTGTTTTATAGATAAAAAACAGGCAAACAGGGGTTAAATGACTTATTCAGAGTCAGCCAGAAAGTTAAGTGTTTAAAGTCAGATATAAATTCAGGTCCTCTGGACTTTAAGCCCTCTGTTCTATCTGCTTACCACGTAGTATCTTACTCACTTCCTAGCATCATGGCTTCTAACTTCATCCTTCAACTAAAACTGCCCTATTCAAATTTACTAACGATTTCTTAATTTCTCAATCCTTATCCTCCTTGACTTCTGCAACCTTTGATTCTGTTGATCACCATCTCTTCATGGATAATCTCTCTTCTCTATGACTGATAAATAGGACAAGCCAAACCTCTTCCATCTCCTGCCTGAGAGGTGACAAACCTCAGAGCTGAAGCCATAAGGGAGTAAAACTACCAATCCTAGAGTAAGTGACTCTGCCCATTCTGAAAGAACTATAACACACCCAACGTAATAAACACAGTCATACCCAGCCAAAATTAAAGCTGGAGATGGTGGAAATAGCAGTTCACAATCAAAAGATGAGCCCTGAAAATTTAACTGAGTAAACCATTCAACATAGATGCTGCATCCTTTTTGTAACTAACTTAGTGGGACAAGCTACCTCCTCAATCCCCTTGCAGATTGACCTATCCAGCAGAGAAATTATGCTCTTTTAAGAAAAGAAGTCAGTTTAGCCACCTGCCTAGCTGAGATGGTGTGGTCTATGGGGAATCAGCCCAGCCTAGCAATGAACTGACTTGTCTATAACTAAAACCAACATCATCCACTTTGCAAAGACTCTCCAGAGAAAGAAAGGACATTGAGATCCTCCAATTTTATAGTTGTGAATTACTTTGGACATGTGTTCCTTATACTTATGTCATTATACTAAAAGTTTGTGCCCATTCTTCCTCCCAGAAACTGTGTGTTCTTGGAAATGATCACATCCCAGCCAGGGTTTTTGTGGGGATGGCAATGTTTTGTAACTACTCTTTTGGGAACAGTCATGTGTTTTGAGTAAATATCTTCTCTGAGAGATAATTGAACCTATTGGCTGATTCTTGAACTATAATTATAGAAGTACTTTCCCACCGGGACCTCAATATGACAATGTGACTGCTATTGGGAATAGAGCCCAAAGAGAGTGCTTCATTTAAAAAGGTAGGTATTCTTAAGAGTCAATGTTAATCTATGAAAGTACTTCCATGTAAAGGGCCAGAATTCTGGAGAAATTCTTACAACAAGGTGTTAACACAGTGGAATTGATAAGAGAATGATTATCTAGTTTAGCATGGTGATTAATAGTTCTCTAGTTCAGTATGATTGATTTAATCTTACAACAAATAATGGTTCCCTGGTGATACAATGATTGGCTTATACTCAGTATGATGAATGGTTTTAATTGTAATAGAGTATTTAAGAGGTCAGAGTCAGACCTAGAGAGAACTGGAATAGACTCAGAGAATACAAAGGACTGGAGGCCTGGACTCAGGGAGACTTCAAGACAGAGACCGTTGTGGTGGTCCTCCTGCCTACCCCACAGAAACCAAGACACATTCCAAAGGACCTCCAGAAAGCTGACCCGGCCCCAGGCAAGGAGACAGACTGTGAAGGAGATAATAATGATTTTGGACTGGACTTTAACCTCTTGTGGTGATTACTCTGCTCAAACAAAGGTCCAAAGACCTCCAGAAAACCAACCAGAACCTTACACTTCTATGGGAGAATTTCTATCATATCACTCATTGGTTGATCAACCAATTTATTGAGCAACTGCTACACTCCAGACACTATGCTAGGTACTTCAGAAAAACAAACAAAAAACAAAAAACAAACAAACAAAAAAGAAAAACAATCCCTTTTTTCAAAGAGCTTACATGCTCTCTGTAGTAACAAAACACAAGTGCACATGCACATACATACATACTCATTTTATATATTACACATGATATACACATATATGTTCACACAAATGTAAAGTCATAGATACATAGATACACACAGAAAATAGGGACTGGCATTTGAAGGGATCAAGAATGGCTTCATGCCAAAGGTGGTAAAAATGGTTTAGCTATTCAGCATTGTGAGGGAAGCTAAGGGAGCTGAAAATCCTTGAGGAAATAGTGCCAAGTAGTTGGGTTTCATGTAATGAGACACAAATGCAAGAAAGTTTGGAACATGGGAATGACTGAAAAAGGAGGTCCTAGTAAAATAATGCAATAGGGTTCCTGGGCAGAGAGAAGAGATCATAAGAAGAGAGTGGACATTTGGGATTGGAGGAGGACAGATGATTAAATTATCCAATAAAGTTCCTTCACTTATTTAACAAGTATTTATTAAGTACTTGTGATGAGGCAGGGAATACAAAGGTAAAATGAATAGCAATTGATACCCTCAAGGGGCTAACATTATTCTAGCAGGAAAGAAGTACTTGCTATATACCAGGAACTGTGATAAGTGCTTTACAAATATTATCTCATCATAAAAAGAGAAAAGGACCCACACATGTGCAAATATGTTTGTGGCAGCCCTTTTTGTAGTGGCAAGGAATTGGAAATCAAGTGGATCAGTTGGAGATTAGCTGAATAAGTTATGGTATTTGGATGATATGAAATATTATTGTTCTATAAGAAATGATGACCTCAGAAAGCCCTGGAGAGCCTTACATGAACTGATATTAAGTGAAGTGAGTAGAACCAAGAGAACATTGTATATAGAAATAATAAGATCATGCAATGATCAGCTCTGATGGATGTGGCTTTTTTTCAACAATGAGATGATCCAGGCCTTATCTAATAGACTTGTGATAGAGAGAGACATCTGCATCCAGAGATTGTGGGGACTGAAAGTGGATCATGACATAGTGAAAAAAAAAAACTATTGTTGTTTGCTTGTTTTTTATTTTTGTCCTCTTTTTTTCTTTTTGATCTGATTTTTCTTGTGCAGCAATGATAAATGCAGATATATATATATACATATATATGTGTATATATATATATATATATATATATATATATATATATATATAGAGAGAGAGAGAGAGAGAGAGAGAGAGAGAGAGAAAAGAATTGTATATGTTTCACATATATTGCATTATTTGCTGTCTGCGGGAAGGAGTGGGGGAAGGAAGGGAGAAAAATTTGGAATACAAGGTTTTGCAAGGATAAATGTCAAAAACTATCTTTGCACATATTTTGAAAATAAAAGGCTATTATTAAAAATAATACCAGGTGGAAGAGACACTGTTGCCAAATAAATTTTAAGAAAAAAAATTATCCTGAAAAAAATATTATCTTAGCTGATTGTCACAACAATCTGGGAGGAAGGTGCTATTTTTATCTCCACGTTGCATTTGAAGAAACTGAAGTAGACGGAGATTAAGAGACTTGACTAGAATTACACAGCTAAGAAATGTCTTAGGGTGAATTTGATTTCAAGTCTTCCTGACTCTAGCTTAATACACTATTAGGTGTTAGGTGGCCTAGCAGGCTATTTTCCAACCCTGTGCTCTAGGCTTTGGGTACCATAGGGTGAATGAACAAAGTCAATTTAGGAGACATTGGGCTAAAGAGTGATTCTCAGCTGGCAGCATGTATATCCCTGCCCAGGTCAGTACAGCAGACAGTGTGCCTCCTCTTGCTTCCCTCATTGCCCAGAGCAGATTTCCAGAGAAGAGATAAAATTCAAACAGAAACCCTTAGTGATAAGGTCAAGTTAGTGCCTTGTTAGAACTATAGCATGCCGATCACAATCAAACCGCCTTTACTCAGCAAACAGTGGGAACTTTTAACTCACCAGGGAAGGATTTGCTGAGTGAGATGGTACTTTGTGAATGATCTGATGACCACCCAGGAAAGTGAGAAAAGTTATCCCCTAGCATTACTTCCTCTATAAACTGCTATTTGGGGTGGAGCTGTTTCTGATAGCATTTTGTTCTCTCTGCATTTTCCCTTTCTTTTTTTGGATGATCTATTTAACTGTCCAGTACTGTACAGGAAAAATGCTATGCTCCTAATACTCAGAATATAATAATCAAGCCTAGGGAAGAAGGAGAAGGCTGCAAAGACTTGTTGTTTTAGAAGTAGATGGTCAGTTTTTGAAATGTACAAAATAAAATGCATAGGAATACAAAGAAAACCAATTATATTAAAATGCATTAAAAAAGTAAAAACAAGTTCATTAACTGCAAATTTAGCTATTCTTTATACAATGATCTTTTCTATAGCATATCTGGTAAATATTTCTCTAATATGCAATCTAATTGCATCGATAAAAGTTTGTCATTTTTAAAATTATGTCTGCCTTATGACTCCATTTAGGGTTTTCTTGGCAAAGATACTGGAGTGACCTCCAGATCATTTTACAGATGAGGAAACTGTGCCAAACACGGTTAAATCATTAGACATTAGACCCTTAACTGACTTTCCCAATGTCACTCAGCTGGTAAGTGTCTGAAGCTGAATATGAATTCATATCTTCCCGACTTCAGGTCCACAGCCATATTTACTGTACTAGCTCCCCAAAGATAAATATTACTATACACAAAACATTAAAGACCAATATGAAAAGTCTTCTTATCCAATCCATCTCTTTTATGTTTAGGGACTTTCATATTCCTGTTGATGCATTCCTTATCCCAAAGATTCTAGCCTCCCAAATCTGCATTTTCATTCTATTTTAATCATATTTAAGAACAGTCATCCCTTTAATTGTACCATCACCAGTGTCAATAATAATTATAATCATTTCTATCATCTAACACTGAAATGTATGGCTTGACATGTATAACCATCTTTCCTTTCATTTCTCATCCTACTTTACTCCTCCTTTGTCTTCAATGTGACATGTAGTAATTTGCCTTTCCCTGCTTTCCGAGTTCACCATCCCTGATCTGTTCTCCTTTGAAATCTTGATTCCAATAAATTCAACTTTCACTTCCCTCTATCCTGAGATCCCTCCCTTTTTCCCTGTTATTTTTCATAGTTTTCTAAATTTCAGATCAGGATTACTTCCACCATCCTTCTTCTCCATTACTACTATTGGCCACTTCAATGCCCTTCAATGCATCATACTGACTGCATCCACTGTAAAATGATGTTGGGTAACTTCAACCGGGCTAACTTCAACACTCTACAATAATCTCCTGACTTCATTAATCAACTTTATTTAGATAGTTCCTAAGTCTACATAGCCAGCTCTATTCTCTTTACTCAGTATCATTTGTATCTTACCTCTTGATTATTGAGTATCTCAACTTAGTTGGATTAAATTCAAGATGTGCAAAAGAGAACCCATAATGCTACACTTTCTTCAGACTTTCCTGTTTCTATCCATGGCTTTACCATCTTTTCAATCAACCAGGTTGGCAAATTTGGAGTCATTGTCAATTTTTCTTTATCCATTATGCTCCCATACACATATGCTGCTAGTCAATTCTACCACCATATTTTTCCATTCTCACATCCACCAACCTGATTCAGAGTCTCATGAGCTTTCACTTATTCTACTGCAGTAGTCTTAATTAGTGTCCTTGTGTCCAGTTACTTCCTTCTCCAAACCATTCTGTAAATACCTACTAAATAGATATTCTTAAAATGTAAGTCTAGCCACATCAGAACCCTACTTCATCGGCTCTTTAGAGTCTATAAGAAAAAATACAAGTCGCTTAACATTTAAATCTAGCTACAACCCTATTTCTACCGAGATTTCTCATTACTTGCTTTCATACATTATATGTTCCTGCCAAAATGGCTTACTTATTGCTCCCTATACATGACAGTCCATATTCTACCTCCATGCCTTTCTTTTTTTTAATTTATGAAATAAAACAAGGATTTCTATAACAATACAATAAAAAGATGATTGCACACAAAACTGCAAATATACTATACACTACTCACTATTCCTTTTATATAAACATAATTACCATGTAATTTTCTTTTCTTTTTTTCTTTCTCCCACCATACTCTAGAGATAGCTACCATTAAATACAAATATATATGTTTAATTATTCTAAACATCAGTTCTTTTTCTGGATACAGAGAGCATATTTCTTCATATATCTTTTATAATTACTTTAAGTAGTTACAATAATCAAAATAATTTATTCATTCGGTCATTCTCAAAAAACAATATTACTGTTACCATAAATAATGTTCTCTTGCTTTGCTCTTCCTTATTTCATTCAAATCTTTCCACATTTTTTTTTAAGATCATTGAATTCATCAGTTCTATCACAATCACATAGCACAGTTTGTTCAGCTATTCCCTTATTGTTCAGGGATTCCCCAATCCCTGAAATTTCTAGTTCTTTTTCACAACAAAGAGAGATGCTAAAAAACTGGAACATATAGGTTCTCTTCCTGTTCCCCTAATCACCTTTGGAAATAAACTTAGTAATGTCTTTCTATAGGATGCCCCCCATCCTTATCTAGAATGACTTCCCTCCTCAATTCAACATCTTAGAATCCTAAGCTTTTTGGAAAGCTCAGCTAACTTGCTACAGAATAGAGGAAACCTTTTGATCCCCCTACTATTTGTGCCTCACCTGTGGTTGTTGAGCTCATACTGATCTGCTTACAGTCAGACACACCGTTCTTTGACTTTAATATAGCGATGTCATTTTGGTCTTCTTCAAGAATTAACCAACTTGTCAACTACTGGTCTACTTATCATTTTATTTGTTTATGTCCCCTTAAAAATACAAGGCCCTTGAAGACAAGAAAAATTTGTTATACTTTTCTATCCCTAGGGTGAAGCACAATACCTTTAATTTATAAAGATTTCAACAAATGCCTATTGAATGAAATTCATTGGGGTGTGTGTAAGGAAAAGACAACCTTCTGTCTAGACTTTTGTAACTAGATTAGCACCTTCCAACAATAACAGAGACAAAATACCCAATGCTTATAAGTTCAGCTGGTGGATCAATTTACCAGTTATAACTCAGAGTTTAAGACTGTAATCATTGAGTTCCTGAGTCTTTGCCATCTACAAGTTGTTAGTGGAAATAGAAAACTAGTCCCTCCCCCTGACTTTCATCTTGGTCATAATCAAGAAAACAAATCAAGTAAATTGTAAAACCATTCATGTATATTGAATTTGTGCCATTTCCTATTTGACTTTTAACCTTTCAGATGGTTAATCCCATAGTCTTCAAAGACTGCACTAATAAAAACTGACCTATGAGCAGCACTTTAAAGTATATGTAAAGCACATCATATATACTTTATCTTTTTTTAGCCTTACAATGATATTGTGAGTTTGGTGCCATAAATATTATTTTTTGTTTTATAAATAAGGAAATTGAGGATCAAATACAATTAAGCAATTCAAAAATAGATATACAACTACTCAATACTGAGGATGGTAGGAAGATGATGGAATTTGAATGCAGGTGTCACCTGATTATAACTCTTAACTACACTTATAACACTAATGCTCTTCTCTCCTTCTCCCTCCCTTCCTCTCTCCCCCTCCCTTCCTCTCCCCCTCCCTTCCTCCCCTCTCCCTTTCCCCCCCTCTCCTCCTCCTCCTCCTCCTCCTCCTCCTCCTCCTCCTCCTCCTCCTCCTCCTCCTCCTCTCTCTCTCTCTCTCTCTCTCTCTCTCTCTCTCTCTCTCTCTCTCTCTCTCTCTCTCTCTCTCTCTCTCTCTCTCTGTCTCTCTGTCTCTGTCTCTGTCTCTCTGTCTCTGTCTCTGTCTCTCTCTCTGTCTCTTCTCTCTCTCTGTCTCTCTCTCTCTCTCTCTCTCTCTCTCTCTCTCTCTCTCTCTCTCTCTCTCTTTCTCTCATTTTCTACTTGAATCGATTATTTTCAATTTGTAAAGAGCCCACTATTAACCGAAAGTATTGTTTGCTTGCTAGAGTAAAGGTTATACCAAAGTTAATGCTCAAAAGAGAACTAGGTGGGTTATTGCAAAAGCAGTTTTAAATTATACTAAGACATTTGGGACACACTGTACAGACAGCTCTTGACTCTTGAAGCTCTTGAAACCTAAGTAGTATCCGCTCAATATTATTATTAAGTTACTGACAAAAAATTGATAAGCTAAGCACTTTTATTTCCCCTAAAGATCTAGGCTACCCTATTGGGAGTTGTACTTTAACATAGCTGTAAAAAAAAAAAAAAAAAAAAAAACCAACATAATTCTTCATTCCTGTTTGGGTGTATTTCAATTTTAACTCAACATGCAAAATCTATTCTTTCAATATTCACAATCAAATTTTCAAAATTTTTTAAATTTTTAAAAAGTCACAAGAGTCAAAATCTCCTTTCCTCCCTTCTCCAACCATAGCACATTCCATGGTTAAAACATTTGAAGGGAGAGTGTTTTTTCACAGTTTTCACTGGCATGGGGAGTTCCCAGTGAGAAAACTCCCTCTATCAATACAAATAGGCAATCTGTTGTGCAAAATGAGGTTTCAGAGAGATGGTTGGAACACTGAGAAATTAAGTGACATTCCTAGGATTGTAAACCAGTATATTCAAGGAGTAGGGCTTGTACAATCATCTTCCAGGCTTTGAGGCAAGTACTCTAGCCATTATGTAATGCTCTTTCGATGACTAAGGCTTAGATTTCTTAATTCCCAGCATAAAGTTTCATTCATTATATAGGTGCAATTAATACATTTTGTATAATAGAAATGGTCCTTAAAAGTTATTTGTAAACCAAAAAGTTTTTAAGCAAATACTTTTAAATCCACTAAAGAAATTATCTAAATGAATTCATTTATAAAGCAATAAATCACTTTACAATTGATATTTTATAAATTTGGATTTTCAGATATTGGGATTGTTTAAAGTTGATCTGCTCTTATCTCCCACACTGTGGTTCTTCCCAAATTTATTATTTATAAAGTGGGTTTTTAGTAGTTACAAAATCCTTTCACATCTATTCTGTTATTTGTGGAGTATAGCAGAGAAACTGAGAAATAGGAGTTACTGATTGCTCAAAGTCACACAGTCAGAAATTGAGTCAGAATAAAAACTGAAGTCTTTTAATTGTACATTTATCGTTCTTTGCATGATAATGCACTGGTCATTTGAAGGCCTATTTAGTGAAAATTGTTGAATGGAAATCTACTAAAGACTTTGTTACCTTTGAAAACAGAAAATATTTTATACTATCTATTTCTATTATTAATTTTCTATCTAAAGTAGGGGGTCTGTGAATTTTATACAGTTTTAACAACTTTTAAAAATATAATTGTATTCTACAAATTTCATTTTATGCATGTAAAACCATGATTCTAAGATGGAGTATATTGGCTTCTACAGATTGCCAAAGAGTCCCATAACACCAGAAAAAGTTAAGAACTCTGGTTTAAAGGAGAAAGCATTTGACATAGCATGGATTCTCTGGGAGGGAAATCTTGTTATTATGACCTAAATGTTATTCTTTGGTGCCAGGTACTACAGACTAGAGACTGAAAGAATACAGGTGGGCTCCTGCATACAATTCAGTGTTACCTGGAATTGGGCCTAGATCAAGATCACCCAATATTCTCATTAGTATAAAAGAGAATAGCTTTCTACCCTTCTAAATTACAGGATATCATCTGTAGATGACCCCAGACTTATAAGTGCCTTGTCTATTTACTGAGTTTGACAAAAATCCTCTTTTGCTAACATTCAGGATATAATGGAAGACATATTTTACCTTCCTCCCCAAAACACACCTGTGTGTTTATTGGAATAGAGAAATACTAGTAAGCAAATTCCTTCTGCCAATGGAGATCTGCAATTTATAACCATAGAGAGTTGCCTAGAGCTCCTTGGAGTTTACACAATTTACCCAGGTTCACAAATCTATGTTGTATGAGAGACAAAAACCTCAGCCCAGATTTTCCTAGATCTAAGTCCAGTTTACTTGTTGAAACTGTATTGTTAGTTAAAAAGACTTTTCTTAATAGTGTGATTTTCAAAGGCCAATTTAAATATATAGCTGTGTGTGTGTTTGTATGTGTATATGCATATATATGTATATATAAATTCATTGCTATTTTAATAATTTCTGAAACATATTTTATGTATTTAAATCAATATTTTAGCTTGTACTACACTCTTTAAAGTTAACAGATTAGTGCTTATATTACAAAGAATAACTAGGAAGTTTATTAAGGAGGCTCTCAATGCTTTTGTGATACTAAAAAAGTCATTAAAGAGCTTGGTGTCTCAAATAACTTTCTGAGATTGCCTAGAAGTTTCGAACAATAGCAGAATTACTCTGGATTTTTGAAAGGTATCCCATTAAGGCACAGGCTGTGGCTAATGCACTGGAGCTGGAAAACTATGAGTATGGATCCAGGGGTGCCACATATTTCCGTCATGCAAAGATGTATCTGGCTAAGTTGGGAGGGACCTATTTACAGGTTGATCACAGAATGATGAATTTTTTTTTGGCCACAATAATTTTTGAAGAACATCTATTTGTGGGTACTAATTTGTGGGTAAGTTGTGTGTACTAATACAAAAAAAAATCACCAATTCTAGAAAAATGTATATATGCCAAGAATGTTTCTCTTTGTATCTCTCTGTGTCTCTTTCTTATGTATTTGTATAAATCTCTTATTTAGAGATATTGATATAAATGTAGATATATACATATACACGTTTATGTATATATTACTTGAAACAAGAGAGAATAAAGATTTATGTTACTTTTTGAGTAAGGCAATAACATAGTCATATGTTGGGTTTTGGAGGGGTTTCCACTTAATGATATTATCTTTTTCCCAATTATATTTAAAGACAGCTTTCAGCATTCATTTTTGTAAAATTCTGAGTTCAACCCCCCCCCAACCTTTCCTCTCATCTCCCCAAGATAGCAAGCAATCTAGTATAGATTATACATGTATAATCATATTAAATATATGTCTACATTAGTCATGCTGTGAAAGAAAAATCAGAGCAAAAGAGAAAAACCATCAGAATGGAAAAAAAAGTAAAAATTAGTATTCTGTGATCTGCCTTCAATATCTGTACTTCTTTCTCTGGGTGTGGATGGCATTTTTCATCCTAAGTCTATTAGAATTATTTTGGATCACTGTATTACTGAGAAAAGCTAAATTTATCATAGCTGATCATCACATAATCTTGCTATCACTGTGTACAATGTTTTCCTGGTTCTGCTCACTTCACTTAACAACAGTTCATGTAAACCTTTTCAAGTTTTTTTGTTTTTTGTTTTTTGTTTTTTGCAATCTGCCAGTTTATCATTTCTTATAGAATTATAGGATTCCATTACATTTATATAGCACAATTTATTCATCCATTCTCCACTTGATGGGCATCCCTTCAATTTCCGGTTCTTTGCATAAAAAGAGTGACTACAAACATTTTTGTACCTATAGGTCCTTTTCCCTCTTTTATGATCTCTTTGGGATACAGCCCCAGGAGTGGCACTGCTGCATCAAAGGATATACAGTTTTATAGCCCTTTGGGTATGGTTCCAAATTGCTCTCCCAAATGTTTGACTTATTTCACAACTCTATGAACAGTGCATGAATGTCCTAGTTTTCCTGCATTTCTCCAACATTTATCTCCCTTGTCATCTTAGCCAATCTAATAGATATGAGAGGGGTACCTCAGAATTATTTCAAATTGCATTTCTCTAATAAATAGTGATTTATAGCATTTTTATATGACTATAGATGGCTTTAGGAATATTACTTTGCCAGCTATATGATAGATAGATAGATAGATAGATAGATAGATAGATAGATAGATAGATAGATAGAGACAAACACAGACAGACAGACAGATAGATACTGATACAGACAGACAGACAGACAGACAGATAGATAGATAGATACAGATATATAGACAGACAGCAGAGAGATGATACATAAATAGATAGATAGATAGATAGATAGATAGATAGATAGATAGATAGATAGATAGAGACAGATATAGATAGATAGATAGATAGATAGATAGATAGATAGATAGATAGATAGATAGATAAAGTAGGTAAGTAGATAGACAGACTGAGTGACTGAGTGTTTATTAATCTCTTACTATGTAACAGGTATCGTACTAAGCACTTTGGGAATACAAGCACAAGCAAACAAGATATTCCTTAACCTCAAGAAGATTACATTTTAATGAGAAAAGATAACAATTATGTGAGAAGAACTGGAAATCTAGAGAGAGTAGAGTATTATCTCTCTGAAGATAGGTACCTGGAAAGAAAGTGGAGAAGAAATGCAAAGAGTAAGTTTAGTGGGAAGTGAACTGAGCACAGTTAGGGACTTTTCTGAAATGTTGGGTCCAACCAAGGGACATCAATCAAAAAAGTATAATCTCAAGTTAAAGGTTTTTTGTTTTTTTTTTTCCCCAGGATAACAAGGCAATTGGTAGAGTTTAAAGAAGTCTAGAGAATGAGTTGAGCAGGGAATGAAGTATATATTGGAAAGAGGGGAGACAAAGTAAAGAGACCAGTTAAGATGCTACAGAGTTTGAATTTGAGTGGTATCCTTGTGATTGAATATAGTTGGAGGAAATGTTCAGAAAGATTTTGAGATTATGATACTGGGTAACTGGAAAGGTAGTAATGTCATTAACTGAAATAAGGAATTTAGAAAGAGATGTGAATTTGGAGAGAAAGAAAAGTTCTATTTTGGGTGTGTTGAGCCTCTATAACATTCAGTTGTGACTGTTCATCATCTCAGCATATCACTCTTAAATAAGGGTTCTTACATAATTGGTGGTATGGGAAGGGAGATTAGGACTAGTCATATAAATCTAGGCCAGAAATTCTTACCCTTTTTGTGTCATAAACTCTTTTGACAAGATGGTAAAGCCTATTACTATTGAGGATTATGACCTAATTCATAATTGAAGAAAAAGCCAAAATCTAATTAGACTTTCATGAAAATAAAGATGTATTTTCCTCACAAAAATTTGTGGGATCCTTGAATTTTTTCCATGAGGACTGCAGATTAATAATTTGTAATCAAAGTGTAATCTGCTGAGATGATAATTGAATCTATGAGATTTAGTGAGATCACCTAGCTATCCAGTGTAGACAGAGAAGAGGGCCCAGGAAAGAGCTCTGAGCAGTCATATTTAAGATAGTGATCCAGCAAAGAAAATTGAAAAGGAACCATCAGACAGATGCAGGGAGAACCTAAAGAAAATAATAAAATAAAATCCTTAAGAGAGAATTTCCAGGTGGTTAACAGTCAGACAGTTGCAGAGAGATCAAGAAAGAGTACTTAAAAAAAAAAAAAAAAAAAAAAAGTCATCGTATTTATAAATTCGGCAAGCTTCTTTACATACTTCCTTAGAAACTTCCTTCAACTTAAATCAATGATCAACTTAGAATCAAGACTATTAGAGCAGAAAGGAACCTTAAAGATCATTTAGACCAAGCCTTTCACTTTAGAGATGATGAAGCTGAAATTCAGAGTTTCACAATCACATAGTTAGTAACATGCAAAAGGAATCCCAATTTCCTCCCTTTTTTTTCAACTTGTTATACTGTAAGCTCAGGTCAGCTCTATTTCCTGAAAACTCAATGAACCTCATATAAGATTCCAGAAACACACTGAATGGCATCAATCTCCTTGGACTCATATGCTATGTTAACAATGGTAATCATGATGTATTTGCCCAGCAAGTGAATGTCTACATTAGTTTCCTTTTGGTAACTGTGATTAATTCAAGAATTAACCATGGCAGTCCTTCCTTGCTGTTCCTATAAGGGATTAGGAAAGCAGTAAAACTCTAAGTCTTAGGGATGTACTTGCAAAACACATTCAGGTGAAACTCTGCTGTCCAGATGGAATAGCTTTAAGGAAATGAATGATTGCTTACAGGCCACAGGATGGTAATTGATATACTCCTCAAGTGTCTTTGACTAATGTCCTTTGTCTAACATTTCATCTGGTCTACAATGTGTTCAATTTATCATGTCAGGCCTACCTCCACTGAAGGACAAAAGACTGATGAAATAGGACCTTAAGAGACAAGATGACCTGATCATATCATGCTAGTGATTTCTCTATTAAAAAATAAGTGTGTAATACTCCCTAACTGTGTGACCCTGGGCAAGTCACTTAACCCCGATTGCCTCAGCAAAAACAAATAAATAAATAAATAAGTGTGGTCAGGTTAGTATTGATCTTAAAACACCATTAATGAGCATGGGATTTAAAAATTGGTCAACTGATCCCATTAAGGAAGGACAGAAGGCAATTAACTATTTTCTTATATAATATGAAAAACAAGTGTTAAAGCAAAAAGCAAGAATGGGTTGAGATGCATTCATTAACTAAAGGCTCCATCATGCCTTTCTGAAGAGAGTACCTTTTTCTTTGTGCCAATCAACTAACCAATCAATCATTCAATCAACTGACAACATCATAGAATGGGACAACAGAGACCACCATATCTTGGTGTATTGTACTTCTGTGTACTGTAATGTGCAACAAGATGGATTTTCATAAAGGACACCAGTTTATGAATCAAAGAAAAAAATAAGGGAATCCTGAACTGGCCAAAAAAAAAAAAAAAAAAAAAAAAGAACAATCTGTAAATCAAATATAAGGAGTTACCTACTCAAACTTGGCATGAAATATACAAAAAGGCAGAAGAATACTCTCTCTGCTTTACTTAATTTCTCAGCCTTTCAAGGACATAGGAATTACATCGTCCAAAGCTTCTTTACATGCGGGTTATGAGCCACATAACCAAATGTGATATTTTTTTTATTGCCTATACACCCAAGATCACATAAAAATTTCCCTGGCAAAAGGGATTGCAAGTGAAAAAAGCTTAAAAAGTCCTGTTGTTCTGGGGTGTGTGTGTGTGTGTGTAAAATAGTTGATTTTTCAAATAAGCAATGAGGTAATGATTAATCTCTTAGAAGATACTGATTCCAAGAGAGGAGAAAATTCAATTCAATACAAACATTTAATAAACAATTTCTATATGTAAGGAACTGAGGAGACAAAGACACTGGAAAATGGTTGTTGATCTCTAGGAACTCATATTCAGCTGGGGGAAATACAGCATACACAAAAAAGAGAATTTTTTATTTATTTATTTATTTTTTTTTTTTTTTTGAGGAAAAAAGATGTTGGAGCACTGGTGAATGAAAGGATCAGAAAAGGCCTCATGTAGGAGTATCTAAGATGAGCTTTAAAGCAAATTAGAGATTATAAGAGGCAGAGGTGAAGTGGAAGAGGCATCTTTAGGAAGAGGCACAGGGCATCTTTAGGAGGCTAATGTGGAAGGAAAGAAAAACCAGGAATAAACCTGACAACAAAGGTGAACAAGCTAAGTGAAATGGGAAAACTCAGGACAGTTAATGATTTACATGCATACAACACTTTTCAAATACAACTAGTACAAGTATCATTATCCCCATTTTACTGATAGGGAAAGTAAAGGTCAGAGAGGGCAAACAACTTCCCTAAACTAGTAAAAGTTAAGAGTCAGATCTTCTACCTTCAAGTCTAGTGAACTTTCCATTAACTCTGGAACAACCACTATTACTTAATCAAACAAATAGCAGCATCCATACACTAGCACTCTATTACAATTATTGATAACCCAATTCAGGTGTGCATTTAAGGAAAGATTAAAAGGAATAAAAGGAACTCGGCAAACATATAATGGGTCTGACCATTCTGGTTGCCTTAATCATTGAAGAAGACACTGATATGATCAGTTTGGCCGTAGTGGGGGTGCAAATGATTCTAGTTTTGAGCTTGTAGGCACAGAGCCACATGCAAAAAGTGCCAAAGAGCTCATTAAGGTGGATAAAGGAGACCTACAGTAAAAGTCCTCAAAGGATATGGTGGATAGAACAAATGCTCTCCCAAACACAGCTGCAGGCTGTCAAAATCCCCAGCCACACTTGATGAGCAATGGCAGGGAGCAGCAAGTAGAGACAGCATTCGGTGCCACGAGGGGAAAGCAAGCCCCAGCTGCATGGCCCTGCGCCACTGCTCTGCTGCCTGCACCTGCTGCTCACCCAGCCCTGCACACTCACCTGATGTCTTCCCCACATCCTGGGAGGCTGTGTTTGCTTTAATACTCCCTAGGAGGGGAGGAGGGAGAAGGGCAGGTTCTTTCCAGAAAGAGCATTATAACTGGAAGGCATACTAAGTCTTACATTGTGGTTAATAATAAATCTCTCCTCTTAAAAAAAAAAAAAAAACAAAAACTCAAAAAGGGCAGTCTTTGGGGAGGTATTAGGAAATGAGCTTATTAATTAATCAGGCACTTCATTGTGGAGATTCTTATGATCTGATTTCTACTAAGAACATAAACACATTACTCAATGCAACTTTTCCTGGCTTTTCTTAGGTCTCAGTCAGCAGCCAAATAAAATTCCCTCTTTAATCTTATAGATGATGTTCAATACACTAAAGCAATCACTTTCTTTGCTCTGGTCCAAGAACTAATCCTCACAAAGAAGCCCTCTGAATGAGTCCCCCTCTCCCTGAATCATCCCTTCATTTTCTTTAAAAACCATAGACTTTTTTCATCCTCATCTTCTCTTTGACATTTGTCTCTCTATTAAACTTAAGTGGGTAGCATCTATCCCTTTAAGGATTCTCTCAAAGTGGATATGCTTCCCTTTCAGAAAGCATCCTTTGCTTCAGAATACTGGTGGGAGCTTAGTAAAAAAGGTGAAGTGATGGAGCAAGGATGACCATCATTGTTGATCACAGCAGCACTCCATAACTTCGAGAGCTGGAATGGGAGTGTGGCAAGAGATTCAATTTTTAAAAAATAAGTTCTTTAAAAGAACTCTGGGGTTCTTTGGGAAAAGGCATAAAGTGAGGGACTTTTGCAAAAAGGACCAAGAATTTTGATTCAGAATAACATTTAAGACCATAGGTCCACAGAATCAGAGGTGAAAGGAATCTCAGAGGGCATCTAGTTCAACCCTTTTATTTTTGAGATGAGGGAATTGAGAGGCCAAATGATTTGCCTAAGATTATACAATAGAGGAAAGATTAAAAGAAATACTCTCTGATTCCAACTATTTCCCCTTTTCATGTTCATAGTACCTCCTCTCTTCTCTTACTTCAATAAAAAAGAAAAATGACATATATTGCTTGATGGTGACATTCTTTTCATTGTGTTTTTCATATTAAATGTTCATGAAAGACATGTTGCTTTTGGCTTAAAGTATGGCAGAAAACAGAGCTTTGAATGTTTGTTGACCCAATAATCAGCTATTTATATTTAAAGACTTATGTGACATGAATTTAAAATCAACCATTGGTATATTTGAGCTATATCTCTCTGCAATGGGTCTAGGTTTGCTATTGTAAATTATTACATTACCCAGGTGGAAGCCTCATATTTCTCAATATATTTGCTGTCAGTTCCAATAGAGCAGTAATGAATTGAACCAGCTATACCCAGCAAAAGAACTCTGGGAGATGACTATAAATTCTCAATCCCTCTAATGTTGTCTGCCTGCCTTTTTGATTTCCTTCACAGGCTAATTGTACACTATTTCAAAAGTCTGATTCTTTTTGTGCAGCAAAATAACTATATGGACATGTATACATATATTGTATTTAACTTATACTTTAACATATTTAACATGTATTGGTCAATCTGCCATCTGGGGGGGGGAAGAGGGGAAAAGTCGGAACAAAAGGTTTTGCAATTGTCAATGCTGAAAACTTACCCATGAATATATTTTGTAAACATACACATATATGTATATATATGTGTGTGTGTATATATATGTGTATATATATATATTTGCTGTTGCACCAAGAAGTAAAGGTCAATTGTACTGAATGTCAAGATATAGAAAAATAACATAATAGAAAGTTAGATTTTGAATCAGAAGATTTGGATCCAAATCCCTACTCTGACACTTACCTGATATTCAACCATGGATAACTAGCTTCCCCTCTTATAGACTCTGCTTCCTCATCCTTAAAATGAAGATCATAACACTTGGACTATCCACCTCATGGATAAATCAAAAAATCTCATTATCTCAGGGTTGGAAGGGATTTCCTAAGCCAATTATTCCAATCTATTCTTGACCAGGAATTCCCTTCACAACACACCAACAAATTGGCCCTCCAGTCTTTGATAGAGGACCTCTAGTGAAGGAGAATCCACTCCCTACTAAGGCAGCCCATTCCCTACCAAAGCATCCCATTCCACTTTTTCATAACTTTATTTTTTAAGTAGTTTTTCTTTATATCCAATTTATATTTGCTGCTTTGCAACTTCTTATTTGCTCTTCTAGAGCCACAAAGAACAAAATTAGTCCCTCAATGGTATGACTTGGCAGCCAAAAAAGCAAATGTCAAGCTAGGTTAAATTAAGAAAAATACAAGGGGACAGGTAGATGGCTCAGTGGATAGAGCACCAGCCCTAAAATCAGGAGGATCTGAGTTCAAATGTGATGTCAGACACTTAATATTTATTACCTGTGTGATCCCATGCAAGTCATTTAACTCTAATTGCCTCAATCCCTCCTCACCCCGCCCTAAAAACAACAAATGACTTAAGGCCCAAAAGATGGGTTTGATGGCCTTATTATATCCTTCTCTATTAAGGTCAAATCTAGAGTACTTTGGGTTATCCAATGTTAAGAAATACATAGATAAATAAAGAGTATGCAGAAGGTAACTAGGATTGTGGAAGAATTAGAGAACACTCCATCAGAAGATCCCTTGAAGGAGGTAGAGACTTTGATCCTAGAGAAAAGAAGACTAGGGGAGGATGGAAAAAGATGAAAGCTGATGTTGTTATCCCCATTTTTTAGATAAGGTCATCGAAACTAAAGGAATTATAGTTAGATCTCAATAAGAGGAAGCAGGAGTAGAAAGGACAATAGGAAGATGCTGGATTTCTGAGCTTGAAGAAGGAGCATCATTGGAATAGGAAAGGATACAAAAAGGAGACTGGGCATACTAAGGAATAAAATCTGTAATAATATTTTCTATTTATTTCCTGTTGTAATTATTATTATTTTTTAAAATCCTGCTGTGGGTGGTAAAAGTGTACAAGATCTTTAAACAATCTACCAAAGAGGATACTCCCAAAAGTGGCAACAAAGGGAGGCAAATTCTGTCTATATGTTCTTTTAAAGTCTTAAAAGAAACTGAGAAAGCATAAAAGGGTACCAGTTCCAAAGGTGATAATATGCTTTGTTTCTTCTTTCTTTTCCTTTCCATTTGAATTTTCATGACAATGCGTTACCATGCAGGAATTCTGAATAGATTCATATGTTAGTTCCTCACGGGCAAGAACCGTGATTTGGCTCTTTCTATCTTCATTGTCTATTAGAATGCCTAGAATATAATAAGTCATGGATAAGTGCTAGTTGACTACTGACTAATTTGCTTCAGAAGATGTTTATGTATCCTTAAAAAGGCCAGATATAGGAAACATTATAATACAAACAATTTCTCCTCCAGTACTTCCAGTCTCCTCTCTGTCTTTCCCATTCCAGTAATGTCATTTTCTGCATCTTAAACATCCAGAACCTGAACTCTTCTGTTGTACTTTCTGCCCATGTGGAAACCTATTCTGTATTCTCAAACCATTCTTTCTTACTAAGGTATGCATGAGTAATAGCAACTTGAGATATTTTCTTTCCAAAAAGTGTATATAGAGAGCCACAACTAATCTAAGTATACTTAAAGCCAGTTTTTCTCTTAACCCTGAAAAGAAATGGGAAGTGGTCATGGGGATTGTATGAATGGATATATGTGAGTGAAATAAAGCTCACAAGAGTTTAGTTCTAGAACTACCAGGGAAATTAGAGGTGGCCTATTACTCTGTCCCTCTCCTTTTACTTATAAGGAAGTTTAGGTCCAAAGAGTACCAATAGTTCACATTGTGTCTTTTGGGTGCATTGCCTTAGAACATAAACTTATACAAGTCAGGGCTTTTCTAAGATGCCCCTTCTATACACCAAGTACTCTTGAAGCACTGCATAAGAATTGCTGAATGGAATTTATAACAGAGAAAGAGATTCCTCTCTTTGTGACTCCCTTGGCATTCAAAGGTTATGGTCCTCAAAGCTCTTAAGTAGAGCAGTAAGAGCTGTAAATACAGAGTAATGCAGAGACAGGCATGAAGGACTGATGCTAAAGCTAACATGAGTTAACTTGCTCCAGGAAAGGCAAAGGGGCCCCAGCTTTCTGTACAGTGGGGCTTTCCACCTGGCTTGCTAATCCTCCTACTTCCACAGTGGCTCTTCTCCTATGGAGTGGACATAGCTGCCTCAGCAGCAGCTCATTGGCTACCCAACTTTGTCCCAGAAAAAGTCTTTTTATTCCCAGGCAGACCAAAGTTACAATTGAATCTGAACTGGCTGCTCTGGCACTGAGTTTCTGACCAACATCTTTTAGGGAATCATTCAGATTGCTCCAGTTTGAGGCAATTGTCTTGGGGAACCCAGGACTTCTCTCTGACCAAAGAAAGCACTTTATTTGGTGGGCATTCCTCTGGAACATGATGTCATTCTTGTCCCATACCCTGGAATTCTGAAGGGAGGCCACAGGGGTTGGGTTGCAAAGGTTGGAGGACTTAAAAGGCTTAAACAAACAAATGGTCTTCATTACTGGAGAATTTAAGGAAACCAATTTCCGAAACTTTTATGGGTATAGCCCTCTTTATTCAGATGCCTAGGACTTGTTCCAGTTTACGAGGCATCTTTGGGAGATTGAGTTCAGTAAGGGATGGCTCCTTCTCATGGCATTAATATATAGCAAAATTGAGTTGGATTTCTTTTTTTCTTCTAAGTTGAGTTGACTATTTAATGAGAGCACAAGATATTGAATTGTTGCTTCTAAATTGGAGATGGGAAATCAGTCTTTACTGTTTACTGTAGAAAATAAAGTACTAAAAGGGTTATTCTTATAGAAGGAAACTTAAATTGAACTGAAATTATTCTCTCTGTACCCTGAATTGCTGTAGGATGGTAAAGAAACTAGGTTGTCACATATAAAGACAGTGATTCATCAGCCCAGTGGATAGAAAGTGAACAGAATAAATGAGTCACAAAATATTTCTATATTCCATACAATAGAACAGGACTGGACTGCTCAGTGCCCTGGGGGGAAAAAAAACCAAACATATTGGTATCACTTAGCCAGAGTTGAGAAGTAATCTGTGATATCTAGAAACTCTGCCTTTCTATCTGAAATTGTAAAAATTAGCTTGACCTGATCAAAATGAATGAGATGAGGTGAGATCTTTCAAGACAGTTGTGAAAATCGAGTAAGGCTTCATCTACTTCAGAGTTCGAGTAGGCCTGAAGGACTCTGAAGTTCGAGCAAAGGGCATTGCCTTCCCCTCCTAGGACATCTCCCTATTTCATCCAAATATGGGCAACTATGTACTTATTGGTCAAGTTCAATTTCATGGGTAGATCTCGCGTTTAGAATGTAAGACTCTCAGCCAATGAGGATGAGGGTCAGTGGTGGGAGGGGGTGTTTTGCGTTAGGGATTAAAGGTGCTGTCCTGCCCACAGGAGGCGCTTCCTCTCTTCGATAGTCTACTCGAAGAGTGGGACGCCCTTCTCGCGAGAATGTACAATAAACTTTGCTTTTCTCTAGAGCTCTCTCCAGCTTTTTTTTATTAAATGGTGACCCCTCACCATTTCTGTACCACACAAAAACAATCCACCTCCAACCTTCAGTTTTAACTCTAGAATCCTATGTCATTTGCTTTGAAAGAATTTTTCAATTTCCATTCCAGTCACCATTTATTGTTTACCCTGAATCTCTAAAACTTGAGTTCAATCACATCTTTTATAATTCTATAGATGAGGTACTTATCACACAGAATTGCCAGGAGAATTTTGTTTTTTAATTTCTGGCTCATAAACTGACTGTTCTACTCCCTATAGGTCTCAGAATGGGAGAAATAAAGTGATTCAAGGAAGAGAGTTTGTAATCAGAAAACTTGAGCTCCACCATTTACCTACTATGTAATTTGGAACATGTCTCTATGCCTATGCTATAAACTGATAACAATAATAATTCTTTTATAAGGACATTTCTCTGTTGCATTAAGATACAATATAAGCTATTACTACATATTCCAAGAATTATTTTTGACTAGAGAACAGTTTAGAACTAGTTCAACTGGCTTTCCATGCATTCTGAGAAGTCTAGGTACTTGTTTGTTTGTGTGTTTTTGTTTTTTGCCTTCTGGGCCATCATCCCCAGGGCTTATTTTCCCTATCCACAAATATTCATGCTAATCCCATCTCCAGAATGGTTATTAATGGATGACACCAGGATTTGATAGAAAAAGTCATGGGATCTAAGGTCAGAATCTCCTCAACTTCATAACAATTTTTGTGGCCTTAGAAAAGTCCTTTCACCTAATAAGGCCTCAGTTTCCTCATCTGTAAAATTAGACCATTATACTAGATAAGATTTAAAGCTCCTTCTGCTTTAAAGATATGAGTCTCTTGATCATGTCCTTCTGTTCCAGACTACCCACTGGCCTTTTTCATTCTCCTAATCTTTATTATAACTCACTTAACTAGACACTAAAATAGGCAAGTAAATTATAAAACTAAAAGAGTATATGATTTATGATTATAAAAAAAGTGCTGATTTGCATTAATAGATAAAATTCCTCACTGGGAGCTCTCTATACAGATGATGTTATAGGTCTGGTTTAAAGAGGAAAACAAACAAAAACCAATCTCAAAAGTGTCATTAGTAATATCAATAGTACATTTACAATATAGTCAATTTTTAAACTTGGAAGGGGCTTCCGTGATAGAGAAAGGATGGGAAGGGTAAAATGGAAGAGAATAAGCATATTTATAGCTCCTACAATGTGTCAGGTCCTTTTTACAAATATCTTATTTGAGCCTCACAACAACACTGTAGATATCACTAGCCTCGTCCTTATAGATGAGGAAACTAAGGCATTCAGAAATTAAATAACTTGCCCAGTAAGTGTCTGAGGTTAGACTTTCCTGATGCTCCTCCACATTTACCCCTCATACTCTTTGTAGTTGTTGTTTCTTAAAGCTTTT